>NC_091462.1:28263124-28863124 GCF_027789765.1 Dendropsophus ebraccatus | reverse complement strand
AAGTGAATAACTCTTTCATGTGATTTCCCAATATACTGAGCACGTCCTAGCACCTGCTGAATCATTGTCACTTTTGCCACTTTTGAGTGTTGTTCTCTACAACGACCACAAGATGGCAGAAACCATAAAGCTCTTCTTTATAGACTTTTCTGACATACTTGGAAGAAAGAAATAAGTACATTCTGCTTGTTTGTTCAGCTTTTGTTACAGATGCCACAAAACATGTCTCCCACACCGAACAGAACCTTGTTTTCTTTAAATTTTCAATCAGATTTATTTAATTTTTTTCCTCAAACGAAGATAAACAGTAGAAAATAGTTAAAGGGGTCGTCTGGGAATGAAAAAATAAATAAATACCAGGCACTGGGATAGTCAGCATAGCAGCTGCAGGGGAGACCAGAGGGAGGTGAGTATTGGTTGACAATTTTAAACCCTATTTAATGTATTATCACAGACAATGGGCTGCTCAATCTGGTTACAGGGACATGTCAAAATTTTTGTTCGGTCAGGGTCTCTCTGTGTTTAAGAAACCTGGGTGACCCCATAGATTTAAAGGGGTTTATTAGGAGTCCGTCCAGGTCACGTGACACAGAGCAGGGAGCGATCACATGAAGCATGGACTTCTCCCTGCTTGTTCTCCAGATCGGTCATGGCCTGAACACTCACATCTGGATTGATCAAAACTTTTGATGTGTCTCATATGAAATTTTTTTTTTATTGACAGATATGCTTTAGATTCTTGGATATGTGTGACCTCTAATCTTTTTCTATACACAGAGACCAACAAGAGCGAATCTTTGCATCAATATAGTCACAAATGACATGGATAATTATAGTAGAGTATTGTTGTACCGTGTTAGCCATAGAAATCAGTAGAATAGAGAAGAGATCAGCGATACCTTTTGGAGGCTAACTGAGTATATTTGAGTGTAAGCTTTCGAGAGTCTAGCTCCCTTCGTCAGACAAGATGTTATACAGAACTGAAAAAATCACAAGACTTATATACACACTAAACAGAGCTCATCAAAGGATTTTAGGAAACGTTGGAATTAACAAAATGTAATATACACAGGGTCTGCTATTTACAACAGGTCCATAAACAAAAGCTCATGAGGCGTGACAAGAGGATGGTGATCTCTTGTCGCTATCTGATTGTTGTCAGATTAATGGCCTAATAGTAATTGATGGTTTTCATAGCCAGAACAGGTCACACATAGGCCGACATGAAGCTGGCATGGATATTGAGACCATGTTGCAAAGTTTTAAAATGGATAATTATAAACGTCGTAATAAAGCAAAAAGAATTGCCCTTTAGGAACTAGTTAGTTATTAATAAAAACTTGTCGGAGCTTTTCCGTATCAGAGAATTCCCTTTGATTTGTGGGTTTTGCAGCCCGGGCAGTCAGCTGATAGAATAGCTGTGTAAACAGCTGCGGTAAAGGCAAATATCTCCCTCACTGTGGGAAAAACCGGCCCCGAAAATCTGATCATGGGAATAAAAAAGCACAGTGTTTTACATGAGTGGTCTGGGGGTGGGGGAATTCAAGGAAATGGATGATAAGGAGTTATATTCTTTTAAGCTTTTTTTCTCTTTTTAGTTGTTCATAATAAAGCTCCTCAACTGTGTGGGTATATATATTGTAGGGATCTTCCCGGAGGATGGTGTGTTTGGACACAGTTCACAGCAGACTTGGACTTATAAAAGATCAACTTGGCGTTTATTTGCAGCATAAACAGTCCAGTAAACAGAAATACAGCAGCACCGTGCTTTTTAAGAACAAAACAAAACAAAAAGGTCTTGCCCGTCTAGGCACTTACTAACAAGCAGGTCACCTGTCTGACACTTCAATCAGCGGTATCGCACAGTGTGAATAAGCTTCAGCAGCAGCTGTATTCCAAGCTCCCACCAAACACAGCATCCAGGCTGTTCACTCCTGGCTGAGAGCCATCACCTGCAGCTCTGTGGAGCTCTTACCTTCTCAGGCTGATTGCTCACCTGATGGCAAAACCCAAACTGGATCGGGGGGAGGGAATGGCAGGTCCCACTACCAACCTACCCGCCATTCCAGTAATTCCAGGCCCGGAAACAGTAGATAATAGCTCAGCAACATAACACTGCTGAGCACAGATCCCTCCTGGACTCACCATCTCACGCTATGAATCAACCTAGGTGAGATGTACATCCCCTCGAAGACTTTACCAGTGACATGTCTACATATCCCCCCCCTCTTTTTCAGACCGGAGGGCTGAGCATTTTGTCCCCACAGACAGTGTACCCTTGATAGGGCGTCAGCATTTGCCTGTAACTTTCCTGGCCTGTGTTCCACAGTAAAATTAAAGTTTTGTAGGGACAGAAACCATCTAGTCACCCTTGCATTTTTCTCCTTGTTAAGCTTCATCCATGTTAGGGGGGCATGGTCTGTCACTAACTTGAATTTTCTGCCTAGCAAGTAATACTTCAGGGACTCTAGGGCCCATTTCACTGTCAGACATTCTCGCTCAACAATGGCATAGTTTTTCTCGGCCGGGGATAGCTTTCTACTCAAGTACATCACTGGGTGCTCCTCGCCATTCACCACCTGTGAGAGGACGGCACCTAATCCTGTGTTGGAGGCATCTGTCTGTACTAGAAACTCTCGCCTAAAGTCAGGGGTAACTAGCACAGGTTGTTGGCACAAGGCAGACTTAAGGCTTTGAAAAGCCTTCTCGGCCTCTGGAGTCCATGTCACCATTGCGGACTTCGCACCCTTTGTCAGGTCAGTTAGTAGCCCGTAATACCCAGGAAAGCTCTGACCTGTTTCTTTGTGAGGGGTTTAGGCCAATTCTGTATTGCCTCAATTTTATTTAGTTGTGGTTTCACTAACCCCCTTCCAATAATGTAGCCCAAGTATTTGGCCTCCTCTAAGGCAAGTGCACACTTCTCTGCATTGATGGTTAACCCCACATCACTTATGGCATCTAACACCGCCTGGACCCTACAGAGGTGACTTTCCCAATCAGGGCTAAAAATGACCACATCATCGAGGTAGGCAGCGGAGTAATCACGATGTGGTCGCAGAATCAAGTCCATCAACCTCTGAAAAGTGGCAGGGGCTCCATGTAACCCGAATGGCATCACTAAGTATTGGAAGAGCCCATCAGGGGTGGAGAATGCAGTCTTCTCTCTAGCCTCAGGAGTGAGGGGGATCTGCCAGTAGCCCTTAGTGAGATCGAGGGTAGTTATGTACCTGGCATTACCCATCCTTTCTATCAACTCATCTACCCTGGGCATGGGGTAGGCATCGAACTTGGAGATCTCATTTAACTTTCTAAAGTCATTACAGAACCTCCAAGTTCCATTGGGCTTTGGGATTAGCACAATCGGGCTGGACCACTCGCTCTGGGATACCTCAATGACTCCTAGGTCAAGCATACGTTTTACCTCGGACGATACCGCCTCCCTCCGTGCTTCTGGTATCCTATAGGGCTTAAGGTTTACTTTGCTTCTAGGCTCAGTTTCAATATGATGACTAATGAGATGCGTACGCCCTGGGAGGTCAGAAAACTTGTCTTTATTTTTCTGCAGGAACTCCTTAGCTTCCTGCTTCTGTGACACTGATAGGGTGTCACCAATCCTGACCGGAGGGATTGGTGGTGACAGATGACCAACAGATGTCGCCACCAAGGATTCCCTGTCTTTCCAGGGCTTGATCAAGTTTATGTGATAAACTTGAAAAGGCTTCCTTCTACCTGGTTGGTGTACCTTGTAGTTGACCTCACTGATCTTCTCTACAATTTCATATGGACCCTGCCACTTTGCTAAGAATTTGCTTTCTACCGTGGGAACAAGTATGAGTACCCGGTCACCTGGGCTAAATGTCCTGATTCTTGCAGAACGATTGTAAATTCTGCTTTGGCCCTCTTGCGCCCTCTGGAGGTGTTCCCTTACTAGGGGCATTACAGTGGCTATACGTTCCTGCATTTGTGCTACATGCTCTATAACACTCTTGTATGGGGTGGACTCACTTTCCCATGTCTCTTTCGCTATATCCAATAAACCCCTCGGGTGACGACCATAGACCAATTCGAAGGGAGAGAACCCTGTGGATGATTGGGGCACTTCCCTAATGGCAAACATCAGGTAAGGTAGTAAGTGATCCCAATCACGACCATCCTTTTCCACCACTTTTTTTAACATATGTTTCAGGGTTTTATTAAACCTCTCCACTAACCCGTCTGTCTGGGGATGATATACAGAGGTACGTAGATGGGAGATTTTAAACAGTTTGCATAGCTCTTTCATCACCTTTGACATAAATGGTGTACCTTGGTCAGTCAAGATCTCCTTGGGGATCCCCACCCTGGAAAACATATAAAACAATTCCCGTGCAATTGTCTTAGATGCAGTGTTTCTTAGGGGTACAGCCTCAGGATAGCGGGTCGCGTAGTCTAATACAACTAGAATGTACTGGTGACCCCTTGCCGACTTTACAATGGGACCCACCAAGTCCATTGCGATTCGGTCAAAAGGTACCTCTATGATGGGGAGTGAGACCAAAGGACTGCGGAAACGCAACACTGGGGCGCTAAGCTGACATGTGGGGCACGACTCACAGTATTTTTTTATGTCAGCATAAATCGCAGGCCAATAAAACCTCTGGAGGACTCTCTCCTGCGTTTTATCCGTCCCAAAGTGGCCCCCAAGGACATGATTATGGGCCATGTCGAGTACCTGACGCCGGTACGACTTAGGCACCAGAAGCTGTTCCACAACCTCATCATTAATTTTAGTGATTCTATAGAAGAGTCATAGAAAAATGTGGAAATCTTTTTTCAGCATCTGGTTCCTGAGGTACCCCATTCATAACAGTGACCTGCTCTCTCACATTTTTGAGAGTGGGGTCCTGTAATTGTGCAGTACCAAAATTATCCCTAGACACCTCTAAGTCTGGAACATTCTGCTCAGTAGGAGGAGCCTCTTCCTCACCAGCCAGGACCTGCAAAGGAAAAGCATCATTTTCATCCTGTACATTTTTATCATTTACCATGGGTAATGCAATAGACTTAGGGGTCTCCTCACTTCTTTCAGGGGATTGTTGTTTTCCCCATAGAGCCCAGAACAATGGAAAGTCACGCCCCAATATCACATTATGCATAAGGTTTTTAACCACACCCACTTCATATTGTACAGTGCCTAGTTCAGTCCCGACATTAGCCAGAACTATAGGGTAAACTTTTGTATCACCATGTATGCATACCACACTCTTATGTCTTTTTGGCACAAAGTCCCCAGCCATCAGACTGGCATGCACCAAGGTGACAAGGCTTCCTGAGTCCAGCAACGCCTTAACAGGGAAGTCATTGACCGTAATGTTGCAGACTTGCGGTTCAGTCTCTAGTCCAGTGACCGCAACAAAAGACGGTTCCGCAAGTAGCGACTAACGCCGGCTAGCATCACACTCCGTGGGCTCATGGGTAAGAGGGCAATGGGCAGACACATGTCCCGTCTCATGGCAGGGAGTCCTTTTTAGGGCCACTTAGCCACCTGGGACCATCACCAGTCTTTTGCCCCTGAGACACCGCCTGAGCGCTCTTCCCTCTATCAGCACCCCTCCACACTCCCCCAATAGATGGAAGTCTCTTACCAGCTGAAGGCACAGATCTGGCACTCCGGGGAGGTGAAGATGCTGCAGGAACATCACGGAGGTAGTCCTCAGTCGCCTGGAACCTCTCCACAAGGTTGACAAGTTCGTCGGCATTCTTAGAGTCACCTTGTCCCACCAAGCGTTGCAGATCAGCAGGAAGTGCTCGGAGGTAGCGATCCATCACGACCCTCTCTAGGATCTGTGCAGGAGTAGAGGTGTCTGGCTCCAACCACTTTCTTGCCAAATGGATCAGGTCGTACATCTGGGACCTCGCTGATTTGTCCAGACTGTAGCTCCAGTTGCGGACTCTCCGGGCACGGACAGCAGCAGTAACTCCTAGTCGGGCAAGTATCTCTGCTCTTAGCCGAGGATAGTCCTTGACCTCTTGCTCACTGAGGTCATAGTAGGCCTTTTGTGGTTCGCCTGTTAAATAGGGAGCAATGACCTCTGCCCACTCAGTGGAGGGTAACTTTTCTCGCTCAGCCACACGCTCAAAGACAGTTAAGTAGGCCTCAGCATCGTCATCAGCAGTCATCTTTTGCAGCGCTCGCTGCACAGCTCTTCTCACAGACAAAGTCTCTGGAGCGGCCGCTGCCACCGGCTGGGAATTAGTACCTGCAGACGCCTCTTGCTTTGCTATCAGGTGCTCAATAAGTCTCTGTTGTTGAGCCATCGCCTGTTCATGGCGCAGGTTAGCGTCTGTTAGAGCCTGTTGTTGCAGCCTATTAGCCTGCTCATGGCAAAGGTTAGCGGCCGCCTGATCCTGTTTAGCGTCTGCCTGAGCCTGTTGTTGTTGCAAACTCACTTACATTAACTGCTTCATCATCTCCTCCATGTTGCTTGACTGTTTTTGGAGTGAAGCAGCAGCCTTCACCCAGGACATACGCAGCTGTAGCCAAGTTGATGCACACCGTTGCCCCTAGCAACCGATTTGCCCGCATCCTCCACCAATTGTAGGGATCTTCCCGGGGGATGGTGTGTTTGGACACAGTTCACATCAGGCTTGGACTTATAAAAGATCAACTTGGCGTTTATTTGCAGCATAAACAGTCCAGTAAACAGAAATACAGCAACACCGTGCTTTTTAAGAACAAAACAAAACAAAAAGGTCTTGCCCGTCTAGGCACTTACTAACAAGCAGGTCACCTGTCTGACACTTCAATCAGCGGTATCGCACAGTGTGAATAAGCTTCAGCAGCAGCTGTATTCCAAGCTCCCACCAAACACAGCATCCAGGCTGTTCACTCCTGGCTGAGAGCCATCACCTGCAGCTCTGTGGAGCTCTTACCTTCTCAGGCTGATTGCTCACCTGATGGCAAAACCCAAACTGGATCAGGGGGAGGGAATGGCAGGTCCCACTACCAACCTACCCGCCATTCCAGTAAATCCAGGCCCGGAAACAGTAGATAATAGCTCAGCAACATAACACTGCTGAGCACAGATCCCTCCTGGACTCACCATCTCACGCTATGAAGCAACCTAGGTGAGATGTACATCCCCTCGAAGACTTTACCAGTGACATGTCTACAATATATATATATATATATATATATATATATATATATATATATATATATATATAGGCTGTACTGGGCTGCACTGTATATTTGATATTTAGTTATTTTATTTATTTTTTACTTTATTCACTGTTAGGCTATGTTCCCACAACTAGAAAATGATGGCCTTCTTTCTGGACAGCTGTCATTTTAGAGGCAAAGACAACCTATTGTTAATGATCATGAATATTATTTGCAGCCACCTTTTGGCACTAAAATGGCGGCCATTCAATAAAACGGCTGCAGAAAGAACATAGTGGGAATATAGCCTTATGGTTTATTTGTTGTCTATTTGATGCATCTGTGGTGACCCAGCGGTGCAAGGTGTTAAATAGAAGGGGCTAATATTGCATTACTGTAGTGTCCCAGTACGGGTGGTCAACTAAGTCTTATTACAGCTAGGTAAAGGGCCTCTGTCAGGTATCGCACTAGAAGGGGATAAAGGTGTCTTATGTGTAAGAGTTTTCTGTGAGCACAGCCGAAGGAAGGTTATGGGTTAGGTTTATTTGTCATGTGTTGTTGTGTTGTCCAATCACAGGTGCAGGTGTTTTTCCCTCACTTTTCCACCTATCAAACTTCTTCTCTCTCCTTTCTCCAGTATGCCCACCTATGACAGAGAAGCTCAGTTGCCTCAGTAAAAGGGAGGTTAGTTCCTGGTAGGAGGTCTTTAGTTGGAGGTGTGGAGGGGTTAAGGGCCCTATTCCCCGGGCCGATTATCGTTTAGATTATCGTTAAATCGTTCGAATCTAAACGATAATCGTTCGTTTGAATAGCAGTTAACAATTAACGACCGAATGAGTACATGAGTACGAGTATTCTCCATTCTCTTCTACCTGTCTACTAAACCTACCCCGGCAGAGTACATTGCTACCTGGACAAGGCCTCCAAGACGTCCCTACTTTACCTGCAAGCTACTTCTACTTATTCTTCACTGTCTGTTTCAACCGCACCTGTGAGATTTTGTATTGCACTGAAGATTCTCAAAGAAATGTTCCTTTGGTTAAGTGCTGGACTCTGTCCTATTTTGTATTGCTGCACCTGCACCTGCACTGCACCTACACCTTACACTTTGGCTAGCTTTCTTTTCAAGCACAGTGTCTGTGTGTCCGGGGGTGGGTTCCAACACCACTCCTGGCCACCATGACAAGTGCCCAAGTGTACCCAAGCCCACCTAGCTGCAACACCACCTCACAGCTACCCCGGACCACAGCATTACCAATGTGACACTTGTCATGGGGCTCGGAGTTGTAGTGGCTGTCCCTAGGTACCAGCACATGCCTTTTAAAGGTGTCCCTGGTGTCCCCTCTGTAATGCGGTGGTGCAATATAGGAAAACACAGAATACACAGGACAGAACACACAGGACTCCAGAATAACTTAAACGGCAGAATAACTTAATGGGACCTGTCCATAAACGCATGGCACTGCTGGGGGGATTCTGAGAACCTTGGCTGCTGTTGTGATAAACTTGCGAAAGACATAGAGGACAACCCATACTCATGGCTATGACTGGTCTGACAAGGCTAGCCAAGTACGCAGAGTCATTAGTCTTTTAGCACCGGCATCAGAAGTGATCATCTGGGCCGAGCTAGCCCCTCAATCTAAGCTGGGGAAACCAAGCAATCAGAGCATTGAAATAAATTGCTTTTTGTTGCTGTGCCATCAGCAATTTCTCCAACCACTTTGAATAAGTCCTTCTTCAAACCTGTAGGACTTGCAAAAACTTGAGTGCAAAAATC
The DNA here is from genome assembly GCF_027789765.1 of Dendropsophus ebraccatus. Lineage (NCBI taxonomy): Eukaryota > Metazoa > Chordata > Amphibia > Anura > Hylidae > Dendropsophus > Dendropsophus ebraccatus. Next base: position 28,854,206 of record NC_091462.1, on the reverse strand, counting down.
CCCTTAAATGTGGACAGGTGTAATGTCCTCACCTGTTGTAGTTAACCCCTTTTGTCTTTAGCAGGCCATAGCCTGGCTTTCTAAAACTTCTAGAAATAAGGCTAGTTACAACAGGCACTGGCCACAGGGCCAGGCCCTGAAAAGGACCCCCTCTGGATGCACTGTCTGTTGTGCTCTTTACACTGGAACCAGAACTAAGAATGAACTGAAACACATGACCGTCTCCACCCGACATAAGCTAAGGCCGAGACTTGTTTCCTAAAGTGGCGCAAGCTGTGTGATACTTTGGCGCCTGATAGGGCAGAACTGGAGGTAAACTTTTACAGGGCTAAATAGGCCCATAGGTAGGGAGGAGGCTGGAAAACTTCCTCTCAAGCACTTACAGTTTGTCACTTGAACACTTAAAGGTGGACTCCAGCTGAATTTTTTTTTCTTACAAATCAGCTGTTATCAGAAAATTATACAGATTTGTAATTTACTCCTTTTTTAAAATGTTAAGCCTTCTAGTGCTTATCAGCTACTGTATGTCCTGCAGGAAGTGGTGTATTTTCTCCAGGCTCACACGGTGCTCTCTGCTGCAATCTATGTCCTTGTCAGGAACTGTCTAGAGCAAGAGAGGTTTTCTATGGGGATTTGAGACAGTTGAGGGGGCAGCAGGGAGCACTGTGTCAGGCTGTAAAGAATGCACCACTCCCTGCAGGACATACAGCAGCTGATAAATACTGGAAGACTTGAGATTTTTAAACAGCAGTAAATTACAAATCTGTATAACTTTCTGACACCAGTTGATTTGAAAGAAAAAAAAAGCATGTGCTCTCTATAGTTAGTGACACCTAGTGACCAAAATGCAGTATAGCACCTTTATGCATAGATTACCCTTGATGCACAACACCAGTGCCGTCCATACAGCAGTGGCGCACTGGTTCTGGGACACTGCATATGCTTGGGACCTGTTGGAGGTATATGTAAGAAACAGGTTAAAAATAGAACTTTTAACTTGTTCTAGAGACATATCTGTGAGACTGATCACAGAATCATAAAAAGTTCATCCAGAAACAGAAATGACTAAAACCTTAAACCTATCTATATTTATCCATTTCACATCCAGTCAGGTATGATGTAAACTTCTTACAGTAAGGATCTCCTCGCTGGACACCATGCCAATTAACTGGAAATTCGCATGTGGAGCACAAAGATTCTTTTGCAGTCACTTTAATCCTCCATGCTGAAATATGAGCGTCCTTTCATGGAAAACATGGAGATATTTTTCCATATAAAATTAGATTAATATTTGCTGATGTGCAATTTCCAATTCAAATTTCCTATGTGAAGAAAGGAGACCATTATATTATTAACTCCAATGTTCTGCATATCCCAGCCTCAGCGTCCATTGCTGCTAACCGTCCCTGCTAGCTGGATAGGAGGAAAACTGTGAAAGCTATATGTTTCATAGGACTGGACAGGCTGGAAAATGTATTTTATGACTAGGTAGGTAAGATAGATAGATAGATAGATAGATAATAGATAGATAGATAGATAGATAGATAGATAGATAGATAGATAGATAGATAGATAAGAAATTCAGAATGAATGCAGCACTCGTGTAACGATGAATGTGGTGCCAGGCGGTATATACCAGTGACCACCCGGTATAAGTAATATAAATCAGAAGAATACCGCAGCACTCGTGGGATAGAATTCAACACAACGTGTTTATTTCCCCAAACTGCGACGTTTCGCTCTCCACACTGAGAGCTTTTTCAAGCAGTGGACCACTGCTTGAAAAAGCTCCCAGTGTGGAGAGCGAAACGTCGCGGTTTGGGGAAATAAACACGTTGTGTTGAATTCTATCCCACGAGTGCTGCGGTATTCTTCTGATTTAGATAGATAGATAGATAGATAGATAGATATGAGATAGATAGATAGGAGATAGATAGATAGATAGATAGGTAGATAGGTGATAGATAGATAGATAGATAGATAGATAGATAGATAGGTGATAGATAGATAGATAGATAGATAGATAGGTGATAGATAGATAGATAGGAGATAGATAGATAATAGATAGATAGATAGATAGATAGATAGATAGATAGATAGAAGATAGATAGATAGATAGATAGGAGATAGATAGATAGATAGATAGATAGATAGATAGGAGATAGATAGATAGATAGGAGATAGATAGATAGATAGATAGATAGGAGATAGATAGATAGATAGATAGATAGATAGATAGATAGATAGATAGATAAATAGGTGATAGATAGATAGGAGATAGATAGATAATAGATAGATAGATAGATAGATAGATAGATAGGTAGATAGATAGATAGATAGATAGATAGATAGGAGATAGATAGATAGATTGGAGATAGATAGATAGGTAGATAGGAGATAGATAGATAGATAGATAGATAGATAGATAGATAGATGATAGATAGATAGATAGGAGATAGATATATAGATAGATAGATAGATAGATAGATAGATAGATAGATAGATAGATAGGAGATAGATAGATAGATAGATAGATAGATAGATAGATAGGAGATAGATAGATAGATAGATAGGAGATAGATAGATAGATAGATAGATAGATAGATAGGAGATAGATAGATAGATAGGAGATAGATAGATAGATAGATAGATAAATAGGTGATAGATAGATAGATAGGAGATAGATAGATAGGAGATAGATAGATAGATAGGAGATAGATAGATAGATAGATAGATAGATAGATAAATAGGTGATAGATAGATAGGAGATAGATAGATAATAGATAGATAGATAGATAGATAGATAGATAGATAGATAGATAGGTAGATAGATAGATAGATAGATAGATAGATAGATAGGAGATAGATAGATAGATTGGAGATAGATAGATAGGTAGATAGGAGATAGATAGATAGATAAATAGATAGATAGATGATAGATAGATAGATAGATAGATAGGAGATAGATATATAGATAGATAGATAGATAGATAGATAGATAGATAGATAGGAGATAGATAGATAGATAGATAGGAGATAGATAGATAGATAGATAGATAGATAGATAATAGATAGATAGGTAGATAGATAGGAGATAGATAGATAGATAGATAGATAGATAGGAGACAGATAGATAGATAGATAGATAGATAGATAGATAGATAGATAAAGATAGATAGATAGAGAGAGGTAGATAGATAGATAGATAGATAGATAGATAGGAGATAGATAGAAGATAGATAATAGGAGATAGATAGATAAATAGATAGATAGGAGATAGATAGAAGATAGATAGAAGATAGATAGATAGATAGATAGATAGATAGGAGACAGATAGATAGAAAGATAGATAGGAGATAGATAGATAGATAGATAGATAGATAGATAGGCGATAGATAGATAGATAGATAGATAGATAGATAGATAGATAATAGATAGATAGATAGATAGATAGAAGATAGATAGATAGATAGATAGATAGGAGACAGATAGATAGAAAGATAGATAGGAGATAGATAGATAGATAGATAGATAGATAATCTTTTGGTAAACTACCCCTTTAACTGCAAAATTTCACGTGCATAAGGGCTTAATGGCATTTGTGCACCAGAGCTGTGGGTGTGTGTTCACACACTGCAGATTTGTTCCATACATCTAAAAGCAGTTGTTTTAGTATCACAGATGTCTGGAAGCCCATTTATATGAACACATCTGCACCTGGTAAAAATACTGGAACCCGGATACAGAGACAAAATACTGTATATTGCCAGAGTAAAAATAGAGAAAGGTATTTTATTGATTTTGTGATCAGTACTGACAAATGAACAGTAGATGGCGCAGCTCTTACAAATCTTTATTTCACATCCTTGTAAAGCTTCACCCTCTCTTACATGTTAGGGAACTGATTGTACGGCAGTTACTTAAAGGGGTACTTCAGAAAATGAACAGGTGTCAGAAATTACAAAGATTTGTAACTTCCTTATATTAAATATTATCAAGTCTTCCAGTACTTATCAGCTGATGTATGTCCTGCAGGAAGTGGTATTTTTCCAGTCTGGAGAGCAGGAAAGGTTTTCTATTGGGATTTGCTACTGGACAATCCTACTCTGATACAGTGCTCTCTGCTGCCACCTCTGTCTGTGACAGGAACTGTCCAGAGCAGGAGAGAATTTCTTTGGGGATTTGCTGCTGCTCTGGACAGTTCCTGAGATGGACAGAGATGGCAGTAGAGAAGACTGTGTCAGACTGGAAAGAATGGAAAGAATACACCACTTCCTGCTGGACAGACAGCAGCTGATAAGTACTGGAAAACTTGAGATTTTTTAATAGAAGTAAATTACAAATACCTGGCACTTTCTGGCACCAGGTTTTTTTTTCTTTTTGCTGAACTACCCCTTTGAAGGGGTTATCCCAAAATTAAGTATTATCCCCTAAGCTATAACTAGCTGATCATTGGGACTTAAAGGGGAACTCCGGATAAGAAAAACTTGTTTTCTATTAAAAGTACATTAAAAGTGATATAGATGTGTCTATACAATATATATATATATATATATATATATATATATATATATATACAATATTACCGTATCTGTGCGGTTCTGCCACACTGGTAGCTGATAGACATCCAGGAAGAGAAGAAAAATGGCCTCTGTGCCAATTCACATTGTCTCCTTCTCCTTCTGCTCTCCCCCCTTAGGAGACAAATCTTCCATGCCTCTGTCTCACTTTGTGTGTGCTTGCTGAGGACAGGCTGATGGTGCAGACAGGGGGCAGGGTGTGATGTCACAGGAGGCGGGGCTGGATCCCCCAATCCCCTGAGTGATTCACCATATCTGAATGACCAGAAGCAGCTGTAGCACTAATTTCACTGATTGTGATGGTCAGCTGAGGGAAAGCATTGCATTCTGGGAACTGCTCAACCAGGAAGGACAGAAATACAATACAGAACAAAAAAAACCAAAACAAATGGATTTTTGGTTTCAAAACTGGGATAGACAGGTAAGCAATGCTATATGCTTCTGCAGAAGTTTCATTTTTTTTAACCTCTACCTGGAGTTCCCCTTTACCCGCTCGGGCTCTGACTGTATAGAGTGGCAGCAATCAGTGCTCAACAATGACCATCCCCATCCATCATTTTCCAGTCTCATGTATCTGATAACACAATCATATCTTTATTTCCTGGCTGCCTAGGAATGACACTTGTGGTTAACTTAAAGGGGTTTTCCAGCCTTAGAAAAACATGGCCACTTTCTTCCAGAGACAGCACCATTCTTGTCTTCAGTTCAGGTGTTGTTTGCAAAAACTGCACCCAAACTGAAGACAAGAGTGGTGCTGTCTCTGGAAGAAAGTGGCCATGTTTTTCTAAGACTGGATAACCCCTTTAAGTGTAAAAGGTCACTAGTTTATCTGCCTATAAATGTATGGCGATCATAGTTATAGGAAATTACAAAGAATTCCATCTCTGCACCATAAAAGTTGACGGTCAGGAAGCGTCATTCAGCACTCACAGGGTTACTGCAGACCGGAACTTTATACTCCCTGGTAATATTCCCCTTGGGATCTTCACATAAATACAGCGTTTGTCTAAATATACCGGGCATTATATATGCAGGAATCTTCAGCTGTGCGGCCGGTTACTGGGGACGGGCCGGATGCTAAAATTAAGTAGATTTAAATGATAATGTATGATGTCTGGTATGAAGAGGAGCACTTATACTGGTGCAGCAGCACAGCTCCTGGGTCCTAGTGATAACACCTTACCAACCAGCAAAGACATCACTGTTCCTACATACAGGGATCAGCCATAACATTATAACCACTGACAGGGGAACTAAATAATACTGATTATTGTAACAATGGCCCCTGACAAGGGGTGGGATAAAGTATGCAGCAAGTGAACAGTCAGTACTTGAAGTTAAAGGGGTACTCCGTAGACTAACAATTTTTTTTATAAATTGCTTTAAAGGAGAACTCTGGCCAGGATCTATTTTTTTCAGATCCGCTCAGCCATTCAGTGGCTGTAGTGGTGTCCCGCCTCTGCTGCTTAATGGCTAAGCGGGTCTGCCACATCATGTCCCAAGTCCTGTCTCAACACCAGGAAGCAGCCAGGGACCGGAGAAGCAGAATGCGGCAGCAACGCAGGAGCCAGGGTGGTAAGTGGAAGTTTTTGTTTTCCACCCACCTTTTTTAAAGCTATACTACTTTGTAAGGTTATGTACACACTACAGAATACACTCAGAGGCTTCAAGCAGATTCCGCTGCACGGCCTCCTCCTAAAGTTCCACCTGTCCCATAGACTCAATGATATTCACCAACGAATTCCACCGTTCGCCTAAAGAATTGATGGGTTGTGTTGGTGGCAGCACTTCATTAGAGCCAGGAGCAGGTCGCAGGGCTTGGACAGCTTTGCAGTTCCCCATATGAACATTGGTGGCAGCAGAGAGGCCCGTGTCACCACTTAATGCTGCCACACACTGTATAATAACAGACTTATTAAGTAAAGTTTTTTGCAAATACAATCATTTAGCAAACTTACCCCCTTCTCCTGATAAGCTGCTCTTTACCTCCCATTGTTGTCAGCTCATTGTCTAGGTTACCGACCACCACTCCGCTCTACAAGAGTGGCTGGTTTGTATATAGATATAGGGGGAGATTTATCAAACATGGGGTAAAGTGAAACTGGCTCAGTTGCCCCTAGCAACCAATCAGATTCCACCTTTCATTTTCCAAAGAGTCTGTGAGGAATGATAAGTGGAATCTGATTGGTTGCTAGGGGCAACTGAGCCAGTTTCTTTCTTTATAAATCTAATGCATAGTATTTATATATACCGTATTTTCCGGCATATAAGACGATCCCCAACTTTTTCAGTTCAGATATAGAGTTTGGGATATTCTCCCCGTATGAGACTACCCCTCTTGCAACACATCAAATAAAAATTACTAAAAACATCAGACAGCAGCGAGATCTGAGAGGCATAGAAGGAGGTACAGTAGTACCGGTAGGATACAAGGGCGGGCAAGACAGGTCAATAAGGTGTTTATTTCTGGGCACAGCCCTTTTTTCCATACACCGGATGCCTGCAGCTTGCTCTGCCCTTCATACGGTTGCTGCATACAGCGGGGATGTGGCTGTTTTTGAGCTCCCACCACCGTATGCGGCAACTGCAGATTTTCCAGTCCGATTCCGAAGTTTGTCACCAGCCGCCCTATAAGACAACACCGGCGTATAAGACGACCCCAGACTTGTCAGAACATTTTCCTTGTTTAAAAAGTAATCTTATACGCAGGAAAATACTGTATTAGGCTATGTTCACACTACATACGATTCCGGCCGTAGTTCGTACGCAGCCGTACATGTGCGGCTGAAACTACGGCCGTGGGAAAAATCGACATGCGGTCAGATGCGTATGAACCGCGAACATACGCCCGCAGTACAGTTATGCATTCCTAGCTTGTTTCGAAGCGATCTGAAGCAGGTCATTTACTTGGAAATCTTCGCCCAGCCCAGTAAACCACACAGAACCTTTTGGATCGAAAAATCAAGTTCAATTTGGCTGAAATAAGTACTCCGTACGGGACCGCATGGAAATCCACGGCCGTGAGTTGGAACATTTCCGTCCTCAAATAATGGTCTTGTTCATTTTTCACGGCGCCCTATACAATCCGCCCGTAGGCTCATACGTAGTGTGCATTGTGCGGGCGTATATAGTATACTTTCAAGCGAACGCATCAACCTCAAAACTACGTGCATATATTCGCGGTTCGCACTACGGCCGGAATCATACGCAGTGTGAACATAGCCTCATACAGTATTATGAACCCACAGAGAAAACTCACCAGTAATCCCCATGGCCTCCAGCTGTTGCAAGACTACAATTTCTTTCCAGGCATGATGGGAATTGTAGTTTTACACTAGCTGGAAGGTTGGACACCCATACTCTAGATCAGAGGTCCTCAACTGGCGGACCACGGTCCGAATGCGGACCGTGGAGGCCAGCTGTCCGGACCCCAGGCTGCAGCTCAGTATACCTGTATACTGAGTTGCGCTGCTCCCCTCTGCACAGTAACTATGAGCGTTCGTAACGGGGAGCTATATACTACTGGGGGGGAGCTCACAGGGGGGCTATATACTACTGGGGGGCTATATACTACTGGGGGGAGTGCACAGGGAGCTATACACTATTAGGGGGGCTATATACTACTGGGGGAGCGCAGAGGGAGCTATATACTATTGGGGGCTATATACTACTGGGGGGAGCTCACAGGGGGCTATATACTACTGGAAGGGCTATATACTACTGAAGGGGAGCTCACAGGGGGGCTATAGACCACTGGGGGGGAGCGCACAGGGAGCTATATACTACTGGGGGGCTATATACTACTGGGGGGAGCACACAGGGGGGCTATATACTACTGGGGGGAGCTCACAGGGGGGTATATACTACTGGGGGGAGCTCACAGGGGGGCTATATACTACTGGGGGGGAGCTCACAGGGGGGCTATATACTACTGGGGGAGCGCACAGGGAGCTATACACTATTAGGGGGGCTATATACTACTGGGGGGAGCGCACAGGGAGCTATATACTAATGGGGGGCTATGTACTACTGGGGGGAGCTCACAGAGGGCTATATACTACTGGAAGGGCTATATACTACTGGGGGGAGCTCACAGGGGGGCTATACAGTACTGGGGGGAGCGCACAAGGAGCTATATAGTACTGGGGGAGCTCACAGGGGGGATATATACTACTGGGGGAGCACACAGGAGGGCTATATGCTACTGGGGGAGCGCACAGGGGGACTATATAAGGGCTGGTGAGAGAGAAAAAATGCCAGCTTTCCCACTAATAAGCATTAATTCTGTATGTATATAGTTCAACAATGTTTGTGAAAAGTTAAGAAAACACGTTTACTACTGATGTTCAGCTCGGACCTTCACCTGACAATAGACCCCGGTAAGTGAACTTTCACTAAACTTTGTTGAGTACCCCTGGTCTAGACAGACCGCAACAATACATTCACCTATGCACTAGATACAAGGAAATTCCAGAAAAGAGTAACCAGCAAAATTTAGGAAGTGGAACAGGAAGAGGAAAGGAACGCGGCTCTGTGAATAGAGCTGCCATCAGACCACTTAATTTCCATGTAATATAAACACAAATTGATTCTTATCAGAACTGATGTCATTCCCATTACTTTTATGTCGTTAGTAATTCCTGTTATTTTGCTGATGTTTTTACATTGATATTTATACAGTTTGAATTTAAAAGTTGTCTTTGCTTCATTAGTATACAGACAATGTAATGTGTATGCTGGCCTCCCGACCCGACCCTCATAGCATATCTTTGCCCTATTCTTTTGTTCTGGGACAGATAAGCCACAGACATAGGAATCAGTGGCCACCCATCACAATTGTATTTAAAGTGTCACTGTCGTTATAACTTTCAAAATCTAAATCAACAGTAGATGTGATATAAAGCAAGTTTGCAATTTACATCCATTATTTATTTTTCAGTTATCATGGTCGTGGTAGATACTTGTGATCAAAGTATTTTAGGAGTGATACCTTTATTGGCCAACCAAGGACACGTGGACATTTCCTTTGGGCTATGTTCACACTACGTATATATCCGGCCGCATATTTTCGCGGCCGGACATATACGTGTTAAACTCCGGCCGGGGATTTACGTAAGTTGCGTCTGGCTACGTACGGTCCGCGAACCTACGCCCGTAGTCTACTTACGCTTCCCGAGCGCCCTACGTAGCGATCTGACAGCGGCCTTTTACTTGGATATCTTCGGCTAGCCCCGGACACCCCACAGAACCTTTTGGATTGGCAAAGAAAAGTGCAAAAATGAAGAAATCCCCACTACGTACGGCATTTTCGTCCTCAAACAATGGTCTGGTTCATTTTTTACGGCGCCGCGTACGATCCTGGTGTAAGTTCTTACGTAGTGTGGACTGTGCAGCCATAGATCGTATACTTTCCATTGTACGCAAACTATGTAAATCTCCGGCCGCTTATTCACGGAACGCGCTACGTCCGGAAACTTACGTAGTGTGAACATAGCCCCCAAGGGGTAGTTCACTAAATACATTTTCTTTCAAATCAACTGGTGCTGAAAAGTGCCAGAGACTTGTAATTTACGTCTATTAAAAAATGTCAAGTCTTCCAGTACTTATAATCTGCTGTATGTCCTGCAGGATGTAGTGTATTCTTTCCAGTCTGGAGAGCAGGAGAGGTTTTCTATGGGAATTTGCTACTGATCTGACTAGTTCCTGACATGGACAAAGGTGGCAGCAGAGAGCACTGTGTCAGACTGGAAAGAATACACCACTTCCTGCAGGACATACAGCAGCTGGTAAGTACTGAGGGCTTGGGATTTTTGAATAGAAGTAAATTACAAATCTCTGGCACTTTCTGGTACCAGTTCATTTTAAAGACAATTTTTTTTTGTGAACTACCCCTTTAAGGATAGGTCATTTTTTTTTTTTTTTATTTATTACCACAATCATTATATCTGTTTTTATATGACATTATTTTTTACAGCGTTGATGAAAATTGCAGCAAGTATTTGTGGAATGCCCCGGAGTGGAATGTGTCCTTACACGGGTCAGGCACTTGCAGGAGTTGGAATGTAATAGCGTTTGTTTAAAGGACAGCAGGGAAATGATTACCTCCTAAGAGTCCTACGAAGCACTTGGCAGGAGGAGAACTTTCCTAGCTACCTCCCGATACATATATTATATATATATACTAGAATCCAGCAGCAATAAGAAAAATGATGTATTTTCTATTACAATGTATAAACCCTTTCAGTGCCAACCATCTCTGAATGTTTTCTAAATGCTCCTAATCTTAGGGGCAGATCAGTGGCGGATTATAATAGGTCCTTTTTGGGCAGCTGCCTGGGGCCCTAAGCTCGTGGGAGGCCCATGGCAGTCCAGGACAGACATACTTTGCCTGCTGTATTGTCGCCTTGCTGTAAATCTGCCATGATTTGTGCAAAATAGTGGTGTTTTTACTGCAATTTTGCACAAATTACGGCAAAACAGCAGCAGAGAGACTGTTCAGTAACGTTAGTGTAAATTCTGAAACACCTTAACACGGAACTAGAGATGAGCGAGTATACTCGCTATACTTGACGCTTCACTTGAGTATCGGGGGGGGGGGGGTTCCAAAGTACCTGATACACTAACAAGTACCGCGTGATACTAGTGTAAAATAAGTCTCCTCCCTGCATGTGTGCCGCCTTAAATTAGCCAATAAACATGATGGGGAAGGGCTGACACATCCTGCTATGTCCAGTGTCGGAGTGGGGTATCTGGGGCCCACCAGAGGAAATGATCCTGGGGGCCCGCCAGTGAAGAACCAGTAAAAAATGACATGTCAGTCAGTGTTAGTGCAGGTTCTAAAACTGGGGCCCACCGGAGGATTCTCCGGTCTGCTAGTGGGCCAGTCCGACACTGGCTATGTTGTAGCCATGTTGATTGCTGGTCTAGCAGTGATTGGCAATGAGATTGAGGCTATTCTGCACCAGCACAGTACAGCACGGATCGGACCTACTGTACTGGGCATGTGCAGCGCAGTAAGAACGTAGGCGTGCCGACTTAAGGGACGGTGCGCCCCTCAATGACATCACAGCAATTATGCAGTCTAATTACATGATTACAATGGTCAATATGAGAAGTAAAAAAAATGGGCACTCAGACATGCAAACACACGGCTAGCTAGACCCTTAGCCAGGTCCGGGCAACAGTCTCTGTTCCGGTGGTGCTCTACTGAAATTAGTGGAGTAGATGAACGCACATAGAAAATATACAGTGGCACTCACCGGATCCTTAAAATGATGCTTTATTTCAGGGCATATACAGAGCAACAAACAAGTGCATTCCACTGGGAAGGAGCGACGATCGTTTCGCGCTACCGCGCTTCGACTGGTGAGCCAGTCGAAGCGCGGTAGCGCGAAACGATCGTCGCTCCTTCCCAGTGGAATGCACTTGTTTGTTGCTCTGTATATGCCCTGAAATAAAGCATCATTTTAAGGATCCGGTGAGTGCCACTGTATATTTTCTATGTGCGTTCGTTTAATTACATGATTACTGCACCGAAACTCCTAGGGAAAGTGACTTCTTGTCTGCGGCTCACCGCCACGATGAATACTTGGGGACAATTTACATACAGCGCTCCAAGTTTATGTAGTAGGTTTACTGGTTGTACATTGCAGGGAGGGGGGTGTAAAAGTATGTCTGGGAAGTCTGCTGGGTGTTGCTATAGCACATTTCCATAGCGTAACAGGTGTTTTTTTACGTGATTGGTTCCCTTTAAGGATTCAGATGACCTGATATCCATGTATATTACTGTGCTGGAAAGGGTTAGAAATAAGGCCATGAAGGCTACATCTATCATTGGAGGAATCTCACAGAATAACGGCCAGGTTACAAACCATTGTATTTACATATTGGGAACAATAAACATCAGAAATACATAGACAATCCGTAGTCTCAATAATAAGTGGTATACTATAGATGTTGCTTGGGGTGAGTTGATGGTTTCATAACGCCCTAATAATGTCACATGGGCTTCGGAATATTGTAATGTGACCACCGGAGAGTAAAAAAGAAGAGTCCGGCCACCTATAGCTTGTCTCTGTTTTGCAATTCTTGGTGATAGGAGACTTCCCTTTTGGAAACAATGAGGTTGATTTTGTTACTAGTGTTTCTGGATCTGATCCACCCTACACAGAGCCATATAACTTGTATTCAGAAGGACGTCCGATGATAGTCCAATGGAAAAACCACCAACTCTCACTATGTTTGAGGTAAGTCTCCAAGTATTAGAAATACATGATGATTATATTATTATTATCATTTGTGATACGATTAGGCCATAAATATTCCTTGTATTTATTAGTAGATTGTTGTCTGGGATATCAGATTATTATTATTTCCTGTCTTTCAGCACTTCTCATCATGGATTATTAAGATTCTATTCTATGAAAGTCCAAAAGGAAAACCACCACCTGCTCCCACCATGTTTGAGGTAAGTCTCCAAGTACTGTCTATGCAATACATCATTGGTATTATTATAATTATAATTATTATGTATTATTATTTTTTTTTTTCTTCTTCAAGAATTCTTATACTGGATTAATACATCCTATCTTATATATACCCAACCACCAACCCAAGACCCTGGAAGAATGAGACAAGTACCAAGTACACAATTATTATTATTTTCATCCCTGATGAGATTAGGCTGTGAATATTTCATCTATGTATCAGTAGTTTGTTGTGTGAGAAATCTTATTTTTTCATTGTCTTTTAGGACTTTTGGTCAGAAGTTGTTCCCCACATTAGAATTATATTACAACTTTGGGGTGAGTTATAGTTGCTGTATATTATTTTATGATCATTCCACTGCCCAAGTAGCACCAATAGAACGTTTTATATACAGGTTAGCCAGTATAAGAAAAAGCACAGCTACTATCTTACAAGAACAGTACCACCCCTGTCCCCTTTAGTGGACCTGAGATGCAAAACCACATCCAAAGTGAGGACAAGTGTGAGGCTGTCTCTGACAGAAAGCAACATATTTTTCTAAGCCTGTATAACCAAGGGTGTATACCACTATGGGGGGACTCAGCTTACATTTCCAATGAGGTGCCTCCTTGGTGCCACCCCTGAGCATTTTCTCATGTACACAGCAGCCTTTACTATATACAGCGTTCACACTGCCTGATCCTGGGTGTTCACATCCCCATATAACAGATTTTGTTTTCTTGCAGGATTTTTTTTTAGCAGACCCAGTTGATGACCTGTATGTCCCACCTGGTCACAGATGAACACAAGAGCGTTGCATTGGAGAAAAAGGAACTCAAATTGTACATTTTATTTTAGACACCTCTGATGATACTTTCTATGTAAATTTTTATTTTATTTTAGACACCTCTGATGATACTTTCTATGTAAATTTTTATCTTTGAACCCTTGTACTAGTTTTATTTTTACATTTTACAGAATAACCCATTGAAATCCATAGCCGCCCCCCCCCAGGAGAGGACAATTAAACAGATAATGTATAAATGGATAAGAACTGAAGTGTTTGGGGTAAGTATTATAGGTGCTAGATATGGTCCCCTCCAGTTCTGTTAGACAATAGACAATGGGAGCCCCCACCACTAGTGGTCACCAGAGAGGACGCCCCTGGCTGTATGTTAAACCTCAGCGTTCGGCTTCTTAGTGGCGCGGTATTTACACTGTTAATATCGCCACAGTATTGTTCCGGGCTGCCTGGCTCGCACATGAGGAGGAATTCAATGAACGTGCAAATTCCTCTGGTACCAACATCCTGCCCCTCAATAACGAAATGGTGGAAGCTGAACCAATACCGCAGCCTGAAATCCCAGCAACGAGGAGAACAAAATGCTGAGAGCCTGAATGTGCCTGCAGAAAGATCAGCAGCAGCAGCACCTGAAACATCCAGGCCAAAGAGCATGCTCAGGTCCGCACCTCGCAAACAATTGTCATTCAATGAGATGGGCGCATATGCGACCAACACCACCTAACCACTGGAATCAAGAGGCTCAATGTTTTGTTGAAAATCGAAAAAGAGAATTTGTCTTAGACGTCATGTCTGTATATGACCTCCCACCCCAACTGGATTTTGGTAGAAGTAGTCCAACAGACACGACCAGCCAACCGGTCAACTGCCCGTCGCATCGCCAGACGCTTTATACTATCTCTGAGCTGTTTCTGGTGTGGCGAAAGGCATGGGGAAAACTAAGACACGGGCAAGACCATATTTACCACATTATTAAAAAAATATTAAAAAAAGATACGATGTGTCAGTGTGTCATTTGAAGGGCTGCAAAGAGGAAACCGTTAATCTGAGGGGTGTCCCCTTACTAAGAAGCTATAGGAACTGTCTAGGACAGGGGTCCTCAACTGGCGGACCGCGGTCCGAACCCGGACCGCGGAGGCCAGCTGTCCGGACCCCTGGTCAGACCTCCTAACCGCCCCGGATCCGGTCCGTCCCGGGGCGGTTAGGAGGTCCCGCTCCCCACCGCACTGCCTCCCGCCCCATAGGCGTACTGTCCTTAGATGTCAGTACGCCTGTGGGGCTGGGGGCAGTGTCGGTCCGGCCCCCGGCTGATACGCGCTCTCTGGGGATGTCCCGGGGATTCCCCAGCAGAGCGCGCACCACAGACCTCAGTGTACGCTGCCGGCCTGTCATTCCCGGAAGTGCAGGCCGGCGGCGTACGCTGAGGTCACTGATGCGCGTTCTGCTGGGGAATCCCCGGGACATCCCTACAGAGCACGTATCAGCCGGGGGCCGGACCGACGGGAAGAGAAGAAGACGGCCGCAGCGGGGAATGAGGTGCTAGGTGAGTTGTTTTTGTTATTTTTTTTTCTGTCTGGGGGGCATCTACAAGGGGAGAGCGCACAGGTGGACTATATACTACAGGGGGGACCTCACAGGGGGCTATATACTACTGAGGGGGCTATATACTACTGAGGGGGCTATATACTACTGGGGGGAGTGCACAGGGGGCTATATACTACAGGGGGGACCTCACAGGGGGTTATATACTACAGGGGGGACCTCACAGGGGGCTATATACTACTGAGGGGGCTATATACTACTGGGGGGAGCGCACAGGGGGTTATATACTACAGGGGGGACCTCACAGGGGCTATATACTACAGGGGGAAAGCACAAGGGGGGCTATATACTACTGGGGGGAGAGCACAGGGGCGCTATATACTACTGGGGGGAGCTCACAGGGGGCTATATACTACAGGGGGACAGCGCATGGGGGGGCTATATACTACAGGGGGAGCTCACAGGGGGCTATATACTACAGGGGGGAGCTCACAGGGGGGCTATATACTACTTGGGGGGAGCTCACGGGGGCTATATACTACTGGGGGGAGCTCACAGGGGGCTATATACTACAGGGGGAGAGCACAGGGGGGCTATATACTACTGGGGGGAGCTCACAGGGGGCTATATACTACTGGGGGACAGCGCACAGGGGGCTATATACTACAGGGGGAGAGCGCACAGGGGGGCTATATACTACTGGGGGGAGCTCACAGGGGGCTATATTCTACAGGGGGAGAGCGCACGGGGAGGCTATTTACTACTGGGGGGAGCTCACAGGGGGCTATATACTACAGGGGGAGAGCGCACAGGGGGGCTATATACTACTGGGGGAGCAACAGGGGGCTATATACTACTGAAGGAGAGCGCACAGGGGGGGCTATACACTACTGGGGGAGCAACAGGGGGGCTATATACTACCAGGGCAGTCACTCCCTTTGTACCTTATATCAAAGGCTTGGTGAGAGAGAAAAAAATGCCAATTTTCACGCTAATAAGCAGCAATTCTGTATATAAATAGTTGAACGTTTGTGACAAAGTAACAAAACACGTTTCCTACTGATGTTCAGCTCGGACCTTCACCTGACAATAGACCCCGGTAAGTGGACCTTCACTAAAAGTTGTTGAGTACCCCTGGTCTAGGACATGGGCCGGGAACCTGCAGCCCTCCAGCAGGTACAATAGTACGATTCCCATCATACCTGGACGGGCAGAGCTATGTCTTTGGCTTTCCAGACATGACAGGAACTGTATTTGGCAACAGATAAAAAGGTCTAATACTTTTATTACCTGCTATATCAGCATTTTTCAATGTTTTCCTTCTATACATTGTGTCATCTCTATATGTATATGCCAATATACACTGCAGTGTACCCCTAGCGGGCCCCTTGAGTTGAGGAAGCTAAACTTTTTTTTTCTACAGGATGCAAAAGTGTGATCTTCTGGGATCCCGTACTGAGTAAGGATTATTTGTGGAAAATAGACCAAACGTGGTCACTTGTAGATGACATTCAATCCATTATACTTGGATATCCTACCAGGAGTATGTCACAATATACAATGCATACACAGATGAAATATCACCAAAACATGATGTGAAAAGGCCCTAACATGTATAGGTATAAGGCTATGTTCACACATAGTATTTCTGTCAGTCTTTTTCAACCAAAACCAGGAGTGGGTTAAAAACAGAAAACTGTACAAATCTTCCCGTTATAATATTTCCCTGCTAGGTCCACTCCTGGTTTCGATTGAAAAAAGACTGAGGAAAATACTATGTGTGAACACAGCACATAACTGCCTGCCTGTATACTAACTGACTAGCAGTTTACTTAGAACTGTAGAATTCAGGATATAGAACTGCCCCAGACCTGATGAAGTCACAAGCAAGTCTCCACACCTCTCCTCTTCTCACATCTGGCCCCACTGCTTTAAAACGAATGGGGTGAATAATCTGCTTATAATATCTAGCATAATAGCAGGGTGTCATTTCTGATTATGTATATATTAAAGTGCATAGAAACATATAGAGAATTGTAGATAAATCATTGTAACTATCTGTGATTATTTTCTTCTACATCAGGGAAGTCATAGTCAAATACACGTTGGGCCAAAATGAAAAAATTGGACATGTCGTGGGCCAGCCTTGATTTATGTTGAGGTATCCGCCGTTCCTGGTACAGTGAGAGAGGCGTGCATCTCCCGGCCTTGTGCACCAATTAAATGATATATGGTAAATTGCTATTGTATGACAAAGATAGGGAGGTATAGGGCAGGGTGGAGTAAAGCTTAAAGGGGTTATTCATTGTTACAAAAGCATGGCCACTTTCTTCCAGAGACAGCACCACTCTTGTCTCCAGTTCAGGTGTGGTTTGCAGTTAAAGCGACTCTGTACCCACAATCTGCCCATCCCAAACCACTTGTACCTTCGAATAGCTACTTTTAATCCAAGATCAGTCCTGGGGTCCGTTCAGCAGGTGATGCAGTTATTGTCCTAAAAAAATTTTTTTTAAACTTGCAGCCTTGTGCCCAATGACCGTGGCCTAGAGTATCTGTGCCCTAACTTTGCATCACCCCTCCATCCCTCCTCCCCACCTTCTTCATCATTAGGAATGCCCCTAGAACACTTTCTCCTGTCTGAACATTACACAGGTGCCTTAACGATCCAGCCCATTTGCCGTGATGACACAGATGATGAATAGTAGAAAATCTGCCTGGAACATTCCTAATGATGAGGAGGGACAGAGAGGTTGTGCCAGCCTAATGCATACACAATGTAAGCCACGCCCATTGGGCATGGGGCTGCAAGTTTAAAAGTTGTTTTTTTAGGTCAATAACTGCATCACCTGCCGAACGGACCCCAGGGCAGATCTTGGATTAAAAGCAGCTATCTGACAGTACAAGTGGTTTGGGGGGTCAGATTGTGGGTACAGATTCACTTTAAGCTCCATTCACTTCAACGGAACAAAGTTGCAAAAACCCACCCAAGTGAGACCCTTTTACTGCACCTCTCACGGTCCTATGCACATACTTACATATTGGCCTGAGTAGATATGTTCCACTATCTTGGGAATGTTCCCATTATCTCTGCCTTTCTCTTTAGTCTTTATATCGCTATATATATTGTCAGTATTGGGTTAAGTTTTTGACACTGAACCCATAGTCCAGCGTTTGACTGTTTGGAGCACCATGACATGTATTAAGGGCATTGTACTCATTATTTTATACCGTATAATATGGGTACTTCAGCAGTTTTGCACATTTTGGCATATACAGTGGTAACTTGGTTTAAGAGTAACTTGGTTGAAGAGCGTTTTGGTTTAAGAGCTCACAGTTTTTCAAAATTGTGACTTGGTTTAAGAGCATTGCTTTGGTTTAAGAGCTCCCTGTACTGGGTGGGAGCGCGAGTGGGGGAGGGGCAAGGCCTGCATAGCGGGGTCTACAGCACTGTACTCTGACCCAGGAAGTCTGCCTCACCTTCCAAATCATAGCAGATCCACTTCAGGCTGGGGCTTGCATCAGGGGACAGGACTGTGGGGGTAATCACTCCATAGCTGTAACCCCTCTCTCCCCAGACAGAGTGCTGCTATACTGTGCCCACTTCTGCCCTGCTCATTCCTTTATGCTCCCTGCAGTCTGTCAGTCCTGATTGGTCCATGCTGAACACACACCCCTTCCCCATTGCTGTCATGTGACCACACAGACCTTTGACAGCAGCCCTGCTTCTCTTTTCTAGCCTGTTGTACTATGCTACTGCATCATAGGGATCTGCAGTTTCATCCTGTATTTACAAACTGCTGCTGTGTTTTCAGGTTTATGCAGTTACTATACATTATACTCCACATGCTGATTGCTATACTGTACAGTAACTTATAATATCACATATTCAGCTATTTTTCATTGTTTGTTCATTAGTTTTACATGTTATTCAGAATATTAAATCATTACTTTTGGGTTGTGGAACCAATTGTCTGCATTTCAATGATTTCCTATGGGAAAATTTGCTTTGGTTTAAGAGTGGATTTGGATTACAAGCATGGTCCCGGAACGAATTATGCTCGTAATCCAAGGCACCACTGTATATGCATTTGAACACATCATAATGGGTTTATGTATGGACATTTGTATTTATCACTTGATTTTTCACTGCAATACGGATTTGTTCAAAGAGAATTAAAGGGGTTATTTAACGCTACAAAAACATGGCCAGTTTTCCCCCTACTGTTGTCTACAGTTTAGTTGCGGTTTGCAATTAAGCTCCATTTACTTCAACAGAGCTGAGTTTCAAACTACACCCAAACTGGAGACAACAGTAGGGGGAAAGTGGCCATGTTTTTGTAGCGCCGGATAACCCCTTTAATCCCTCAAGCACCGCACAGAACTACTGCTGCAGCCACAGCTTTAGTAGGCAGAAAAAAGGCAGGGAGAGGGGCGACACTTAGTCATCTGGGTGGGGAGCCGCCCGGGGCTAGTCACGGCTCAGTGTGGGGATGATTGACAGGCAGAGAGGCCCGTATTTTGTTCTAATTTGGGGTCTGAATTACGTTTGGGGTTCAGTTTCTGTATTTAGGGGTCTGAAATAATAAATTTATTAAACATGCTAAAAACATGATGAAACATGACTGGTGTCACTGAACATAGGGGGAGATTTAACAAACATGGTGTAAAGTGAAACTGGCTCAGTTGCCCCTAGCAACCAATCAGATTCAACGTTTTACAGACTCTTTGCAAAATGAAAGGTGGAAACTGATTGGCTGCTAGGGGTATCTGCATGAACAGTCACCATCGGGCAGCACTGGGTACAATAGTATTTTTTTTAAATTACTTCCATTTTTAATTTGGAGCTGAAATACCTTAATGGAGTCACCGATGTCTCCTGACCCTGCTGATGGTACCCGTGCATCAGGAAATGGCTCTGCTCCATCTTCAGCCATACAATCACATTACACTGGGGATCATGCTGGAGATGGTTGCTATGGAGACGCATCAGGGCATTGCGCCTTCTAATTCGCAGGTATAAACAGCAGGGAGCATAGACAATGGCTCCTCTGCTAAGGTACTTAGTCACCAAATTCAAAATGGAAGTAATTTAGAAAATGATGATTGAGCACAATGCTGCCTGATAATAATTTTTCATACAAACTTTACAGGTACATGGTAAATATAACATTGTTTCTTCCATACTGTGAACACCACTTTACTCCTGCCATAAAGTGTGTGTGTGGGGGGAGCTGAGGCCTGTAGTAAAAAAAAACAAAAAAACCCCGCTGCCTAACAATACAAACCTGTTGTGCTGTGATTGGTTGCTATGGCCACTATGGCCAACAAAGTATTTTTTTTTTTCCTTAGACTGTTTCTATTGTGACATCACAGCTGCTTATTGTGACATCACAGCTGCTCATTGTGATGCCATCACAGCTGCTTATTGTGACATCACATCTGCTTATTGTGACATCACAGCTGCTATATGCTGTATAACAGCTGGCTCCTCCTAGGTGGGGTCACTTGCTGTTTGGCTCTTGTGCTTTGCACATCATCAGTTTGCATTCTATGGTGAAGACAGTGGAAACTAGATGGGGAATGAAATAAAGAACCCCAGTCTGATCTGGTAGATACATTTAAGATACATTTAAGGTAAGTGATTAATTAGCTTTTTTTTTCCTGTTGCTTGTATATCACCAACATATTCAATAATGCTGTACAGAGATCCCCCTCATTCATGCCTGTCCCCTATGGGGCTCATAATCTAACATCCCTGCCTCAGACCCACACACATACTGCAGCCAGCGGCCACTGTTAGCCCATCACATTAGTATCCTGGATGCTATGGCACTACCAGAAGAACACCACAATATTTACCAGAAAATTATTGTACAGTGTATTAGAGAGTAGAAGCCTCCTGTACAAGTTACTTTTTATATACAGTTATATGTAGGTAGATCATTGCAGTAATTTATTAAAGCTTCTTATATTTG
This sequence comes from Dendropsophus ebraccatus, assembly GCF_027789765.1. Classification (NCBI taxonomy): domain Eukaryota; kingdom Metazoa; phylum Chordata; class Amphibia; order Anura; family Hylidae; genus Dendropsophus; species Dendropsophus ebraccatus. The sequence goes on along the minus strand of NC_091462.1, from coordinate 28,832,841 downwards.
TCATTTTGGTTTAGGTGACTGCCGACAAGGGGACAAGATAAAAAACCCCGGATAAAGAAAAAAAAAAACTGTTCCAAAACCATTGATGTGACTCGGGACACACGCAGAATGCTGAAAGCTAAAAGAAGCGGTGCCGTCGTCCAGGGCTACACTCCAACTATTTTATTCCTGACTTAATGAAATAGAAAGATAAAAAAACCTGGATGAGATAAAATGAAGACATCAGCGACAGACACAGCAGTAAGTTTACCATTCCAGTTCTAGAGTCCGGTAGATGCTACATGATATTGGAGATTCAGTTCTCCTATGATTCCACTTGAATTCTAGTGTATTATAATCTAAAAAATATTGATCTCTATGATTGGACATCTGTCTATTGGTTTCCAGCTATAACCAACAGTAATACATTGGTTTTATTCATTTTTGATGCGCTAAGTGCATTTTGTGATTTGATAGAGCCCTTAGTATCCTGGATGTTATGGCCCCACCTGAAAAGCACACAATATTTACCAGAACATTGCTAGTTTTATAGCACACTTTATGAGAGTAGCTGCAACATGCACAAATTCATTTGTAATTACAGAAAATCTTACATTGGTCATTTTGGTTTAGGTGACTGGCGAGTGAGTGTCCGAGCAAACGGCGGGATCCAAGAGATAGAAGGAAAAAAGTAAAACCAGAAGAAAAGATAAAAGATGTCATACAGAATGTTGGGCATTGAAACACTGACACACAGCATCTGAGAAGAAAAGATGAAGAAAAAATGGACTTTATTTTTTTACAGAGTTATATTTTTTTTAGTTTTTTTATATAGTTTATTTTTTACATAGTTATTTTTTTATGTATTTATATATATTTTATTTTTTTTAATATTTAGATATTTTATATTTTTAATATATTTACATTTTTTTAAATAATTTTATATATATATTTTTTTACAGTTATATTTTTTCATATATTTTATTTTTTTAGTTATTATTTTTTTATATTTTTATACTTTTTTTTACATATTTATATTTTATATAGATTTTTTACATAGTTATATTTTTTTATATATTTTATACATATTTTTTATATAGTTATATTTTTTATATATTTTATTTTTTTTACGTAGTTATTTTTTATATATATATTTTATACATATATTTTTTAAATTTATACTTTTTTTACATATTTATATTTTTATATATTTTTTTACATAGTTATATTTTTTATATATTTTATACATATATTTTTTTTATAGTTATATTTTTTATATAATGAATTTTTTTACAGAGTTATTTTTTATATATATTTTATACATATATTCTTTAAATATTTATATTTTTATATATAATTTTTTTACATATTTATATTTTTATATATTTTATACATAGTTGCATTTTTATATACTTTATTTTTTACAGTTTTTATATATTTTTTATACATATATATTTTTTTACAGTTATATTTTGAAAATATTTTATTTTTATATATTTTTATACGTAATTTTTTTTCCATATTTATATTTTTTATATATTTTAATTTCTAACATATTTATATTTTTATATATTTAAATTTTTACATATTTTAACTATTTTTATACATGTATATTTTTTTACATATTTATATTTTTATATAGAATTTCTTTTTTATAGTTATATTTTATACATTTTATTTATTTTTATATATTTTTATACAGTTATATTTTTATATGTTTTACTTTTTTAAATAGTTATTTTTTATATTTTTATACATTTTTTTACATATTTATATTTTTATATAGATTTTTTTACATATTTATAATTTTTTACATAGATTTTTTTTTTTTCATATTTATATTTTTTTACATATTTTATATAGATTTTTATATATTTAGTTTTTTTAGTTTTATTTTTTATATATTTTATATATAAAATATATTATATATTATTTTTTAGTTTTTTTATGTATTTTATATATTTTTATATATATATTTAATTTTTTACATAGTTCTATTTTTTGTATATTTGATATTTATTTTATTTTTTTACATATTTATATATATTTTTATACATATATTTAGATTATATATTTTTTTACAAATTTTATTTTTATACAGAGATTATATTTTTTTACAAAAAATGTCTGCAGTGTATTTTTTTTTTTATGCTAAATAACACTAAACATGCTTCCTACAAAAGGGAGTAATGAGGGGATGGGGCAGGGGAACCTTATAAAGCAGCCAGGGCCTATGTGATTGGCCCATGTAAATAATCAATCAGGTTCACCTGTTATCTGGCGGTCTCCATTTGTGCCATGGTATGCCTCTGTGCGGCCCCGAGAGTGTCATGCATCTTCTGCCAGATCTGCCCCCTCATGTCACTGCCACTGGCCCTGCAATATTAGTGGATTGCTTGTAGAAGTCGGCTATCTTAGCAAAGGACAAGCCGTTGGGCATTGGGATCACTGATATACTTGCAATAGCGTGCCCCATGTGCCCGGTTTCTGCTGGTCTGTGCCACCACTATGTAATATACTGTTGTGTATACCGCACACGCGCACTGGATTGTATATGATCCCATGGACATCTTGTAATGGAGTCACATAGCTGTCCTTATTTTTGTGTACGTTAAAAATATGCGTAAAAAACCCCCGCAATTTGATCCGTTTTTTTTTTTTTTTTTAATAATAGACATCAATGGAAAAACGGATCAAAACAGATACACATTAAAAGCATCTGTTTATCATCTGTCTTTTGAAAAGACATAGGGGGACATGTATTATCCGGCAAAATGTGTGGAGGGGGCTGAACGGGAGGCGCGAACTCATAGTCCGCGCGATTCATCATTTTTGTATCTTAAAGATACGCCGAAAACCTACTTTAGTCCTCAGCTGGCCTAGGTTTTCGGCCGTGCGCACCGGAGCGCACAGGATTTATGTAGAGGCAGTCCGCCTCTACATTAATCCCCGTAGTGCCGGAGATGCGGGGACATTTTTAAGTCCGGCGTAAAAAACGTCGGACTTAATAAATGTCCCCCATAGTGTGAACCCAGTCTGCCAGTGCAGTAATATACACATGCTGTTATTATAGTGTAGATGTATATCATAGTGTACAGGGATCACCCTGGAAACCTTATCTTCTCAGTAAGAATGAACTGTTCTGCTTTGGGGAATATCTTTCAGTTTAATTAATGGCTAGGGAAATCAATGGACTCACAAAGACAATGCAAAATCTTTATGTAGACAGACATTGCCTACGGCAGGGGTTAATAACCTGTGTTGGTCTGAGAGAAGCATTGTAAAGTATTAGTACATAAAAGGGCCACAGTGACAATATTGAGGTCCTGCTTGACTGAGACAGGACATGGCTACAGCCAGTGACTATGTGGGCAGTTCCTGTGTGGTTGACATATCACTAAAACCAGGAAGAAATGAGCACCAAAAACCACCTTATCAGCAGCTGTGGGGATCAGGGTAGGTGAGAATCACCAATTTATATTTTTAAACTACCTTCACCATATATAAAACATTTTATTTTACCCCCAGACAACCTGTTAAAATCTGTTAGACTACAGTCTGCCCTGGGGGTACAACATCACCACCATCAGTTGTGAGACCTCCTTTACTGTGCAAGCCAGAGGGGGGTGTAAGGGGCCCATCCCACAGAGCGATAATCGTCCGAATCGGCCCGATTCGGCCGATTATCGCTCCGTGGAATGGAGAGAACGATCAGCCGACGATTGTGTCATCGGCTGATCGTTCATTTAGGTTCAGACCTAAAATCATCGCTCGCCATCCGCACATCGCTACGTGGAATAGCGGTGCACGGCGGGCTACCGACGATCTCACAAGCACCATACATTACCTGTCCAGGCACAGGTCTTTTCCTGGTCCCACGCCACAGGAGCTTTGGAGCGATCTGTCTGAACTGACAGACCGCTCAGCCAATCACTGGCCAGGACCGCCGCGGCCAGTGATTGGCTGAGCGGTCTGTCAGTTCAGACAGACCGCTCTGAAGCTGCTGCGGCGCGGGACCTGGAGAAGGAGAAGACCCGTGCCTTGACAGGTAATGTATGAAACAAGGGCTGCAAGGGCATCGGTAACGATGTCCCTGCAGCCCTAGCCAAACGATTGTCAGGCCGTGGAATAGGCCCAGTAAACGAGCGCCGATCTAGCAGATTGGCGCTCGTTTACATCGTTAATCTTCCCATGGAATAGGACCCTTAGAGAGCTAGTAAGGCCACTCAAGCCACAGTGACTATAGAAAACCATAAAGTGACCACAGGGAACTACTGTCCATCGTGGACTAGGCATGGTCTTTTTTTTGAACCGCCATCTGTTTCCCGGGCACGGTGCTGCTCTATTCTCAGGCACCTACCTGTTTTGGAGCACTGGGGGCAGGCCCGCCAGCCCCAGTGTGACAAAGCCCCTTCCCCTCTGTGAAACTGTTGAATTAGAATCAATGGAGCCGCGTCAGAGAGGGGAAGGGAGATCAAAACACTGGGGGTCGGTAGGCCTGCCCCCAGTGCTCCGAGGTGGGCCAATTCTCGGAAATAGACCGGCACCATGTGCGGGAAATGGGTGATAGTTCAAAAATAGTACCGTGCTACCGACATCTTTGCGCCAACGCTGATCAGTTAATGTAAAAAACCTTAAGTGATGTACCTGATAGTATATTGACTTTAAAGCAAATCTGTACTGCCCGGACAGCCCGCCCCCCAAAAGCGCTGGTACCGTTTTGAAGTCCTCATCAAGGCATATTTGGTCCGGAGGTCTGCCTGTCTCTTTTGGCCAGTATTCAGGGTCCAAACAACTTTATTTTTGGTATCGCAGCGGGGTGTCAATGAGACGGGGGCTAGTGCATCCACTCCGTAGGCCTGCAGCACCCCTCTCCCACCTTTTTTCTTTTTCGGCATACCCCTGGGCTGGATAAAACCCGGGAGAAAGGCACTGCCTAATGTACAGATCAGTGGCGTAGCTACCATAGAAGCAGGGTAGGCAGCTACTATAGGGCCCCTGGGGGAGGGGAGCCCCGGGGATGCACAGGGAAGATTAGAGCCATCCTGCGTCCTTCTGCTTAACTGCTGTGTGTAAGTGACACAAACCTCACTTACATGCTGCAACACAAAAAAAGGGTTAAAAGCAGAAGAGAAGAAGATCTCTGCTTGACTGCTCTGATAACCCCTGACTTCTGCTGCAGAGGTCAGGGGTTATCAGTGCACTACCCATCTCCTTCTCTTCTGCTTTTAAACCTTTTGTGTGCAGCAGCATATAAGTGAGGTTTGTGTTACTTACACACTGCAGTACATAAGGGGTTGAGAAGAAGTTAGTCTGCCCCTGCACCTATGTATCTAACCATAAGGGCTCCTAATGGGCTCTTATAGTTTAATAAAGTGGACTGACAGAGCAAGCAGCCATTGGCTCTCTGCTCTACCAGTCACTCTTGTGACTGCCTCTGGCAACAAGAGATTGTATTTTTTGGCCACATCACCAAGTGTTGTGTATGGGGGAGGAGGGGGGGGGGGGGGACCCATACAGTTTTTTTGCTATGGGACACCATGAATCCTAGCTACGCCTGTGGTACAGATGCTCTAAACCCTGCCTCATCGACACCCCATCACGCCATCAGAATTAAAGTTGGTTTTACCCTTAATACCAGCCCAAGATGCAGGCAGACCCCTGCCAGACATGCCTTGATGAGGACATCAAAATGTTAGCAAAGGTTTTTTTTGGGGGGGGGGCTGTCCGGACAGTACAGATTTACTTTCTATTCGCCACGAGAATGCCATATTTCTTTGTTTCCGATATATGAAGACTTGTTCCTTTAGAAGATTGTGTGATAAGGATAATCCATTATATGATCTGATACTTTTAACAGAACATTTGCGGAACATTGCTGAGACGCAGCAGGGAAACCCATTACATTAGTAAGAGAAACATCTGTAATATCATCTAAAGCGTGATCTGTGCTGGAAATGAGACGGATACTTATTTATAACTTTCCATTGTAGACTTTTTTTTTTGTTTTTGATGAGGGGAATAAATGCCTCTTGTGACTCATGTTTATACTATTTGAAGCCTTTTTATATATTTTGCACATTTCCATTTATTTTCACTTGATTAATATGACAGGAAGAGATAGGGAAAAGGGGATTTTGAGCATTGCGGCGTCTCCTTGCCAAGTCTGTGCCCATGCCGCCTTTGGCTGGTGACCTAACCACTGCCCGTCACCCCTCCCTAACAGACCGGAGGTGTAAGGTCCTGAATAATTGAGATAGATTTGATTGGGATTTCAGCCAAATCTATGTTTAATCCAATGGCAATCCTGATCCTATTCATGTGAATAGTGTCTGCAGCCCTGACCACATGCAATAAAAAAATGTCCATGCTGCAGAGAAGAAAAAAAACTATAGAAATAAGCAGCATGTCATTGGAAAAAAAAAACAACAGAAATAAGCAGCATGTTATTTAATGCAGAAACTAAAAGTATTATCCCTATTGAATACACCAAGCAGGATGGGGTGTGTACACTATGTGAGCTCATACCCTAACTGCTCACAGTGGCGCTCACTCATCTATATACTGCTCCACCCTATACATAGAGCTAAACAGGGCTGCTCCCTGCCCCACTCTAGTTTCAGTTCCTGTCTGCATCCTCTTTCATCATCTTCTATTTTACTTGTGGCTATAAGGTTATTTTATACATTAAGATCCAGTTGAATACACTATACACATTCAGCCCCCTGCCAGCTCTGCTAAACTGACAGTCATTTAGTATCTTTTCTTAAAGGGGCAACCATCTGTAAATAAAACAACATGTTAGGAGCCCTTGTTCCTGTATATACGCTTTGTGGTGCGCTATGTAGACTCAAGTTGGCAGCAGCTACATCTGTATGTTGATATTGTAGGGCCCTACAGCAAAAAATGAGTAGCCCACAAACCTAATACAGATGCAAAGGCTGGTAGCAAACCTTAAAGGGGTTGGCCACTGTATAGTAAAATAGTTCAGTGTACCTTATCAGTAACTGTACTCACTGTATATACTGACAGCAGCTCCTGTGTACCTCATAGAGCTAATATCAGACTCCCCTCCTCCAGGCTGTGCTGTCCTGCTCTGTGGTGATTCTGTCCATAAGATGGCCGACATGGAGGAGCATCTGACCATGTCCCTCCCTCTGTGTCCACCACTGAGCCTGTATATGCCTATAGACGACACTGAGGGGCAGGGCATGGTCACATGCTCCTATGGACAGACTCACCACAGAGCAGGACAGCACAGCCTGGAGGAGAGGAGTCTGTAGAGTACCATCCAGATGATTTCTTGGCTGAACTAAAGTGACTGACGTCCGCTATAGAGAATGAGTGGGGTGCTGGGTGTGGTGGTCATGCAGCTCAATGGTCGCTCCATAGATTGTGGGGCATTTGTGTCTTTGTTGTTGGGATTGGTGGTGGTTAGTGATGAGCGAATACTGTTCGATCGAATAGATATTCGATCGATTAGTAAGGTATTTGATCTATCGAATATTATCGAATAGTTCGCCGAATATTCAATAAATATTTGATAAGCGTTCAAATCCCCCAGCTTCCGGTTTTTACCTCCAAGTGGTCAAATAGATGTTTTTCAATAATCGAATACTTGTTTCCATAGACTTTAATGGGATCGAATATTCGATCGAATATTTGAATATTCTGGAGATATTTGTACGAATATCGAATATTCAAATATTTCACTATTTGCTCATCACTAGTGGTGGTACCAATGATTAGCCCCCCTTGGTATACACTATCCTATGTATAGGGGATAACAAGCTCAGATGGGAATTTCCCTTGAAAAGAAAAGAAATACCAACTGAGCATAAATGTGATAGTGGGCATATCCCTTTAAGACATCAGAGCGGCTGTTACTGTTCTTTAGAGACTGGTTTTGAGAGTTTACAATATGCATCTATAACTATATAAGAATCTATTTTCACTGTTCTGTAACATACATTTATATAAAATAATTTATTTTACACTTTCATATCCATACTTGGTATTTTGCTTAGTGGATAGAAATTATGTATATATTTACCACTACTGCAGATTTTTGCCCTGACTAGGTCTTACTAAACAATGTCTCCTCATTAGCACTAAAAATAACCTGTTCATTAAGGGGTTAAAGCTAAATCCATTAAGCGTGGAGTCTTGTTTTCTGTTCCCTTTTCTCTGATGATAGCGATAAGAATTGGTGACTGCGGCCGCAGTGATGTACGTGATGTCAGCGGGTGGAAGGAAGTCGGCGCTGATCTTCCCTTTGTTGATACTTGATAAGGACACGTGGCGTCACGCCTCATTCACACACTGCTCACTCCAGTATCATGACAAATATATTCTCATGAAGACTGCAACATTTTAGTATATCCACTGTTGGACGATTATTTAAAGGGGTAGTGCAGCGGTAAAGAATTATTCACAGAATAGCACACATTACAAAGTTATACAACTTTGTAATGTATGTTATGTCTGTGAATGGCCCCCTTCCCCGTGTCCCACCACCCCCGCCCGTGTACCTGGAAGTGTGGTGCGCTATACATACCTGTCACGTGCCGACCCCCATCTCCCATCTTCAGTCAGTGACGTCTTCTTCGGACGGACGGCCGCGATTGGCTGAGCAGAACTGTGTTCAGCCAATCGCGGCTGAGCACAGCTATGACGCGGCAGAGGAGGAGGGGGGGGGGGCGGCGGCAGCGATTCGGCCGGCCGGCCGAAGATGACGTTTGGCACAAGATGGAGGACATGCGCGACACGGATCAGGTAATGTATAATGCACCAACACTTCCGGGTACACGGGTGGGGGTGGTGGGCCATTCACAGACATAACATACATTACAAAGTTGTATAACTTTGTAATGTGTGTTATTCTGTGAATAATTCTTTACCGCCGCACTACCCCTTTAATGAAAATCAATCAATCAATCTATCTATCTATCTATCTATCTATCTATCTATCTATCTACTATCTATCTATCTATCTATCTATCTATCTATCTATCTATCTATCTCCTATCTATCTATCTATCTATCTATCTATCTATCTATCTATCTATCTATCTATCTATCTATCTTCTATCTATCTATCTACAGTATCTATCTATCTATCTATCTATCTATCTATCTATCTATCTATCTATCTATCTATCTATCTCAAAACTATCTATTGCAACCCCGGGGTTAAGTGTGGAGTAGTAGTATTGAGATGACAGAGGTAGTAGTGATGATGAGGTCACCAATTCAACCCTTAGGGTATGTTCACACTGAGTAATATAGGCGGAATTCTGTCTGCCTCAGTGTCTCTATGGGATGGCTTGAGTGCATTCACTTCCGTTGCTCTCCGCTTAAAGAATTGACATGTTAATTCTTTGAGCGGAGAGCAGCGGGAGTGGAGGCGCGCGAGCCATCCCATAGAGACACTAAGGCAGACGGAATTCCGCCTATATTACTCAGTGTGAACATACCCTAAGGCATGGGTCTCCAAACTGCGTCCCTCCAGCTGTTGCAAAACTACATTTCCCATTATGCCTGGGCAGCCAAATCCAAAGCTTTAGCTGTCCAGGCATGATGGGAGTTGTGGTTTCACAACAGCTGGAGGGCCGCAGTTTGGAGACCCATGTCCTAACTGTTGAATTGGTGACCTCTTCATCACTACTACCTCTGTCATCTCAATACTACTACTACTACTGAGCTGTGATAGTGAAGACAGCAAGAAGACCGGAGCAGTAAATATACTCCCCCCCCCCCATGGAGTACAAAGTGTATCTGTCACAGTCTGACCTTCCAGATCTGCGGCGAGATTCTCCATGGATATGGAGACGCAGTCTGACAATGCATTCCAGATTAGCAGAGGATCTCACCACTGATCTGGAAGGGCCCAATTGTGACAGGTACACTTTATTAAGACTGTGGAAATTCATTATGCTCAGCAGCCTTTCAACAAACTTTTTGTTAAAGTCACGGGAGCAGCACACAGTACTCAAGTACTTTCGAGTAGCCTGTTACTGGAGCGAATACTATACTCGAGCATTCTCGCTCATCTCTAACAGTGTACCCTGCAGCTTGCTGCTCTTGAAGTTAATGTATGATGTGGTAGCCCCAATGTCTCTAGGCCCTGACTGAAGCCCTGGAGGGTCCTAGCTGTGCAGAGAGGTATTTATACTACTTCACTCTTGTGTTTTAGAAAATCATCTTTAACTTTTCTTGTATTTTTGTGACATTTGGGATGTGAAGGCTAATCTTTCAAGTAAAACTCCAAGTAGTCCCAGATGATGAGGACTAGACAATGTAAGGAGAGGAGCCAAAACTTTCTTCTCATCTACTTTAGTCTCTACTAAACTGAACTTCTTCTTCCCTCTAATAGCAGTGAGGCCCCTCCCACACACCAGAACATTCTGCAATGTAATGTAGTGTTTTATTGTAGGTTCCTCTCTCTCATAAACTGTTTACGAAGGTTCTGCCAGTAGGTGGCAGCATAACATCCTATTGCACAGTATTAGTATCTGTGAACAGCAAAACATAATGCAAGATATTTATATTGGTACATCTTATAATCTATCTATCTATCTATCTATCTATCTATCTATCTATCTATCTATATATCTATCTCATATCTATCTATTATCTATCTATCTATCTATCTATCTATCTATCTATCTATCTATCTATATCTATATCTATCTACATCTATTTTGGATCCTAAGGAGAAATCATTAAAAAAAAACATTGACTTAAAACGTAAAATCAGACACATGATGAATGGTCAGTTTTACCCCTCTAAGATTAAGGACAGCTGACAGGTCCATAATTCATGCGACAATATTAATAAATAAACCCTTCATGTCTTTGACGTAATGTCTTTCACAGAACACCGTGCTGCAGTCGCTTTGCTGGATTACTTTAGATAAACTACTATAATAGCATTTGCAGCTCACAAAACAAGACAAAAGTCTGCGTGTGCCCGAGGCCAGTCATTATGGAGCCTTGAAATGTAATTTTAAGGGAAGGCGGCATTATGGAATAATAGTTGCGGATGAACGCATTAACTTCCATTGATCTTTTTCCCAACATGTGGGTGAATAGTTCTCTGACAATGGCTTGTAGTGGGCCGATATCATGTGTCTACCTGTAACACTGTAAACATAGATACAATAATACATAATAATACAAAAAACACATCATTGTAAATGCAGAAGGAGAACACATAGAATAGGATCACATGTGGTTGATCTATGAAATTTATAAAAAATATGTGGATTATAATCTTGGAGTATCCTACTCAAGAACATCATAGACGCAACACATGTAGCTGATATGGGGCCCATGGAGACTGGGGACCAGCTCTGGTTTTGTTACCATAATTTGTAGAGTGAACGGGTGTAAGGTCAGGTAAGGTCACCCCCTTCTTCAACAGGGTAGGTGAACAAACGCTGGGCCCTCCATTGGAAGCATGGTCATTGCATGAACTAAGAAATTCTGCCACGACCAGTTGATGGTCGATGAGATTCCTAACACTTTTGTGAATTTTTAAAAAAAATATTATTTAACAAAAATGGCTCCTTGCATCAGGAAAAAAAAGCTTTAAAGCGACTCAGTACCCACAATCTTTCCCCCCCAAACCACTTGCACCTTCGGATAGCTGCTTTAATCCAAGATCTGTCCTGGGGTCCGTTCGGCAGGTGATGCAGTAATTGTCCTAAACAACAACTTTTAAACTTGCAGCCCCGTGTCAAATTGCTGTGGCCTAGAGTGACTATGCATTAGGCTGGCACAACCTCCTCATCATTAGGAATGTCCCAGGCAGATTGTCTCCTATTCATCACCTGTGAGAACACAGCACATGGTCTGGATCATTAAGGCACCTGTGCAGTGTTCACTGCAGAGGAATAGGAAAAATCCTGCCAGTAGCATTCCTAATGATGAGGAGGGTGGGGAGGAGGGACGGAGGGGTGGTGCAAGGTTAGGGCACAGATACTCTAGGCCACGGCAGCTTGACACAGGACTGCAAGTTTAAAAGTTGTTTTTTAGGACAATAACTGCATCACCTGCCAAACGGACCCCAGGACAGATCTTGGAGTAAAAGCAGCTATCTGAAGGTACAAGTGGCTTGGGGGGGACAAATTGTGGGTACAGTCTCTTTAAAGTATTGGTCACTAGTAGTGATGAGCCAGTACTAAAATGCTCGGGTGCGCGTCACTCGAAACGAATATCTCCCGATACTCGAGTGCTCGTTTCGAGTAACGAACCTCATTGAAGTCAATGGGAGACTCGAGCATTTTTTGAGGGGACTCAGGTTCGGTAGAGGGAAGGTCGTGTGAAAACCTGTCAACCTCAGAAATTGATGGAAACACAACGGAAATGGACAGGAAACAGCAGGGGCAGCATGTATTGTACCTCTGAGGCTGCCTAATGGCACCATTATGCCTAATTCTGTGCAACAGCCTGGTTAAAACAGAGGCACAGCAATGCATTCTGGAACCTGTAGTACTGAGTACATCTGCTCAACCAGGAAATACAGAAACACAAAACAGAACAAAAAAACACAAAACAAATGGACTTTTGGTAGTTTCAAAACTGGGATAGATAGGTAATAAATTATTACCTATCTATCTATCTATCTATCTATCTATCTATCTATCTATCTATCTATCTATCTATCTTACTATCTAATAATGCTATATGCTTCTGCAGAAGTTTCATTTTTTCTTGTCTTGACCCGGAGTTCACCTTTAAGAAAAAAAAAGAAAATATTAAATTAAGAAAAAAGTACAATATATCTATACATGGTGTCTTAGTAAGGGGTGGTGTGGTCCATCATAGTGCAAATATTTGGGGGGGAAAGCACACATCCTTCTAAACTACCAAAGTGTTAAAAGTAAACACACAGGGGGAGATTTATCAAAGGGTGTAAAATTTAGACTGGTGCAAACTGCCCACAGCAACCAATCACAGCTCAGCTTTAGGCAGTGCTGATAGAAAAGCTGAGCTGTGATTGGCTGCTGTGGGCAGTTTGCACCAGTCTAAATTTTACACCCTTTGATAAATCTCCCCCATAGTGTGCAATCAAACAACAACCAATGAAAAGTGAGATAAGTGCAGAACTTTAAACTTTTACAAGGTGAACTATCAACTGAAAACTATGAACCCAACAATAGTGACATCCCATTCCCTAGTTGACTAATGTGACAATTCTAAGTGCTAACTGGTTTAAGTGCTAACAAACAAGCATGAGCACAGCTAGATTTCTCTCTCATACTGTGCAAACTTACAATATGTATATATCCCAACAAATTAAACTGAAGGGTAACCATCATTTCCAAATTTCTAACATGTCACCAAACTTGTTAGGGTCCAAGTGCTGACCCTAACCCTACTTGCTTAAAGGAAGGGGCAGAGGGCCCTCAGCAGAGTGCGGCATCTGTTCCTTCCTGATCATCACTTCCCGGATAGACAAACAGAAACAAAAAGGTGACGACCTGACCACCTCTGCCCTATTTTGGCATCTGTTGGGGGTAAGGAGGCTGACATGTCAATATAAAAGTTATAGTCACGTCATCGTTCTATGAAGTGATAGTGACCCTCCCCTTTAAGGCACAAACAGCATTAACAAACTAATAACTGTGGCGGTGTGTATCCTAAACGTCATTTTTGTCAACTCTATTTCCTCACTCTCCTCCTCACTTTGAGTTACATCCATGACAACAACCTCACTGTCTGACAACCGGGTCTCATCGTCATCATCAGACACCTCTTCCAACCCCGCTTGCAAGTCCCCACTCTCATCACCCACTGACTGCGTGAGCTGCATAGTTTGGGCATCAGGACATATCGACTGCTCCGGTTGCTCTGACTAAGGGAAGGGTCCAGAAAAGAGTTCTGGGGAGCATGGTGGTGGATCTGAATCCCTTCTTTCCCTGGAGGGGCCAGGCTGTGGGGAAGGAGGCTGAGCTAATGGAGCAAGGGGTCCACTCCCTTCGGTACCGTGGGCGGACTGCGTGGAAGACTGGGTGGTGGATAAGTTACTGGACACATTATCCGCTATCCGCGTGATCACCTGTTCACACTGCTGCGGTTTCAATATCGGTCTATCTTGAGACCCCGTTAGTTGGGCACAGAAGCTAGGGAGTGGACGTCTGCGGTGTGCCACTGCTCCCTCCTCAACAGGTGCTGCTGTGTCACCCTGCCCTGAAATACGGCCTCCAGCAACCACATCACTTACAACCCCACGCCCATGCCCTCGACCCTTACCCCTGGGGTTCACCATTTTATGGAAACTGCACAGTATGGAACTGAGATAGGCCTTGCGTATGAAATACAGAAATCTGGAAAAATTGTTGTAGTAACCAATGGTTTGGTGGGGCTCTACGGTGCAATCTGGTATGGGCACCAACTGTACACACTTTCTGTCACCCCAATACAATGAGCAGTGAAGTTCTATGCAGGATGCACTACAAATCCCAGCAATACAGTGTAGTACACACTAGTTTAGGGGGTGCTATCTGGTATGGGCACCAACTGTACACACTTTCTGTCACCCCAATACAATGAGCAGTAAAGTTCTATGCAGGATGCACTACAAATCCCAGCAATACAGTGTAGAACACCAGGACCACCAGCCCCAAAATCGAAGGAGTACACTGAGCACTTCTTAGGGGTGTGTATGCAACACCTAATGCCCCCTTTCTGCCAGCAGCCGGTCACCACAGTGTGCTGGTTAAATCGCGGTAGCAGCACTGCAACTCCCAGCCAGCAGTCTGTAGTAATAGTATTAATAAAAGCTTTGAAGCCCTGAAAAGGGCTGTTTGTTTATATTGCTAGTATATACCCTGCCTACTGGAACGCTAAATCCTACACTGACACTCTCCCTGACACTACACTGACACTCTCCCTGACCAGCAGCAGCTCTGTCCCTGATCTCTCACAGCATGCGTCTGAAGCGAGCACTGCCAGCGCCGAGTTTTATATAGCAGGGTCATCTGATCTGGCCAACCAATTGCTCCTATCGACATGTATGGGTCCCACGTCATCGCAGGATGTACCAAAGGGTGTCCTGCATGTTTATTGGTTGAGAAATAGCGCGCAAACTTACAGGAAACGGATGACTCGATTTCCTCGAGTATCGCGAGATGCTAGTCCAAGTAACGAGTACCATCGAGTACCCTAATTCTCGATCGAGTACCAAGCTCGGACGAGCACGTTTGCTCATCTCTAGTAACTAGGTGTCTCTCCTCTCTGCAATGTGGAGTCCACTTTCTGTTGTTAGGGTAGGTTCACACTACAGAATCTGGGCAGATAAGTTCAGGTGGATTCCATGGCTCCTACCTGTTCTCAGCCGATACTGCATTCCGCTGAAAGAATAGACATGTCAGTTCTTTTGGCAGAACGCGGAATTGGCCCAGCCATAGATTGGGATCTATGGCATGGACGGATATGCGCACGCCCGTGAACGGGTACAAGCCACGGAATCTGCTGGAACTTCTCTGTGCGGATTCCGTAGTGTAAACCTGCCTTTTGGCTATACCAACAGAGAGACTATTCTGTATTTCTGTACTCGAGTCAGTGCACATTGATGTCTATTGGGCTATTCAAACGATCAGTAGATTACAAGGACACAAACCAATCCTAAAAAAAAGGACATGTCCTAGTGCGGACCCAGATTTTTTTTGCAAATTCTGTCATAGAATTCAATCTACGGATTGTAACCTTTTGGCATCTGTAGTTCTGTAAAAAGAAAAATAAGGATAAGTCATTAGTCACATGTTGAAAAGTTGTGTTTCTAAAAAACAGATTTACGGAAATACGGATGCACAACGGATGCCTAATCGGTAATTTTTTGGGGATTGTACGGGTGGATAGCGGGAGGAATCTACGGACATGAAAAAAATACTGATTGTGTGCATAAGGCCTAAGACAGAGCACAGGAAGTGGAGGCGGGGCTTAGCTAGTGCTATGTGTAGGATGAAATGAGAGAGAGAAAAAAGGCTACTGCATAAGGCCTTGTTCATACTACGGAATTGGCCGAATCCTGCCTTCAATGTGTTTAAATGGGAGGGCTGACGTGCCTCCGCTCTCTGCGCCTCTCGGCTTAAAGAATTAACATGTCAATTCTTTGAGTGGAGAGGTGCGGAGAGAGGAGGTGTGCGAGCCCTCCCATTCAAAGAGATTGAAGGCAGGATTTGGCCGATTCTGTAGTGTAAACAGGGCCTTAGAGAGCAAAATTAAGTTGTCAGGAATGAGGTAGCTTGTTGGGATTTGATTTCTCAGCAGAATAAGTCTACTAACAGACTCCCTTTAAAGCCACCCAGTATTATTTAGCAGGGTATCATAGTATTATGCCATCCCTATAAGAAATTATTGTTTAGATATTGCCTATTGAATGGGTACTATATAATGGTGTTATGCAGATTGTATATAGCAGTGTTATCCTGGCACTACATGTCAGTATGGTGATATTATATGGGCTAAATTCACATGAAAAATAGCTAAATATGGCAAACTAATGTGCTTGTTGCCCAAGGCCTCACTTTCTCTGGTAGTGGAAAACTCTCTCTTTACTACTGCTATATATTTATACACTGACCCTCATCCCGTCATTTATAGTGCACAGTGCTGACACACCCAGACAAAGCCGGAGCTGCGATCTCTCTGGTATATATATTACTTGTATATTTCCACCACCTCTTTATCATATATATCTTGTTAAACACACCCACTGTGCATTTTGACACCCAGCAGCATGGGAAATGGTTGTGTTCAGCAGGCTGCTATAGGAACCACCATAGTATACAGGAACTTCCTGGTTGCATGAACAATGCTGCACAGTCAGCGTTATTACATGACGCTGCAGCTTCCTTATTGCATGTGGCTCTTGCTGGAGACGTAGCACACAGATAAGCGCTTTCATTCTGTCTAATCCTCCTTATGTATCTCTATTAGACATTGTTTTCGTGCATTTAGAGGTTATGTTTTTTTCTATTAGATGACACATGATATTTAGAGTGGAAGGTTCAAGTTTACACAAGTAATTTGCTTATTTTTTTTAAGTTTTAATGGTTCCAGCCAGCAAAATCAGCAGTATTGTACAAGTACAAGTACAATGTCACATGAGTATAAAAAAAAACTCCAAAACCTAAAAGTAATAAAACAGAACAATTGTAAATGCACAATACAATTCACCCATACTATTAAAGGGTTATTCCATTCAGAATTAACTTTTAATATGTTGCTGTGCAGACGCAGAACCTAACAAACAGCCTATTCTTAACTTTCCGCACTCCCCCAGTCTCCTCCTACATCATCTTCAGTCCCTGGCTGACCGATTCCACCTCCACTACCGAGACGTACTTCCTGCTCAGCCAATCACTGACTGAGATGTGACTGCGCCGTGGCCAGTGATTGGCTGAGCAGGCTGTCACTGGCAGATGAGTCCTTGTCCTTAAACGTGGAGGTGGGATCATTCAGATGTGGAGCGGAGATGATGTAGGAGAACACCAAGGGAGCGTGGAGAGGTAAGAATAGGCTGTTTGTAATGTACTGCGTCTGGGCATATTAAAAGTAGAATCCCCCCTTAAGAATCATGTAAAATGTTGGTAATCAGAGTCAGTGTTCCAACTGACAGTAGAAAGGAGAGTATCAGGGCTATAGTAGAAAAACTCACTCTAACTAGTTGGCCCTGATATGCCTTTTTGTCAAGAGGGCTCATTGCCCTGAATAGGAACCTGACTGTACCTCACCCTAGATAACTCTTACTTCCCTACGTGTTTTTTTATATGACTGTGCAGGTGGAGTCCTCAGGGGACACAATATCAGAGGTAAAGGCAGTAGGTAATATTTTAAGTCGGTTGGTAATGTAAGGTCAAACTGATGAAGTTGTGGCATACTGTACCGCAGTGCTTCCTATAAAGATAGAAAATAATTCAGGTGTCTGCAACCCTAGGTTAGAGTCAAAACCATTACCATTTTGACCCTTGTTACTTCTGGTAGCGGTGTGTAGTGTTCATTAAAACACATTCATTCCTGAGGTCCCAATCTTTCCAGGTCCATTTATTTCTGAACAGCATGGTCAAAGAGGCGGGGCCTAGAGCTGCTGTGCCTTATGCCTGCAGTGCCTCTCTGTGCCTCTTTCCCGCCTCTCCTCTTCAGATACCCCCCAGTCCAAGGTTATGAACTGGTCGCACTTGCGACCAGTTCATAATCTAGGACTAGGGAGTATCTAAAGAGGAGAGGTGGGAAAGAAGCACCGAGAGGTGCTGCAGGGATAAGGCACAGCAGCTCTAGGCCCCGCCTCTTTGACTCTGCTGTCCAGAAATGAAAGTCTTTTTTCACCAGGACAGATTTGTAAAATTAGTATGCTTCCATATCTAAGATCACATGATTTTGGACTGTGCGAACAAACTCTAAGAGTACAGGACAGGACAGGACCCTTTATAAATGTTTACATTACTGTCGCATTGACTTGAAGGTACAGTCAAAATAAAGGAGATTTTCAATATAAAATTGTTCAAACAAAAATATACAAAAACAGCAGTTTAATGGGCCCTGTAATAACATAAGGAAAGAACTTCTCAAACTTTATTACAGGAATAAAATTTGCTGGCCAAGAAGGGGAGGTGGTTTATTTACTTTGCTGCTGCTATCGGCGGGTTACTTTGATTTCTGTGTAACAGAAGGTCTATAGAGTCACCGGCGCGGACGCAGCAATGTAAATAAACTCTGCCCTTTCCTTTCTAGGATTAAATTAGATTATGTTTCTATTACAAAGTCTGAGGGCTTTTACTGCGCGTCCTATTAATTTAATATATTCAATGGGAACAACTCATACTGAAAGGGACATTGGAACTGGTAAAAATTTTGGGGTTTAGATTTGTAAGGAATGCGTCTCTACTTAACCCTTTCCTGACATCTGCCGTACATTTACCAGCATAAGTGTTCTACATGGTGATGACTCCTTTGTGCCCCTGTGATCAACCACATAAGGGATGTAACAGAAAGGGAGACGGATCCCATATTTCTCCAACCAGCGGGTCAATGAATATCCTTAAGTTATAATGTTCCATAGAAAAAGATCAGCTCTCTTTGACTGTATACTACAGTAAATTCCAGCCACCTCTGGTCAGGGGGCTAGCATTCTAGAGATAAGTGTGGGTCCCATAGGTGGAATTACATTGGCCATATCCTCTGTATATAGCATAGAAAACATTGACCTCCTTACCCTCCTAGCAATTTCATTCTGTTCCACTGTAACTGCTGCAGTGCTCCGATTAAAGCGGTACTCCGGCGAAAATCTTTTTCTTTCAAATCAACTGGTTTCAGAAAGTGATCTAGATTTTATAATTAATTCTATTTAAAAATCAAAAATCTTCCCATACCTATCAGCTGCTGTATGTCAAGCAGGAAGTGGTGTCTGACAGTGCTCTCTGCTGCCACCTCTGTCCGAGACAGGAACTGTCCAGAGAAAGCCAATCTCTATAGAAAACCTTTCCTACTCTGGCCAGGAAAAGTTTGCGGGTTATACTGCACAGGGATGCTGGCTACATGTTAATGTTTGGGAAGTGTTCTGGGGATGTATCAGCACTGTCCTATTGACTTGAAGGCACTATCAAAATAAAGCAGACTTGTACTGTCTGGGTGCTGGATGTTCACTTTTTTATGGAGAAAAAAACCGTTTTTAAATCAACTGGTGTCAGAAAGTTATGCAGATTTATGAATTACTGTTTAATAAAAACTTGTGTCTTTCAGTACTTACCAGCTGCTGTATGTCCTGCATAAAGTGATGCATTTTTTCAAGTCTGACACAGTGCTCTCTGCTGCCACCACTGGCCATGTCAGTAATTGTCAGCAACCTCTCCTGCTCTGGACAGTTCTTGACATAGACAGAGATGGCAGCAGAGAGCACTGTGTATAAATGGAAAGAATACACCACTTCCTGCAGCTGCTGATAAGTACGTTTGGAATGGTTGAGTTTGAGTTGATAAGTATGGTTGGAAAGGTTGAGTTTTTTCAAAAGAAGTAAATAAAAAAATCTGTATAATTTTCAGACACCAGTTTATTAAGCCAGAGTATTCCTTTAAGGCGCCTACATTTTAGACGAGAAGTCCGGGAACATTTTTTGTTTATTAAAGTATTGTATTGCCCCCACTTATAAATGCTTATAAAGTACTTTTTTTCCCTGCACTTACTACTGCATCAAGGCTTCACTTCCTGGATAACATGGTGATGTCACTTCCTGGATAACATGGTGATGTTACGACTCGACTCCCAGAGCTGTGCGGGCTGTGGCTGCTGGAGAGGATGATGGCAGAGGGATGCTCAGTGTCCCTCAGTGTCCCTCTGCCATCATCCTCTCCAGCAGCCACAGCCCGCACAGCTCTGGGAGTCGGGTCGTGACATCACCAAGTTATCCAGGAAGTGACATCACCATGTTATCCAGGAAGTGAAGCCTTGATGCAGTAGTAAGTGCAGGGAAAAAAGCACTTTATAAGCATTTCCTGTAATAAGTGTATAATGGTGATTTATATAACTTTTAGAGGGTAATACAGTACTTTAATAAAAATTTTCATAGGACTTCTTCCTTAAAAACCATTAGCATTTCATCTAATATGAGCAAAATGATCAACAATTGGACATATGGTTAAGACTCTTCTAAACCTTAGAAATCCCATGGAAATAGCTGGCGGTCACTGCTGCCCAAGTTTCCGTGGGTCATACAATTAAAACCATGAAGCTATAATATCTGTAACCAATGTGCCATTCACCTGATAGAAGTTGGGTCTTAGATCTAAAGTTTCTAAACACATCCACTTGTAGGGATGGAATGCACAATCTGTAATGATTAAAAGATCACAGCCAGCGTACAGCTGCGTCTAGGTCTTAGCAAGCATCTGCTTGTCGTATGGAGCCCTACCCATGGGCTGGAATGCTCGGAGCGATCCCAAGCAGACACAGCAGGCCTGATGCTGAGGCCGGGTAACATCGTGTAACCGCCATGAGCGCACTAAGTTAGCGTCTTGTATAGTGCTCTAGGAAGTTTCCACGTGTCACAATCTGCTGACTGCTATTATACAGTAATTACTTTCAACCGATTTGACAAAAAATCATTTTCATGTATTTTACTTAAGGGCAATAACCTATATATGCTCCAAAACAGATTTTTTTTAATTTGCAAATTAACCTCTCCTTAAAGGGGCTTACTGTGTTTTTTTGGGGGTAATTTATGGAATATCGTCATAATAGGCCACCAATATCTGATCATTGGGGATCCAACACCTGGCACCCTCACCAGTCAGCTGATAGAAGCAGAAGGTTGGATCGGCTGCACTCGAAACCGCAATTCACAAATGGTGCAACGGCCTCGATGATCGCGAGATCTAACTACCCCCCCCCCCCCACCTTCCCCAGCTGCAGTCTAAATCCACGGACAAATCCTTGGGTATAGACTCACATTTTTCTGCAATGGGTTGTCTCAAGTCATTTTGATTCTGCAGCTGGGGGGGAAGGGGTGTTAGATCTGGCGATCATGGAGGCCGTTGTATTATTCGTGAATTGTTGTTTCCAGTGCAGCCAATCCAACCTTCCACTTCTGTCCGCCATGCATCTGGACAGAGGTGGAAGTGGACTACCACCTAGACATCCATCATGGCACAGGCTGTATAGCTAGGGGTATAACCAGTAGGAAGAGGGAGATTGTGATCCCGCTGTATAGAGCTCTGGTGACATCACATCTGGAATACTGTGACCAGTTCTGGAGACCTCACCTCCATAAAGATTTTGATAAAATAGAACAGGTCCAAAGACGGCTACAAAAATGGTGGAGGGTGTGAGGTATAAACCATATCAGGAAAGACTTAAGGATTTGAATCTGTATAGTCTGGAGGAAAGAAGGGAAAGGGGGGACATGATCGAAACCTTTAAGTATGTTACAGGACTAAATAAGGTGCAGGAGGGGAGTGTTTTTAGTTAAAAAAAAATGAACTCAAGAACAAGAGGACACAGTGAGGAGTTATCTGGGAGAAAGATCAGAAGCAACGTGAGAAAATATTACTTTACTGAAAGAGTAGTAGATGCTTGGAACACACTTCCAGCAGATGTGGTTGTTAAATTTACAAGTGAATGTAAACCTGCCTGGGATAAACATATATCTATCCTAAGATAATAAGAAGGGAAATACTAATAGGGTGGACTAGATGGACCAGGGGGGGCTTTTTATGAGGACAATCTTCTATGTTTCAAAATGAAAATCACTTTGAACATTTGTAGTTTATAGAGCAATGGCTGGTTTTACAGTGTATATTTATTTATTGTTTTACATTTCTTTGATAAAGTTATATAACTTTGCTATAAAATGTTT
Source organism: Dendropsophus ebraccatus (assembly GCF_027789765.1). Lineage (NCBI taxonomy): Eukaryota > Metazoa > Chordata > Amphibia > Anura > Hylidae > Dendropsophus > Dendropsophus ebraccatus. The sequence goes on along the minus strand of NC_091462.1, from coordinate 28,810,505 downwards.
GTTAAAAAAAAATATATATATATATATATATTTTTTTTTACATTTTTATATTGAATGGCAGTAGTAAGTGGTGACACAGCCCCTCTGCTCCCTATGGCTGTGTTGGGAACTGCAAGGCTGCTCAAACCCTGGTCCCGGTACTGTTGCAACAACACTAGTGATACTGAGCCTCCACAGTGTCTATTCCAATTCTTGTCAGCCATTGGTGGTAGCAGAGGGGCAGTAACACCTATGTATTTATTACATTTACCCAATTCTGCATCGTTGGGTTCTTTAACAATCTGGAATAATGATAGATGGACGTTGTATCTTAATCCTCTAAAATAATAACCTGCCAACCCACAACGTACGTGTTTGTTACGACAGTTCTGAACGTATTGCAAAATTGCCTGCGCTATACATAGAAATAGCCAGGTGGGTTACGCACAGATTTATTGTTATTTTTTAGATGACAACCTTGCCCATGGGATCATGACTATGTAAAACTATGGACACGAGTTCAAAAACTGTTCCCATTTAGGGTTAAATTAATGGGAAAATCAGTGGCGTCCAGCTTTGTCTGTCCAGGCATGATGGGGATTGTAGTTTTGCGACAGCTGGAGGGACGCAGGTTGGACGCCTAGGCTTTCACTGTTCACATCAGAAGGACCTTCTTATTTTAATAGACTCGATATATGAACTACCCGACACTAATAGAAGTGAATGGAGCATTTGACTTGGTGTTACTATGGGAATATAGAATTTGTTTGTTCATTTGTGATAAAGGTTTTCCAGCTACTTTATCACTGGAGTCTAATTTACTAGTTTCCGTGTATACTGACGTTGAATCAATATAAGAACTTCACAGAGTGGAGCCTATCAGATCCTTAAGACCGAGAGAACAAAAGGACAATGCACTGTGACAATACGAAAATAAACACGTACCCGATAAGAATAAGAATTGTGACCCTTCTCCTATCAGAATCATGGTCATACTACGTGAATTGAGGGAATAGTTGACCATTTACCATATTGATGGGCCGTGTCTGTCACCGTGGGCTCCACTCTAAGGCCTCGTTCACAAATTCAATGATTTTTCAGATCCGGATATAGTTCCGCCATTTTTACTCCGTGATCCAAAATGGTTCGTAAAAAATCTCAAATCCCAAAAAATTACAAAAAAATAAAAATAAAAAAAAATTAACTGGTTTGCTAACATTTGATCCATGTTTTTCAAGGACATTTAAAGTGACATTCGTGAAAAACAGGGATCCCATAGACTACCATTAAATAATCCGCACTAGGACCTATTTTATCACGGAAAGGGTTGCAGATCTGTGGAGAAGTGGAATGTATGAATAGCACAATAGAAACCAATGAGCAATAAGTTGATCGTCATTGCGGATCTGCAATCATAGACAACTTAGCGGGACGTTTGAATAAGGCCTTACTTAAAGGAATTTTCCAGGCAAAATTTGTTGATAGGCCTTCAATACCAAATCCCCGGCACTCCAACATCATCTGCTTGCCAGAGCCGGACCCCCTGCAATCTCTTACCTTTCCCCTATTCTGTAGCTAGGGGAAAAGTTCATTTTTTATGGAATACCTCTTTAAGGTACTATAAAATTTTGGGGTCACTCAGAAAACATAAGTGACCCCAACTGTCACGAAGGCTGATGCACACGTCCATTACATTCTCTCCCAAGTGGAAGAAGCAGTAGCATGTATGCAGTGCCACCAATTCCTTCTCTATGGGCTTCTGAACATTGCTGAGAGCTGCACTTGGGGAAGTCCCATAGATAATAAGTGGAATCATGGTTGAGCATGGAAACTATTCTATTTATTCACTTGGGGACAACGACCTCCATTCTTGTGACTGGTGGTGGTCCCAATGGTCGTACCCCCACTGACCATCATAGGGGATAAACTTTGTACACATAGAGAGGGACTGCATTAAAGGGGTTGTCAGGGCAGGAGACTTTCTTGATATATTTAAGGGTGGAGTGATTGAAAATAATAGGCTATGTTCACACAACGTAAAATTCGCATTGATCACAGCCGTTGTAACAACGGCCATGATTAATAGAAATTTCACGTTGCAACATATTTTACGTTTTCAACATAAATGAAGTTCATCCGTCCGATACCGCAATACCGGTAGGGTTGATCTTCACTGACACCGAACGGTCACTGAACACTTATGTAGTGTGAACCCGGCCAAAAACTACACTTACCTCTATAACTCTTGCGCCAGTATCTTAGAGTCTATTCACGCGTCGGTATATTTTTAACTCTGCAAATTTGAGTCCGCTATTTTTTTTATTAGCAATCTGCTAATTTTCATCCGTATTTTTTGCTGATACGCAAGTGTGGTCAATAATAAGGCCTTATTCCCATGTCATTATTTTTCATCAGTATTTGCTGAGTAGAAAATACTGAATCCTTTGCAACTCATTGATTTCTATGGTGCTATTCACGGTGCTATCCTGTAAATTTGAAGATCCGCAATCCGTAATGCAGAAAAGTAGGACAGGTTGTAATGCGGTCTGCAATTGCGGTGCGGACACTCCAATAGAAGTCTACGGGAAAGTGCAACACTTGTGGAGAGCACATTGCAATCCGCAAAACCATCCGTAACTGCGAATTTTTGTGACATCACCAAGCTTATTTTGCCTTCTCTTTTATTTTCTTAAACTATATGGAGCACAATATGGAGCACACTAGGGATGATTTTTTTCTGGATTGCAGATATAAATTTGCGGATTATGAATTTTATCTTTGAAAACATACTGACGTGTGAATGTGGCCTAATCTAGTCACTATTTGCGAATTGCAGATCCGTATTTTTGCAGATAGCATTCGCAAAAATATGGATCCCAAAGGGTTCTTTTGCTGTGTCCGCACTAGGGCTTGTCCTTTTTTTTTCTCGGTACGGATCACAACCCTGTACACAACTACAGATGCGTGAATAGGGCCATTGAAATAAATAGATTCGGGTTTGCAATTGCGGACAGAATTGTGGATGTGTGAATAGGGCCTTATACCGATCTGCCCCTGTTGTACAACCGCTGCAACCACTTCCAGGTTCTGGGTTTCTGACGTGATACAAACTTCAAAAAAGTCTTCTGCCTAGACAACCCCTTTAACACAACCTAGATGACATTTCAATACTGATCAAGTTATTAATATGTCTCATAACAATAATGTAGTTTGATTGACTATAAGGGTAGTTCTCAGGCCACACACCTTGTCATATCTGTTAACCAATATAAAGCACAGCACGAGTGGCCGCCATCACATCCCCATCTCATTAACCTTAATATACTTTGAAGCACTGGAAGCAAACACTCTATACAATCCAGAAGCCATAAATATTATCTCAGCACATTAATCCGGGGATTAAAGCACTGAATGCCCTGAACAAGAATATAAATGTTACCGTCTTCTAAAACAAAGAGAAGTGTTTTACAAAGCTGGTCACAATAGGTCTATTATACAGGCCTTCAAAGGAATGACATCCAAACAAGATCTGAGAATGGAAAGTAATCCCACACTGAAAATTCTCTTCTTAATTAAACGGTAACACTATCACTTTACAGGTATTTGTGCTCGGCACGGAAGCTGTGTGACGGCGAGTTCATCTGAGAAGAGACGGGGAAGAGTCTGGGCCCAGAGTCCTCCTGCTCTTTGTGGATCATTTCTGGATGTTCACCTCCAAAGTGAAAAATTACTTTAAAGACCATGTTAAAGAGGACTGTGAACCAGGGCTGGCTTCAGGTTTTTGTGGGCCATTGGGTAGCAGAGCTATGCAGTCACTTGAGACACCACTAACATACACAAACACACACATTACTGACTCACACACACACACACACACACACACACACATTACTGACACACACACACACACACACACATTACTGACTGACACAACACACACACACACACACTCACACACATTACTGACACACACACACACACACACACACACACACACATTACTGACTGACACACTGACAAACACACACACTCACACACATTACTGACACACAAACATTACTGACTGACACACTGACAAACACACTCTCACACATTACTGACATACATTACTGACTGACACACACGCACACACACACACACATTACTGACTGATGCACACACATATTACTGACACACTGACACAAACACACACTTACACACATTACTGACACACACCACTAACATACACAAACACACACATTACTGACACACACATACATTACTGACTCACACACACGCATTACTGACTGATGCACACACACATTACTGACTGACACACTGACACAAACACACACACACACACTCACACACATTACAGACACACACACACACATTACTGACTGATACACTGACAAACACACACACTCACACACATTACTGACACACACACATTACTGACTGACACATTGACTGACATACATTACTGACTGACACACACGAACACACACATTACTGACTGACGCACACACATATTACTGACTGACACACTGACACAAACACACACTTACACACATTACTGACTGACACACACACATTACTGACACACACACATTAGTGACTGACGCACACACACACACACACACACACACACACACAACACTTACAACTTACAGTCTTCTCCCTCTTCCTCTCTGCCTATCTCCACACTGTAGTATTGAGGACCTGCTGGTCATGTGATCAGGTCCTTCATCCCTCTCTCTCGCTCTGTGCAGGACACTTACATGTCCTGCTCCTTCTCTGTCTTCTGATATTCACCCTGCACTACAGTGAGGGGGCTGAACATCAGAACACCGGGCCCCTCTACCTCCCTGGGCCCCTGGAGGCGCTGTGGTCTCTGGCACTTGCCCGGGTAAGCCCTGTGCTGATGCCGGCCCTGCTGTCAACACCTCAAGACATCAAGAATTAAAGGGGTATTCCAAGAGAATCAACTTTTCCCCTATCCACAGGATAGGGGAAAAGTAGGAGATCGTGGGGGGTCTGACCTCTGTGCCGGAAGAGCGCTGTACTCGACTCTTTCCATCGGCTCCATAGGAATGAATAGAGCTGTGGGTCACTTGCCATACCCACAGCTCTATTCATAATACAGAAGCCAGGGCCCAATACAGAGATCAGCGGGGTGCAGATCCCCCCCCCAATCTCCTACTTTAAGTTGATTTTCTTGGATTACCCAACATAGAAAATCCCTATGCTATCTATAGCTCTCTACATTTCCCAGCAGCATCTGGCAGCCATGTTGAGAGTTGTAGTTGTGCACCAGCTGGAGGCAGCTTATGGCTGGCATATCATTCATTGCACAATACCTCTCATTGTAAGCCCTTATTACGTAGTGATAGGGAGGTCTGACCTCAGGCACATGAACAGTGAAAAGTTGCTTCTGTATAATAACGTTATGCAACACGTGGAAAAAGCCTCTTCTTTATTGCAGTTGGCTGACCTTGTGAGAAAAACCCTGGTTATGGCAGCCGTGCTAATGCTGTCGCTGCAACAATCTCACCCTGTATTTCATGTTGAGGCTTCACAAAGGGGCTGTATATGTGGGTGGTATACATCAGCATACCATGGGGTACTCACAGCAGGCCTGCTCACTTTAAAGGGAATCTGTCAGCTCTATATCATACTCAGCTGCAGACATGGGCAGATAGCTGATAGAGAAATTAAACAAATGAAACCTGTCGTGCTGAGCTGCAGCATACATGCCTCCTCCCTTCACCACTCAATATGAATAATACAGGGTTAGTGCTAGAAGAGAAGCAAGAGGGTGGAGGAGGGAAGAGGCAGCATGCTGTAGCTTAGCGATCTGCCCATGTCTGCAGCTCTGAGCATGATATATAGATGACAGATTCCCTTTAATGACCTAAACGTCTCGTCCTAATGGCTGTTTCATCTGTTTCCATAAATTTGGGCCTAAAAAAATGAAAGTATAGGTTTGGGAAATGGACAAAGTGTAGTGACTAGTAGACTATAGTCCTTTCATTAAAGGGAATAGGCCAGCAACCGGTCACCATATAGATGTAGCCATTACCAAGCACACTACTTTTTTCTTGTGGCGCGCTACTCTATCAGCATAGGCTGTCACAGAACATATGTATAGTAGCAGGATGTACTCACTAAGGCTGGACACCCTGCTCCTATACACTGAGTGTGGGTGTATACCAGGGGTACTCAACAACTTTTAGTGAAGGTCCCTTTACCGGGGTCTATTGTCAGGTGAAGGTCCGAGCTGAACATCAGTAGGAACCGTGTTTTGTTACTTTTCACAAAGGGTGTTGAACTATTTACATACAGAATTGATGCTTATTAGCGGGAAAACTGACATTTTCTCTCTCTCACCAGCCCTTTGAAATTAGGTACAAAGGGGTTGACTGCCCCAGTAGTATATAGCCCTCCTGTATGCTCCCCCCCCCCCGGTAGATAGCCCCCCTGTGTGCTCTCCCCCTGTAGTATATATAGCCCCTGTGCGCTCTTCCCCAGTAGTCTATAGCCCCCCTATGCACTCTCCCCCAGTATATAGCCCCCTGTGCTCTCCCCCTCCCATATAGCCCCCCTGTGCGCTCTCCCCCAGTAGTATGTAGCCCCTCTGTGCGCTCTCCCCCAGTAATATATAGCCCTCTGTGCGCTCTCCCCCTGTAGTATATGGCCCCCCTGTGCGCTCTCCCCCAGTATATAGCCCCCCCTGTGCGCTCTCTCCCAGTATATTGCCCCCCCCTGTGCGCTCTCCCCCAGTATATAGTCCCCCTGTGCGCTCTCCCCAGTATATAGCCCCCCTATGCGCTCTCACCCAGTATATAGCCCCCCTGTGTGCTCTCTCCCAGTATATAGCCCCCCTGTGCGCTCTCTCCCAGTATATAGCCCCCCGTGCGCTCTCCCCCAGTATATAGCCCCCCTGTGCGCTCTCCCCCAGTATATAGCCCCCGTGCGCTCTCCCCCAGTATATAGCCCCCCTGTGTGTTCTCCCCAGTATAAAGCCCCCCCTGTGCGCTCTCCCCAGTATACAGCCCCCCCCTGTGCTTCGCTGTCCCCCAGTATACAGCCCCCCCGTGCACTCTCTCCCAGTATATAGCCCCCCTGTGCACTCTCCCCCAGTATATAGCCCCCCTGTGTGCTCTCCCCCAGTATATAGCCACCCCTGTGTGCTCTCCCCCAGTATATAGCCCCCTGTGTGCTCTCCCCCAGTATATAGCCCCCTGTGTGCTCTCCTCCAGTATATAGCCCCCTGTGCGCTCTCCTCCAGTATATAGCCCCCTGTGTGCTCTCCCCCAGTATATAGCCCCCTGTGTGCTCTCCTCCAGTATATAGCCCCCTGTGTGCTCTCCCCCAGTATATGGCTCCACTGTGTGCTCTCTCCCAGTATATAGCCACCCCTGTGTGCTCTCCCCCAGTATATAGCCCCCTGTGTGCTCTCCCCCAGTATATAGCCCCCTGTGTGCTCTCCTCCAGTATATAGCCCCCTGTGTGCTCTCCTCCAGTATATAGCCCCCTGTGTGCTCTCCCCCAGTATATAGCCCCCTGTGTGCTCTCCTCCAGTATATAGCCCCCTGTGTGCTCTCCCCCAGTATATGGCTCCACTGTGTGCTCTCTCCCAGTATATAGCCCCCTGTGTGCTCTCCCCCAGTATATAGCCCCCTGTGTGCTCTCCTCCAGTATATAGCCCCCTGTGCGCTCTCCTCCAGTATATAGCCCCCTGTGTGCTCTCCCCCAGTATATAGCCCCCTGTGTGCTCTCCTCCAGTATATAGCCCCCTGTGTGCTCTCCCCCAGTATATGGCTCCACTGTGTGCTCTCTCCCAGTATATAGCCACCCCTGTGTGCTCTCCCCCAGTATATAGCCCCCTGTGTGCTCTCCCCCAGTATATAGCCCCCTGTGTGCTCTCCTCCAGTATATAGCCCCCTGTGCGCTCTCCTCCAGTATATAGCCCCCTGTGTGCTCTCCCCCAGTATATAGCCCCGTGTGCTCTCCTCCAGTATATAGCCCCCTGTGTGCTCTCCCCCAGTATATGGCTCCACTGTGTGCTCTCTCCCAGTATATAGCCCCCTGTGCGCTCTCCCCTTCCCATATAGCATAAAAAAAACAAAAAACACTTTTATACTCACCTGAGTCCGGCGCGTCCTCTTCTCTTCCTCCTGTGGCCACACTGCAGCGGTCACTAGAGGCTGCACTCCCCGCTGCGCAGGAACGTCACTAGAGCGCCGACACCAGAGGGGGAGCGCGGCCTGTTGTGACCGCTGCGGCCACGAGAGTGACTGACAGGGAGGGAGCCAATGGCTTCCTCTATGTCAGTGCTGCTGCTGTTCGGTATCTATGAGCGCTCGTTATAAGCGCTCATAGATAGTTACTGTGCAGGGAGCAGCACCGCAGCCGGGGTCCGGAAAGCTAGCCGCCGCGGTATACAGTACTGTATGCATCACGGCTCACTTAACATTTGCTGCACCATGTTAGAGAGCACACGGCCCAGTGAATGCAGGCTCCAGCGTACAGCATTGACACCCACGTTACAGATTACATTCCTAGCACAGGGGTAGCAGGGGTAGCTGGCAGTGCTTGACTATCTTTAGCGGTCCCATAAAGACTCAATAAAGCAGTAGTGGATATGCTTCAGCACCACTCCAATATACACAGGACCCCCTTTCTTGTATTTTGAGGGGATCCAATCAGTGGCATCCCCATTAATAAAAAGCAGTCCTGGTACCTCCACATTCTAGGCAGTAGGAACTATATCTTGCTGTATTATTTTTCATCTCTTAAAGTAGGTGTCTTGCACAACTCTCTATAGGGTATGTTTGTTCAGCAAGCAGGTCCATTAAAGAGCCCTTAAAGGGGTGTTCCACTCAAACATAATTTTTGATATGTTGCTGCCCATGGTGAGACTAACAATTCCCTCCACACTTGTTATTATACATTCAGTCTCCTTTCTCCAGTTCTGAGCTGCTGCTGCTTTCTACTGAAAAAAAACAAAAATCTGTGTGTCAGCTTTTCTCTTTGTCCCCCCCCCCATTCTGAGATGGCTAATGTAAACAAGTCCCTAACTGACTCTATCTGCAACATTGTAGTTTCTTTGTAGTGCTGGGAGGGTAAATCACAGTGAGTTCATTAGTAACTTGACTTCAGAATAACCCTCCCAGCATTACAAAGAAGCTACAATGTTGCAGATAGAGTCAGTTAGGGACTTGTTTACATCAGCCGTCTCAGAAGGGAGGAGGGGGAGACAGAGAGAAAAGCTCACACACAGTTTTTGTGTCTTCAGCAGAAAGCAGCAGCACAGAACTGGAGGAAGGAGACTGAATAGATAATAACAAGTATAAAAGGAATTGTTAGTCACACCATGGTCAGCAACATATCAAAGTTTGTTTGAGTGGAATAGCCCTTTAGGCTATGTTCACATTACGTGAACACCCGGCCGTTCCGTGACCCCTGCCGGGTCACGGAACGGCCGGTCCCTGGCCGGATCATCTCCGCCGGTACTTAAGTACCGGGCGTGTGATCTTTCCGGCCGCGGAGCTCTGATGCGGGCGCATTAGCGCGCGCCCGCATCAGAGCTTTCCATAGCCACAGTGAAGCAAGCGGCAGGAGCCGCTCGCCTCACTGTGTAAACTGACAGGTCTTTCTGCGGCCGGAATTAACTGTATTCCGGCCGCAGAAAACTGACATGTCAGTTTTTTCCGGCGCCGCATGGAATCCCGGCCGGAGCGTATATGATGTGTGTACGCTCTGGCCGGGATCCCATTGAAAATAAGGCTATATTCCACCCCTCAAAACTACGGCCGTAGTTCTGCGGCGAGAACTACGGCCGTAGTTTTACGTAGTGTGAACATAGCCTTAAAGTGTTATCAAGGCCTAGAAAAACATTTTGCCTTTCTTTCAGAAACAACACTCCTCTATTCCCCAGTTTGGGTGTGGATATTGCAACTCACTACCACTAAAGTGAATGGAGCTGATTTGTAATACCACACAGAACCTGAGGACAGGGGTGGCGCTGCTTTTGCAAGAAAGTAATAGTAGTGGTTTTTTTCTAGTCCTGGATAACTCCTTTAAGTTAGAAAACCTAAAAATCACGTGCATAGAAGACTATTACAGTGTATTTCTGTACATGTTTTCGTTCATGGTAGAAGTGATGACTATCTGTATCCATTATGCATACATGATTTATCAACTATTTCAACGTCTGCATTTTACAGGTAGAAAACATTCCTGACATAACTAAACTTTTTCCTACGCATGAAGCTACATGTCCATGCTGACCTTACAGTGCGGTGTATTTCTCCGCCGAAGCTGTATATCATATATTATATTTTCTTCTACTTGTGAACTCACGTCGCTTCCTGGTGTAAATGCCTCGCACTAGTGGTTGACAAGTCAGCGCCATTCAGGTGTCTTCATGGATAAGTAACATATCTAACATCGGAAACTACATTGGATTGGAAACACTTCCAAAAAACCCTTTGTGAGTACAATCATGTTATTATCTGCAGGTCAATAACGTTGCTCTGTTGACAGTGACAGTGACTGATAGTGTGTCGTAACCCTGTTACCATAGCAGAGCATGTGCTCAGTTCTGTTTCTTTGCATTTCTTCATGTTGTGGGGTATCTGTAGGCCAAGGGTAGGGAACCTTGGCTCACCAGCTTTTGCAGAACTACAACTCCCATCATGCCTGGACAGCCAAAGCTTTAGCTTTGGCTGTCCAGGCATGATGGGAGTTGTAGTTTTGCAACAGCTGGAGAGCCGAAGTTCCCTACCCTTCCTGTAGTGGTGCGTACTGGTGTATATTGGGGTCTAAATCTAACCAAAATCTCCATCATTGTCCTCTGTATACTCCAGTTTCCTCTTATGGTTTATTAGAAAGCCATGAAAAGCCACGATGACAATAGAAAAAGTTATGTTTTGTCATATTATTTGTAATTGTTTGTAAAAAAAAATTACTAAATCTGCCCAAACCCATGTTGTGGTTTTGGGTGGAGATGTTCTCTAGAAACGGCCATGTACATTACTGACAGCTGTAACACCACCGCTCTGTCACATGCAGAGAGGGTTACTGTATGATCAGGAGGAAGGGCAGGAGGGTCACTTCTCTCTGTGAAAGAAGCGTGATATAATCTATGTGAATAGGGATTCTATACAGTGTAGTATGTATACTATATTCATACTTCACTGCCTGGTTCATCTACATCTGCCATCACTATTCTGTCCCTCTTCTTCACTGCCTGTAGCCCACCCAGCAGTATACTAACATACAAGGTGGCCCACCACCTGTTCCCTCCTTACATCTCTGACCTATTCCCTTGATACTTCCTCATACAGAATCGCCGGTCCCCGAAAAACCTTTGTCTCTGATCTCCTTTTATCCGCTCCTCAGACAATTATCTCCTATACATCCTCTGGCTGGGTTCACACTACGTATATTTCAGTCAGTATATTTCAGTCAGTATATTTCAGTCAGTATTGCAACCAAAACCAGGAGTGGATTAAAAACACAGAAAGGATCTGTTCACACAATGTTGAAATTGAGTGGATGGTCGCCATTTAATGGCAAATATTTGCTGTTATTTTAGAACAACGGCTGTTATATTGAAATAATGGCCGTTATAAACTGTTATATGGCGGCCATCCACTCAATTTCACCATTGTGTGAACAGATCCTTTCTGTGTTTTTAATCCACTCCTGGTTTTGGTTGCAATACTGACTGAAATATACATATACTGACTGAAATATGTGTAGTGTGAACGCAGCCTTAGGCTGGGTTCACACTACGTATATTTCAGTTAGTATTGCAACCAAAACCAGGAGTGGATTAAAAACACAGATTGAACCTATACATCCTCCATCTATATCTCATCCTCCATCTACAAGATTTCTCCTTTACATCTTCCATCTATATGTCCTATATATCCTCAATTTATAAGACTTCTCCTATACATCCTCCATCTATACGATTTCATCTATACATTCTCCATCCACAAGATTCCTCCTATAAATCCTCCATCTATATCTCCTATACATCCTCTATCTATATCTCCTATACATCCTCCATCTATATCTCCTATACATCCTCTATCTATATCTCCTATACATCCTCCATCTATATCTCCTATACATCCTCCATCTATATCTCCTATACATCCTCTATCTATATCTACTATACATCCTCCATCTATATCTCCTATACACCCTCCATCTGTATCTCCTATACATCCTCTATCTATATCTCCTATACATCCTCTATCTATATCTCCTATACATCCTCCATCTATATCTCCTATACACCCTCCATGTATATCTCCTATACACCCTCCATCTATATCTCCTATACACCCTCCATGTATATCTCCTATACACCCTCCATGTATATCTCCTATACATCCTCTATCTATATCTCCTATACATCCTCCATCTATATCTCCTATACACCCTCCATGTATATCTCCTATACACCCTCCATCTGTATCTCCTATACATCCTCTATCTATATCTCCTATACATCCTCCATCTATATCTCCTATACATCCTCCATCTATATCTCCTATACACCCTCCATGTATATCTCCTATACACCCTCCATCTGTATCTCCTATACATCCTCTATCTATATCTCCTATACATCCTCCATCTATATCACCTATACATCCTCCATCTATATCTCCTATACACCCTCCATGTATATCTCCTATACACCCTCCATCTGTATCTCCTATACACCCTCCATCTATATCTCCTATACACCCTCCATCTATATCACCTATACATCCTCCATCTATATCACCTATACATCCTCCATCTATATCTCCTATACACCCTCTATCTATATCTCCTATACATTCTCCATCTATATCTCCTATACATCCTCCATCTATATCTCCTATACATCCTCTATCTATATCTCCTATACATTCTCCATCTATATCTCCTATACATTCTCCATCTATATCTCCTATACATACTCTATCTATATCTCCTATACATACTCTATCTATATCTCCTATACATTCTCCATCTATATCTCCTATACATCCTCCCAGGCCCGCTTCTCCCATGAGGCGGAATGAGCTTTCCGCCTCAGGCGGCAGATTTTGCGGTCCGGTAGGGGGCGGCATTATGTCCCCCCTGCTGTCATTTTTGTTGAGTATCACTTAACAAAAATGACAGCGGCCGCTCACCTGTCCCGTCGCCTGCGCTCTCCACATCCCGTCAGGTCCCGCGATGTCACCCTGCAGCTGTCACGGACCTCCAGGCTGTGGTGAGTGCCCGGGGTCGGTGGGGGACGCGCTGGGGTGATCGGGTCGCACGGGGCCGCCCCGCGCGACCCGATCACCCCACTCACTCACCACAGCCTGGAGGTCCGTGACAGTTGCAGGGTGACATCGCGGGACCTGACGGGATGTGGAGACAGCGGAGAGCGCGGGCTGGCTGCGGCGTGGGACAGGTGAGTGGCTGGCTGCGGGGGGGGAAGGGGGGGGGATGCCGGCCATCACTCGGGGCGGCCGCCTGAGGTTTGCCTCAGGCGGCAGAAACCCCAGAATCGGCCCTGCATCCTCCATCTATATCTCCTATACATCCTCCATCTATATCTCCTATACACCCTCCATCTATATCTCCTATACACCCTCTATCTATATCTCCTATACATTCTCCATCTATATCTCCTATACATCCTCCATCTATATCTCCTATACATCTTCCATCTATATCACCTATACATCCTCTATCTATATCTCCTATACATTCTCCATCTATATCTCCTATACATCCTCCATCTATATCTCCTATACACCCTCTATCTATATCTCCTATACATCCTCCATCTATATCTCCTATACATCCTCTATCTATATCTCCTATACATTCTCCATCTATATCTCCTATACACCTTCCATATATATCTCCTATACATCCTCCATCTATATCTCCTATCCACCTTCCATATATATCTCCTATACATTCTCCATCTATATCTCCTATACATTCTCCATCTATATCTCCTATACATACTCTATCTATATCTCCTATACATTCTCCATCTATATCTCCTATACATCCTCCCAGGCCCGCTTCTCCCATGAGGCGGAATGAGCCTTCCGCCTCAGGCGGCAGATTTTGCGGTCCGGTAGGGGGCGGCATTATGTCCCCCCTGCTGTCATTTTTGTTGAGTATCACTTAACAAAAATGACAGCGGCCGCTCACCTGTCCCGTCGCCTGCGCTCTCCACATCCCGTCAGGTCCCGCGATGTCACCCTGCAGCTGTCACGGACCTCCAGGCTGTGGTGAGTGCCCGGGGTCGGTGGGGGACGCGCTGGGGTGATCGGGTCGCACGGGGCCGCCCCGCGCGACCCGATCACCCCACTCACTCACCACAGCCTGGAGGTCCGTGACAGTTGCAGGGTGACATCGCGGGACCTGACGGGATGTGGAGACAGCGGAGAGCGCGGGCTGGCTGCGGCGTGGGACAGGTGAGTGGCTGGCTGCGGGGGGGGAAGGGGGGGGGATGCCGGCCATCACTCGGGGCGGCCGCCTGAGGTTTGCCTCAGGCGGCAGAAACCCCAGAATCGGCCCTGCATCCCCTATCTATATCTCCTATACATCCTCCATCTATATCTCCTATACACCCTCCATCTATATCTCCTATACACCCTCTATCTATATCTCCTATACATTCTCCATCTATATCTCCTATACATCCTCTATCTATATCTCCTATACATCTTCCATCTATATCACCTATACATCCTCTATCTATATCTCCTATACATTCTCCATCTATATCTCCTATACATCCTCCATCTATATCTCCTATACACCCTCTATCTATATCTCCTATACATCCTCCATCTATATCTCCTATACATCCTCTATCTATATCTCCTATACATTCTCCATCTATATCTCCTATACACCTTCCATATATATCTCCTATACATCCTCCATCTATATCTCCTATCCACCTTCCATATATATCTCCTATACATCCTCCATCTATATCTCCTATACATCCTCCATCTATATCTCCTATACATCCTCCATCTATATCTCCTATACATCCTCCATCTATATCTCCTATACATACTCCATCTATATCACCTATACATCCTCTATCTTTATCTCGTATACATTCTCCATCTATATCTCCTATACATCCTCCATCTATATCTCCTATACATCCTCTATCTATATCTCCTATACATTCTCCATCTATATCTCCTATACACCTTCCATATATATCTCCTATACATCCTCCATCTATATCTCCTATCCACCTTCCATATATATCTCCTATACATCCTCCATCTATATCTCCTATACATCCTCCATCTATATCTCCTATACATCCTCCATCTATATCTCCTATACATCCTCCATCTATATCTCCTATACACCCTCCATCTAAATCTCCTATACATCCTCCATCTATATCTCCTATACACCCTCCATCTATATCTCCTATACATCCTCTATCTTTATCTCGTATACATTCTCCATCTATATCTCCTATACATCCTCCATCTATATCTCCTATACATCCTCCATCTATATCTCCTATACATCCTCTATCTATATCTCCTATACATCCTCTATCTATATCTCCTATACATCCTCCATCTATATCTCCTATACACCCTTCATCTATATCTCCTATACATCCTCTATCTATATCTCCTATACATCCTCTATCTTTATCTCGTATACATTCTCCATCTATATCTCCTATACATCCTCCATCTATATCTCCTATACATCCTCCATCTATATCTCCTATACATCCTCCATCTATATCTCCTATACATCCTCCATCTATATCTCCTATACATCCTCCATCTATATCTCCTATACACCCTCCATCTGTATCTCCTATACATCCTCCATGTATATCTCCTATACATCCTCCATCTATATCTCCTATACATCCTCCATCTATATCTCCTATACATTCTCCATCTATATCACCTATACATCCTCCATCTATATCTACTATACATCCTCCATCTATATCTCCTATACACCCTCCATCTATATCTCCTATACATCCTCCATCTATATCTCCTATACATTCTCCATCTATATCTCCTATACATTCTCCATCTATATCACCTATACATCCTTCATCTATATCTCCTATACATCCTCTATCTATATCTCCTATACATCCTCCATCTATATCACCTATACATTCTCCATCTATATCTCCTATACATCCTCCATCTATATCTCCTATACACCTTCCATCTATATCTCCTATACATCCTCCATCTATATCTCCTATACATCCTCCATCTATATCTACTATACATCCTCCATCTATATCTCCTATACATCCTCCATCTATATCTCCTATACATTCTCCATCTATATCTCCTATACATCCTCCATCTATATCACCTATACATCCTCCATCTATATCTACTATACATCCTCCATCTATATCTCCTATACACCCTCCATCTATATCTCCTATACACCCTCCATCTATATCTCCTATACATTCTCCATCTATATCTCCTATACATCCTCTATCTATATCTCCTATACATCCTCCATCTATATCTCCTATACATTCTCCATCTATATCTCCTATACATCCTCCATCTATATCTCCTATACATCCTCCATCTATATCTCCTATACATCCTCCATCTATATCTCCTATACATCCTCCATCTATATCTCCTATACACCCTCCATCTGTATCTCCTATACACCCTCCATCTATATCTCCTATACATCCTCCATCTATATCTCCTATACATCCTCCATCTATATCTCCTATACATCCTCTATCTATATCTCCTATACATCCTCCATCTATATCTCCTATACATTCTCCATCTATATCTCCTATACATCCTCCATCTATATCTCCTATACATCCTCTATCTATATCTCCTATACATCCTCCATCTATATCACCTATACACCCTCTATCTATATCTCCTATATACCCTCCATCTATATCTCCTATACACCCTCTATCTATATCTCCTATACACCCTCTATCTATATCTCCTATACATCCTCTATCTATATCTCCTATACATCCTCCATCTATATCTCCTATACATCCTCTATCTATATCTCCTATACATCCTCCATCTATATCTCCTATACATCCTCCATCTATATCTCCTATACACCCTCCATCTATATCTCCTATACATCCTCCATCTATATCTCCTATACATCCTCCATCTATATCTCCTATACATCCTCCATCTATATCTCCTATACACCCTCCATCTATATCTCCTATACACCCTCCATCTGTATCTCCTATACATCCTCCATCTATATCTCCTATACATCCTCCATCTATATCTCCTATACATCCTCCATCTATAAACATACTACACATCAGACTCTCTGCCGCCATCTAAACCTTCAACCCAACCTGAGAACCCATCATCTTCTGTCCTCTTCCCATTCCATGTAGATTATAAGCCTTTACGCACCTAGCCACCCCCCCCCCCCCACTATTCAGCAAACTGCAACCAAGCTGCAGCCACTGTTTGCAGTTGTGTGGAGTTCCCTGCACAGCATGCGGCTATGATCCCCATTGCAAAGCCACATGCTAAACATGCAGTGGGTGACTGGATGAAGTGGATGCGTATAGTGCTTTGTTGCAGTTGCACCCTACATTCTTCATTGTATCTATAGGTTATTCTGGATGGGGGTTTCCCTTGTTGTAACAGGGTTTCCTTACTTGTTTTGGATCTCCTGCAGGCATTTATACTATTATAGTGTTCAAGTGTATACATATAAGTCTATGCTTATGGATCCCAAATATATCCTTAGTGCTATTGTAAAACTGGCGCCCAGTATATATATATATATATATATATATATATATATATGTTTGCACTTTATTTATATTTAGCATCTACCCACTTATTGGTATTTCGCCATTGCTTCTCTATCTTTTTTTTTTTATATTGTCATGAGATGGTAATAAAAATTGTCACTTTTTTTAAATGTACATGTCTGGCATTTAGTAGTCTATAGGTTTTAGGATCGGCGTTGTGTAATAGAAGTGTTGGAAGTGGCATGATGACAGGTTGGTGGACACCCACCCAGACATTTATGACATATCCTAGCAATGTCCCATAACATTTGTTTGACAGGCTGGGAGCTGCCATGCTTATGGCAGATTGCTGGGAGAGGCAAACAAGACAGTAGATGTTGGGGTAGATGGGACAACCCTTGTATTATCTTTGGTGATATGGCTAAAGGCCCTATTCCACGGAACGATTATCGTTCATAAACTCGCTCAAACGACCGCTCGTTAACGATAATCGTTCCGTTGAATTGATGAAAACGATCGAACGACTCGAGCAAAATGGTCGTTGAATCGTTCTCAAAAGTTTTCCAACATGTCGAAAAAAAATCGTTTGTCTTCCAACGATAATTCGCTAATCGTTTTGTTGAATTAGAAATCGTTAAATCGTTCGTAAAATGTGTCTAAAAACTTCTATTCCCCGCCTACATTATCATCCCGGCGAACGTTTTAACGATCATGTAACGACCGCAAAATAATCGTTATCGTTCACATTACCACTAGATTGAATGTGTAATCGTTCGCAAAAAATAGTCGTTTATTGATCGTTAACGAGCGGTCGTTTGAGCGAGTTTATGAACGATAATCGTTCCGTGGAATAGGGCCATAAGATAGTCTACAATCTGCACAAATGAAATAGTAATGCGCCCATTAGTTGCAGACATGTAGGCACTGGCAGGGAGTTAGCTAGAATAAGGAACCTCTTGGGCACATACACAATATGCCACTTGTTGTGTCTGACAGGACTTATATAGGCTGTAGGCACTCCTATTAGGAGCTGTAATAAGAAATAGGCTACAATCATATGCTTCCTCCACAGTATACAAGCCATGCAGAAAGTGATGGACGAGATCATATGTATAGATTATATGTATTTGGATACATTTTTTCCCTACTCTTCCCTTAAAAGGAATGTGTCATCAGAAAATAACCTACTGTTCAAATCAAGCATTTATTTTAAACATTTTTTTTTTATTTTATTTTTGTTGTTTTATTTTTTTTTAATTTTTCATTTTATTGTCTATAGTTCATAATTCTCAAATATTGCAATTTTCTTTGTGACCACTAAGCCTAAAACTAAGCAGACACTTCCTGTTCTGTTCTGTGTGTGATGATAAGAAGGAGGCTGCTGGAAAGTGATCTGCACAGAATTACAGTGAAAAGTGACACCAGTAGATAGGGAACAGATGAAGTTTCTAACTTTGCTCCCCCTGTGGAACCAGCTCTGCAAAGGTAACGGCCCAGAAACCTTTCCTTTTTATGTCTATGGGAGAGCTCCTTTGTATTGTTGCTTATGGCCATGGGGTTTGCTGGGAGTCCTCAGGGTTAATATGTGACACGGGAGGAAGGCGCTCCAAAACATGTATGACGAGAGAACTATCTCTGCTGTAAATAGACCAATATTAGTAGGACTGCTGATACAACACATGGAATGTCTATATAACATACCGCCGAGGTGCCGAGGGCTTGGTGACAACAAAACTGATAGATTTCATAAGCAAAGCAGAGCTATGAGTATATAGAACCGCATTGGGACACATGTACTTCCTATTGATCTATTCTATAGAGCCATAGGCACTGTTTGTATGTATATGGGTTTTCTAGCCTTACACTAAAGTCAACTTTCTAAGGTATATGGGGGCCCCCCGACTCTTTGCTGTCAAATCATGTCGATGGAGAGAAGAGAAGGGTTGGGCAGGCTGAATATTTGCCCCAGAGCTGTTTGGCTGCGGCTTACAGCTCCTCTGCCTATAGACGTCCAGCTATGCTGCAGTGTATGTGTATGGAGAAGCTGGGAGAGATAACTTGGCTAAACAAAGGTTTGGTCAACAGTTAGTGAAAGTCTATGGCCAGCTTTAGATGTCAATTTATGCAAAACTGTGTTGATATTTTTAGAATAAAGAGAGTTTGTCACTAGGTTCATGGTGTTTAAATAAGGGCAGCATCAACTAGTGATAGAAATGCTTGACAGATTGTAGTATTACTTACATCATTCTGTTCAGCCATTCTCCTAATATGCAGGAGAATAGGATTCTTGCCACGCCCCTCCCCCCCTCCAGCTGCTGGTTGACGGTTGACTGCCTATACACAGCATGGATAGATAACTGCCAATCAGCAGCTGGTGGGCGGAGTTTTCTGCTTCTCATGAATATCCAGGACTACTGGGCTCATGCACATAATGGAGAGGACTACTTATTATTCAGGAGGATATCTATGAATCAGATTTACAGAACAATGTAAGTGATACATTATCCTGTTCAGCTTCTCAGTCACTAGTTTACACTACCCTGAGATAGGACAGCCTAAACCTACTGAGTCTCTTTAAAGGGGTTCTATGTGTTATATAGGTACCATGACAGTTTACAAATCACAAAGTGTCCCCTTGCTGGGACCCCAAGTGACCAGCTATAATCTGTATAAACCTGGCAGTATGTTTTCAATTTCTGTACAGCGCCACCACAGGGGCCATGAAGCGTTACACGGTGCCATTCGAATCAGTGGGTTGTCTATGTAACACAGCACAGGCCCTCCAGAGTGAAAGTCGCTCTTTATAGCCTCTCCATTGGTCAAGTAATCAGGAGCCTGAAAGAGAACATCCCTCTATAAGCTCTATGCTGTGTGACAAGTGGACAGCTCCTTTAAAGGTGTTTTTTTTTTTATACAACAAAATAACCATGTGTCCCAGAGGCCTAGAGGAGTTAGAGAGGATTAGATAAACATAACAGCTTTCTTTAAAAAAACAAAAAACAAAAAAAAAAACAGCGCCACCCCCTGTCCTCAGGTTGTGTGTGGTATTACAGCTTAGCTCCATTCACTTCAATTGAACTGAGCTGCAATACCGGACATAAACTGAAGATAAGAGTAGCGTTGTTTCTGGAAAAAAGCAGATATGTTTTTATAATCCTGGATAACCTCTTTAACAGAGCAGACACAAAATTGGTGACTTGGAAAGTAGAATCTATAAAAGTCATAACCCGACTATAAGATATAAATATACGATACATGCTATAGATACGAGTGAGGATCCCATAGCAGGTGTGCTTTGCCTTGTGGTGGGAGGTGCAGCACTGATGCCTGAAGTCAGGTAAATTGCTGGAAAATTGTGGAAAAATTATTTTGACAATAATGACAGTAATTT
Source organism: Dendropsophus ebraccatus (assembly GCF_027789765.1). Taxonomy (NCBI): domain Eukaryota; kingdom Metazoa; phylum Chordata; class Amphibia; order Anura; family Hylidae; genus Dendropsophus; species Dendropsophus ebraccatus. The sequence continues at coordinate 28,789,317 of NC_091462.1, read as the reverse complement.
GCCCCAATTTACGATAGTTCCAATAAAACGACTGGGCAGACTCCCCGACCTAAGTGATCATAAACTGCTTAATTTATATAAAATGATATTGAAATCTGAATGATATAATTCTGTGACTTTCGAAGCCTACACCTTGGAATGAGCGGTATGCAGAGGTACAGTGCACGCTTTCTTACAGCAGGAATTGGAGGGACACGTTCCTTCTGTAAGGCTTGTAAACAGGAATAGACTTTTTTCCCCCCCTTAAAAACACATTCAGAGTTTGGATATAAAACAGACCCCCAATTCATCAGGGCCTGAGTAGCGGCACTGTCAGACCTTCAGCTGGAGGCTCCTAAATAGAGAGGCAGGATTTCTAGAGCTGAATCTTTCTCGCTAACCTGAAAAGTTTATAATGTTGTCACTTTATGGAGATGAGGGTAACATAACACATATGAAGAAGCATAAAACATATAAAGCAGCAAAAACATATTAAAGAAAAACATAAAACAAGCATAAAACATATAAAGTAACAAAAAAATATCTAGAGCAACATGAAATATAAAAAAACAGATAACATAGAGAAACAAAACGTATTACGTAACAAAATATGAAACGTATATATATAAAATATATAACACAACAGAAAACAGAAACATAAAACGTATAGAGTAACAAAATATGTAAAGCGACATAAAACATAATTAAACAGAAAACGTATAAAGCAACATAAATGAAATATGAATAATAATATGAAGAAACATAAAGCGTATACAGTAACATGAAACATATAATGTAACAAGACCCATATGAATTAACATTAAAGGGGTAGTTCAGCAAAAAAAATCTTTTAAATCAACTGCTGCCAGAAAGTGCCAGTGATCTGCAATTTATTTCTTTAAAAACATCTCCAGTCTTCCAGTACTTATCAGCTGCTGTATGTCCTGCAGAAAGTGGTGTATTCTTTCCAGTCTGACACAGTGCTCTCTGCTGCCACCTCTGTCCATGTCAGGAACTGTCCAGAGCAGGAGAGGTTTTCTATGGGGATTTGACATGTGACAAAGGTGGTAGCAGAGAGCACTGTGTCAGACTAGAAAGAATACACCATTTCTGCGGGACATACAGCAGCTGATAAGTACTGGAAGACTTGAGATTTTTTTTTTAATAGAAGTAAATTACAAATCTCTAGCTCTTTCTGGCACCAGTTGATTCGAAAGATTTTTTCTATTTTGCTGAAGTATCCCTTTAAGGCTATGAACATATATACATATATTTATATACATAATAATAAGAATCTGTGATTACAGAAGAAACAGCACCATCTCTCCATAGACGGCTATAAGTGCATATTAGATACAGTGTGCAGGCGGAGATGTTGTATATAACCTTTACGCTTTGACCCGTCACATAATTTTGTAATTTTTGTCTTTCACTGATGTGAAATGACAGTAAAAGATGCTGCCAAAAATTCATGCAAAAATAAGGCCATAAAAGACATTATGAACTGCAGGTGTTTTCTTAAAAACGAGAATGTAATCTAAAATATGTGAGAAGAGAGCAGTGTGTATGAGAACTGGTGTTGTGTGCAGCGTGTCCTCCCAGGTGTGTGCAGTGTGCCCTCCCAGGTGTGTGCAGTGTGTCCTCCCAGGTGTGTGCAGTGTGTCCTCCCAGGTGTGTGCAGCGTGTCCTCCCAGGTGTTGTGTGCAGTGTGTTCTCCCAGATGTTGTGTGCAGTGTGCCCTCCCAGGTGTTGTGTGCAGTGTGCCCTCCCAGGTGTTGTGTGCAGTGTGCCCTCCCAGGTGTTGTGTGCAGTGTGCCCTCCCAGGTGTTGTGTGCAGTGTGTCCTCCCAGGTGTGTGCAGTGTGTCCTCCCAGGTGTTGTGTGCAGCGTGTCCTCCCAGGTGTTGTGTGCAGTGTGTCCTCCCAGATGTTGTGTGCAGTGTGTCCTCCCAGGTGTTGTGTGCAGTGTGTCCTCCCAGATGTTGTGTGCAGCGTGTCCTCCCAGGTGTTGTGTGCAGCGTGTCCTCCCAGGTGTTGTGTGCAGTGTGTCCTCCCAGGTGTGTGCAGTGTGCCCTCCCAAGTGTGTGCAGTGTGTCCTCCCAGGTGTTGTGTGCAGTGTGTCCTCCCAGGTGTTGTGTGCAGTGTGTCCTCCCAGGTGTGTGCAGTGTGCCCTCCCAAGTGTGTGCAGTGTGTCCTCCCAGGTGTTGTGTGCAGTGTGTCCTCCCAGGTGTTGTGTGCAGTGTGTCCTCCCAGGTGTTGTGTGCAGTGTGTTCTCCCAGATGTTGTGTGCAGTGTGTCCTCCCAGGTGTTGTGTGAAGCGTGTCCTCCCAGATGTTGTGTGCAGTGTGTTCTCCCAGATGTTGTGTGCAGTGTGTCCTCCCAGGTGTTGTGTGCAGTGTGTTCTCCCAGGTGTTGTGTGCAGTGTGTCCTCCCAGGTGTTGTGTGAAGCGTGTCCTCCCAGATGTTGTGTGCAGTGTGTTCTCCCAGATGTTGTGTGCAGTGTGTCCTCCCAGGTGTTGTGTGCAGTGTGTCCTCCCAGGTGTTGTGTGCAGTGTGCCCTCCCAGGTGTTGTGTGCAGTGTGCCCTCCCAGGTGTTGTGTGCAGCGTGTCCTCCCAGATGTTGTGTGCAGCGTGTCCTCCCAGGTGTTATGTGCAGTGTGTCCTCCCAGGTGTGTGCAGTGTGCCCTCCCAGGTGTGTGCAGTGTGTCCTCCCAGATGTTGTGTGCAGTGTGTCCTCCCAGGTGTTGTGTGCAGTGTGTCCTCCCAGGTGTTGTGTGAAGTGTGTCCTCCTAGGTGTTGTGTGCAGTGTGTCCTCCCAGGTGTGTGCAGTGTGTCCTCCCAGGTGTTGTGTGAAGCGTGTCCTCCCAGGTGTTGTGTGCAGTGTGTCCTCCCAGGCGTTGTGTGCAGTGTGTCCTCCCAGGTGTTGTGTGCAGTGTGTCCTCTCAGATGTTGTGTGCAGCGTGTCCTCCCAGATGTTGTGTGCAGCGTGTCCTCCCAGGTGTTGTGTGCAGCGTGTCCTCCCAGGTGTTGTGTGCAGTGTGTCCTCCCAGGTGTTGTGTGCAGTGTGTCCTCCCAGATGTTGTGTGCAGTGTGTCCTCCCAGATGTTGTGTGCAGTGTGTCCTCCCAGGTGTTGTGTGCAGCATGTTCTCCCAGATGTTGTGTGCAGTGTGTCCTCCCAGGTGTTGTGTGCAGTGTGTCCTCCCAGATGTTGTGTGCAGGGTGTCCTCCCAGATGTTGTGTGCAGTGTGTCCTCCCAGGTGTTGTGTGCAGTGTGTCCTCCTAGGTGTTGTGTGCAGTGTGTCCTCCCAGGTGTTGTGTGCAGTGTGCCCTCCCTGGTGTGTGCAGTGTGTCTTCCCAGGTGTTGTGTGCAGTGTGTCCTCCCAGGTGTTGTGTGCAGTGTGTCCTTCCAGGTGTTGTGTGCAGCGTGTCCTCCCAGGCGTTGTGTGCAGTGTGTCCTCCCAGGTGTTGTGTGCAGTGTGTCCTCCCAGGTGTTGTGTGCAGTGTGCCCTCCCTGGTGTGTGCAGTGTGTCTTCCCAGGTGTTGTGTGCAGTGTGTTCTCCCAGGTGTTGTGTGCAGTGTGTCCTCCCAGGTGTTGTGTGCAGTGTGTCCTCCCAGGTGTTGTGTGAAGCGTGTCCTCCCAGATGTTGTGTGCAGTGTGTTCTCCCAGATGTTGTGTGCAGTGTGTCCTCCCAGGTGTTGTGTGCAGTGTGTCCTCCCAGGTGTTGTGTGCAGTGTGTTCTCCCAGGTGTTGTGTGCAGTGTGTCCTCCCAGGTGTTGTGTGCAGTGTGTCCTCCCAGGTGTTGTGTGCAGTGTGTTCTCCCAGGTGTTGTGTGCAGTGTGTCCTCCCAGGTGTTGTGTGCAGTGTGTCCTCCCAGGTGTTGTGTGCAGTGTGTTCTCCCAGATGTTGTGTGCAGTGTGTTCTCCCAGATGTTGTGTGCAGTGTGTCCTCCCAGGTGTTGTGTGCAGTGTGTCCTCCCAGGTGTTGTGTGCAGTGTGTCCTGCCTGGTTTTGTGTGCAGTGTGCCCTCCCTGGTGTGTGCAGTGTGTCTTCCCAGGTGTTGTGTGCAGTGTGTCTTCCCAGGTGTGTGCAGTGTATAATGTGTCCTCCCAGGTGTGTGCAGCGTGTCCTCACAGGTGTTGTGTGCAGTGTATAATTTGTCCTCCCAGTTGTGTGGAGCATGTCCTCCCAGGTGTGTGCAGTGTGTCCTCCCAGGTGTGTGCAGTGTGTCCTCCAGGTGTTGTGTGCAGCAAATCCTGCCAGGTGTTGTGAGCAGTGTGCCCTCCAGGTGTGTGCAGTGTATAGTGTGCCCTCCCAGATGTGTGCAGTGTATATTGTGTCCTCCCAGGTGAGTGCAGTGTATAGTGTGCCCTACCAGGTGTTGTGAGCAGTGTGCCCTCCCAGATGTGAGCAGTGTATAGTGTGCCCTCCCAGGTGTGAGCAGTGTGCCCTCCCAGGTGTGAGCAGTGTGCCCTCCCAGGTGTGAGCAGTGTGCCCTCCCAGGTGTGTGCAGTGTATAGTGTGCCCTCCCAGGTGTGTGCAGTGTATAGTGTTCCCTCCCAGGTGTGTGCAGTGTATAGTGTTCCCTCCCAGGTGTGTGCAGTGTATAGTGTGCCCTCCCAGGTGTGTGCAGTGTATAGTGTGCCCTCCCAGGTGTGAGCAGTGTGCCCTCCCAGGTGTGAGCAGTGTGCCCTCCCAGGTGTGTGCAGTGTATAGTGTGCCCTCCCAGGTGTGTGCAGTGTATAGTGTGCCCTCCCAGGTGTGTGCAGTGTATAGTGTTCCCTCCCAGGTGTGTGCAGTGTATAGTGTTCCCTCCCAGGTGTGTGCAGTGTATAGTGTGCCCTCCCAGGTGTGTGCAGTGTATAGTGTGCCCTCCCAGGTGTGAGCAGTGTGCCCTCCCAGGTGTGAGCAGTGTGCCCTCCCAGGTGTGAGCAGTGTGCCCTCCCAGGTGTGAGCAGTGTGCCCTCCCAGGTGTAAGCAGTGTGCCCTCCCAGGTGTGAGCAGTGTGCCCTCCCAGGTGTGAGCAGTGTGCCCTCCCAGGTGTGAGCAGTGTGCCCTCCCAGGTGTGAGCAGTGTGCCCTCCCAGGTGTGAGCAGTGTGCCCTCCCAGGTGTGTGCAGTGTGCCCTCCCAGGTGTGAGCAGTGTGCCCTCCCAGGTGTGAGCAGTGTATAGTGTGCCCTCCCAGGTGTGAGCAGTGTGCCCTCCCAGGTGTGAGCAGTGTGCACATTCCCCTCTCGGACTTTGCACCTCCCTCCCAGCTGCAGCAGAGCCAGGAACATAACACAAGACGCTTTTTTCTCCTTTGACGGAAAGGGAATGTGAGGGAGAGAAGAGAAGGGATCGTGGAGAATGAACAAGACTGAACTTGAATGTTAAGCTCCGGCAGAGAGAGTTAATATCCTCCGGAGGGCGGGGGCACAGAGGCTGGCACAGCGAGGGTGCAGCACAACACAGGCTGCCTCTGTTCCCAGGGAATCACTCAGGACAAGGTTGGTCTCCAGTTTCCTTCCCCCCTTGGAGAGAGTGTCTGTAGGTGTGGTGTGCTGGTGCAGCAGGGCTGGATAGCGAGGTGCCCTGCTGGCACACACACTGCCAGGGGTGAGCCATATGGTTGGTGAGGCGGGAGTGCTGGGAGATCACATGGGAAGGTGAGGCGGTAAGTGCACGATCAGACATTACAGCAACTTATGTGTGGGGAAATCTTAACGGTCAAACTGTTCTAAAGATCAACAAGTAACAGCAGAGTGTAGAGAGTCCCGGGCGGGGGAGACAGTGCGGATTATATGTGACTGACAGTGTAAACAATGGAACTACAAGTCACAGCATGCCAACAACCAAGCTGCCCAGCTGTCTCTCCGGGCTGCACTGTTGTGTCTATGTAAGTGACAGCATGACAGTGAATGGGGTGCCCAGATACTTAGCCATGACAGTGAATGGGGTGCCCAGATACTTAGCCATGACAGTGAATGGGGTGCCCAGATACTTAGCCATGACAGTGAATGGGGTGCCCAGATACTTAGCCATGACAGTGAATGGGGTGCCCAGATGCTTAGCCATGACAGTGAATGGGGTGCCCAGATACTTAGCCATCGCAGTGAATGGGGTGCCCAGATACTTAGCCATGACAGTGAATGGGGTGCCCAGATACTTAGCCATGACGGTGAATGGGGTGCCCAGATATTTAGCCATGACAGTGAATGGGGTGCCCAGATACTTAGCCATGACAGTGAATGGGGTGCCCAGATACTTAGCCATCGCAGTGAATGGGGTGCCCAGATACTTAGCCATGACAGTGAATGGGGTGCCCAGATATTTAGCCATGACAGTGAATGGGGTGCCCAGATACTTAGCCATGACAGTGAATGGGGTGCCCAGATGCTTAGCCATGACAGTGAATGGGGTGCCCAGATACTTAGCCATGACAGTGAATGGGGTGCCCAGATGCTTAGCCATGACAGTGAATGGGGTGCCCAGATACTTAGCCATGACGGTGAATGGGGTGCCCAGATACTTAGCCATGACAGTGAATGGGGTGCCCAGATATTTAGCCATGACAGTGAATGGGGTGCCCAGATACTTGGCCATGTGCTTGGAACATATTTTACAGTTCTTTTTTAATATAATTTATAAATTTACTAAAAAAACTCATAATGGATCTGCGTGTGCCAAAAAAGGGTCATGACCAAAGCTGTCAGTGTCACTACAAGTACCAGCATGCCCAGTGCTGACAGCATGGCGGAGTATTTCCTTAGCTGACATGGTGTGTTTGGATAATGTTGTGTCCCATACTCTCCCTGTATATACTGGGAACCAGCGCACAGGTTGGCTCTGACAGCTTGTGTTGCCAGGAGCGGCTCCAGATTGTACATGTGATAGTGGAATATTTCCAGACTTCCCTATAGACATGTGCATAGTGTCAGTGGTGTCTGCTACGTGAGTCACTATCTGCACACAGGCTGCTGGCTATGATGCTGAATGTGAGGGGGGGCAGGATGGGAATGGGGACATGCTGGGGAGGGGGTACACAGTGTAGATGGGGAGATGATGATGAGGGGTACATAATGTGGATGGGGACATGATGATGATGATGGGAGGGGTACATGACGCGGATTGTGGACATGATGAGTAGGGGTATATTATGTGCATAGGGAGATGATGATGGGGTGTACTATTTGTTGATAATGATGATGAGGAGTACATGATATGGATGGTGGGTAAGATGATTAGGGGGTACATGATGTAGATGGGGATATGCAGATGAGGGGTACATCATGTGGATGAGGGATATGATGAGGGGTACATGATGCGGATGGGGAGATGATGATGGGTGGTACATGTTGTTGATGGGGATGTGCTGATGAGAGGTACATGATGGGGACATGATAAAGAGAAGGGTATATTTTGTAAATGGGGGACATTATTATGAGATGGTACATGATATGGATGGTGAATAAGATGATTAGGGGTACATGATGTAGATGGGGATATGCAGATGAGGGGTACATGATGTAGATGGGGAATTTGTGAGGGGTACATGAGGTGGATGGGGACATGATAAAGAGAGGGGTAGGTTTTGTTAATGGGGGGCATTATGATGAGTTGGGTACATGATATGCATGGTGGACAGGATGATGAGGGGTACATGATGTGGGTGGGGGACGTGCTGATGAGGGGTACAGGATGAGGATAAGTAACAGAGGTTCATATTGTAGAGGAGCAACCTAATGGAATGGAGTGAGGAGGAGGGGGTTATTTGAAAAGAAGGGGTAACATGATGAAGAAATGGCTGAGAGGGGGTAACATGCTGTGAACGTCAGGAATTGTTGAAAAGGGGGGCACATGATGAGTGGGGGGGCATATGATGAGGGGGGGCATAAGATAAGTGTGTGGGGGGCATGATGAGTGGGGGGCACATGGTAAGGGGGGCATATGATGAGGGGGGGGCATAAGATAAGTGTGGGGGGGGGCATGATGAGTGGGGGGCACATGGTAAGGGGGGGCATATGATGAGGGGGGGCATAAGATGAGTGTGGGGGGGCATGATGAGGGAGGGCACATGATGAGTGGGGGGGCACATGATGAGGGGGGAGCATATGATGAGTGGGGGGGGCACATGATGGGGGGGGGCTGACATGATGGAAGTACAATTAAAAGGAGACACAAGGTGAGAGCAACCTAATTTCAATTAGAGGATAATATGATGGGGAGACCTAATAATACGGTGACAATTAGGAGATAATATGAAGGGGAGACCTAATAATAAGGTGACGGGATAATATGATGGGGAGACCTAATAATACGGTGACAATTAGGGGATAATATGATGGGGAAACCTAATAATAAGGTGACAATTAGGGGACAATCTGATGACATTGGGGTGACGTTTTAGAGGCAATAGCATTATACAGGATTACAGAAGGTGATGCTATGATAAGGAGAGGTAACATTATAGTAAGGGGGTGACATGGGGCTGCTACTTATCCCGTCACTTTGTCACACAGCTGCTGAAATAAGGACGACCCTTCTCAGCCCCCAAGGGACTCTGCTTGGGAATGGAGGATTCCGGATCTTGGTCTGAGAACTCCAGTCAGGACGCTTCCCTGCCTCCTTCAGGGTAAGAATCATCGGAAAGTGCGAGCAAGCAAATCCCTGGGACGTGTGACATGTAAATCAGACGCTGGACTCCTGACCTTGTTGTGCAAACCTCATGGAGAATCGCTCACAGCAGCAAAGTGTGGGCCAGAAAGTAGGGAAAAGATGTCAGCGCAGCCTCCCCGGCGTCTGCTGGAACAGTTCTATAGCCTGGATTACTGATCCTGCTGCAGGAACTGATCAGCCACAAGCCTGGAATAACTTCTACAGATTACTATACATTTATTATCCTGTTTAATATCTCTGTTTGCTGTCAGTGAATAGAAGCAAATGTAGGGATGGCCAGATCAGGTCAGGAAAGGATCAGTAAAGAGCACATAGACATCAGTGAACATCACAGAACTGCGCCGATTTGCCCTAAAACCTCAAGCATATTGTTTTTGTCAGAAGCTGTGCCCGCTGTGTGTGGCCTTATCCTAGACTGGGTATTAGATGAGAATTTGCTATTGTTGTTGTTCACAATGAAATAGATCTTAGATATGGATGTAAACAATGATGTCTCTATTCACTGACAGCAATCAGAGACCTTTAAAATGATAAGGAGATGTAACACAACCTAAGTAAGCAGGTATCTGCCTTTATCATAGAGCTTTTATCTTACATTTAGTCCATTTAACCAGTGTCTGTCATTGAACATAACTTTTGACATGTCATCAGGTATGTCAAAAGTTACTGATCACATCGGGTCTCGCTGCTCAGAGTCGCTGCAATCAGGAGATATAGTTGGAGGGGGAGAGTGCAGCAGCGCAATTCACTCCCCAGATGTATCTCCTGATTGGCTAATTCTGACTTTATAAGTCTATGAGACAACATTGTTGGAATTAGTGAGCGACTGGAAGTAGATGGCCACCGCGCTCTGTCCCCGGTTGTATCTCCTGATCACAGCAGGTCTCTGCAGTGAGATCCACTGTGATCAGTAACTTTTTACATGCCTGATGATATATCAGGCATGTGATTCCCATTGAATTATAAAAGGGAATGTCAGGATCTACCATCTTTTCCACATGCCAGATAAAATGGTGTGACTACATTCAGATGGTTGGGTAGTGTATATAGTGCAGTACAATACTATAGTACCTTGGCCTGATCTATCACACTTGTGCTATGGTGTCCTACTTTGTACATGATGGCGTGCAAACACCTGCACTGAATGAGTCTTATCTCAGAGATAGGTGTCAGTTTATTCACCATTGATAGGAGAGCATGTCCAACCGTATATCTAAAGCTCCTTCTCCAAGTTGGGTAAAGGTCAGGGTCTGGATATTCTGACCTCTGGACTTGTTACTGTGATGTATACAAATGACGGACTCCCTATATTAAGTAAGATGATAGCCTGTATTACAGCACCTGCCTGTGGTCTGCATGCAAATACAAGACAGGACAGTCCCAACATCTTACAAGATATCATATTTGCAACTTGCATGCATGGAGACTTAGCAGCTGAATGCTATACAGTCATAGGCAATATGTGCAACACCAATCATACTGTATTAGAGAGCAAAGATTTACTAGAACTGTCCCCATAAACTATATACAGTAGTGTCTTCTGCTCTATAACATGATACCTATTTCATATTTAACATATTTAACATATACCTATCTCATTAAAAGGGGGAAATCAAGATGGCCTGTTCTTAAAGGGGAACTATCAGCAGGTTAGACTAATCTAACCTGCTGATAGCCCCTTCTAGCGCCTGGGAAGCTGCGGAGGAAGGTTTGTGTCTTACCTTCCTCCTCGGCACCGGTCCCGTGCTGTTAGTCAGGGTAAACTCCACTCCAGAGCCCCGTTAGGAGCACTGCCCCATCATCCCGCCCACCCCTTCTAATGATAATCAATGGAAGGGGCGTGCCGGATCATGCGGCAGTGCTCCTAGCGGTGCTCCGTAGCGGAGTTTACCCTAACTAACAGCGTGGGACCGGCGCCAAGGAGGAGGGTAAGACGCATACCTTGCTCCTCAGTGTCACAGGGGCATAGGGGCTATCAGCAGGTTAGGTTAATCAAATTTGCTGATAGTTCCCCTTTAAGATTGCCCTTTAATAGTAGACTGGTAACAGACTGACTCTGAGCACTCCCACCATGCAGTTGTTTGAAGGGTCTATGAAGCTCTAATGACTGCTATGTGGTCTTCACTGTTTACCATGTAGAGCGCCTTTGTTTGTAGTGGCTGTGCTTGGTATTGCAGCTCAGTCCTATACACATGACACAGCCTCTACTGAAGCTACTGCTGTGTCTCCGAGAGTTAAACCCACGCCAATCTAAAATTGATGGTGTGTCCTAAGGTCAAATCCTTTAATACGCTGGTATGTTTGTGGCTGACGGTCTGAATCATCTCTAAACTTTGACTTTTACCAAGGGCAAACGTTCCCGACTCACCATACACAATTTTGTTTGAAAATGTAAGTTTTCTCTCAATGATTACTGAGTTTTCTATCAATATTTTATATTTAACCCAAATTCCCCCCTTTAAAGTGTGCACATTAGTTTTGGCTGTAGTTATCTAAGATTAACCATATGAGAACATATTACTCAACTAGCCCCACCCCCCCTTTTCTCGATCTTCTATCCAACTACTAGATGTTCGCGTCTGGTTTCGGGTTGAATTCTCCTTTCTTGTGGTTTTGTTGCATAGTGGTGGAAAATATACATCTCTTTTGACATGAGTTTTAGATGTAGTGCTATGGCCCAAGAGATCTGGTTGGTTTGTGAATTTATTTTGCTATGAAAGTAGTGGGATATATCGGGTAACAATATTAGTAAGAATTCTGTATAGGCAGCTACACTGCATATCTGCAAAGAATTTTATTATGGACCTTATTCATGTCTTGCCTAAAAATCTGCTGAAGCCGACCTGTGCTCCTGGAACCTTACATGCTATAACCTTGTGCAGCCTTTGTCTTGTTGAACTGTAAAACAGTGATAATAACAGTTCACATCATGACTTGGCTTTCATTTAATTGGAGGTATATGTTAGAGGCTGCTTTGTATCTTACTGTAAGGGTAGCTTCACAAGTAACTTATTGCAGCAGATTTGAATCTGCACCATCAAATCTGCTGCTGATCTGCTGCGGATCCTGTATGTGTGAACGCACCCTAATTAGGCTGGGTTCACACTATGTATATTTGAGGCTGTATTTGTGAGGCTGTATAGCAACCAAAACCAGGAGTGGATTGAAAACACAGAAAGGCTATGTTCACATAATGTTGTAATTGAGTGGATGGCCGTCATTTAATGGCAAATTTTTGCTGTTATTTTAAAACAACGGCTGTTATATTGAAATAATGGCAGTTATTTACCGTTATATGACGGCCATCCACTCAATTTCAACATTGTGTGAACAGATCCTTTCTGTGTTTTCAATCCACTCCTGGTTTTGGTTGCTATGAGGACCTGACTTGAGGACCAAATACTGCCTGAAGTATACAGTGTGTGAACCCAGCTCTATAGAGGTACTTTGTGGTAAACCTCACCCAGAAGGGATCCCCTGAGGAAGAATTGATGATGTAACGTCCATATATGGACAGATACCATGTATGGACCGTCTATAAATGGTAACTGTCCATATATGGTTGTTACATCATCGGATGTCAAACCTTCTTTCCTCCTCCTAAGCTTCCTCCAGAGTGGTGGTACTGCTGACAGCCACCCAACACATTTTAATGCAAAACATGTGTTGGGTGGTTGCTTGCAACCACTTTTTTTAAGGAGAAGAGGAATGAGGTCCCCGCGTCTCTACTTTAAAGGCTCCAGTAATAGTGTCCATAAATGAAACGTGGAGTGACTGGAGCTTCTTGAGGCACCAGGTTAATGGATAACTGTGATAGATGCCATACATTGGCATTTGTCACCAATTGGAAAATATGCCATCCGTATAAATTATACATTTTTAAAAGCATCTTGCATATTCTACTACCTTATTCCATACATTATTTTTGCAGCATCTGGATGAATGTCACAGTCTTTTGGACTGACCTGAAAGTGAAACCCCTATGGTCACATTTAATGTTTAACTTTCTTGACATACTCTTACTCTAGGGCGAATTGTGATGTGAATAGAAGTGTGCATGCGCCGCCTCCTGACCCCTGCCGCTGCAATGACGTAGCCGGGACCGTGTTGTCCCTGCCCTATGCTAGTGACGCTCGCTGCCCTTCCTCGCCTCTCCTGCCTGTCACCTCCCCCCCTCCCCTGCATACCAAGGTGCCACCCGCTGCCGAAATCAGCTTGTCCTCTTCTTTGGACATGCGTCATTGCGCACCATTGTGCAGAGATCCTGCGCAGGCGAAGTGATGCGACCGGCCTTCTGAGACTAGCCTGATGCGTTGTTGCGCCTGTGCTGGATAAGTGCGCAACGGAGCATTTCCAAAGAAGAGGACAAGCTGATTCCGGCAGCGGGCAGCACCATGGTATGCAATGTTTGTGTGTGTGGGGTCTTTGACAGGCAGGAGAGGCGGGAAAGGGCTGTGCGCGTCACTACCACGAGGAGGGGACGACGCTGAGCGGACACACCACAGAGGCGGGGGGAGACCACAACACACAGGCGGCCTCAGAAAAGCACAACCAGCGTTGATAAACATACCGGCAGAAAGGACATCTCATCAGCTACAAGAAGGTATAAGTAGTTAGGGGGGGGTCACAAAGTGGGTACAGAGTCGCTTTAGGTAACACAGTAATATAGTCATCCATCTGACTACAATCTACATAAATTGAAGGGTATTTTGGCCCATGATGTGGAGTTCCATTGCCTTGGTATGGGATAATTTAGTTGAGTATCATTTTAGGAAAAAACACACAAAAAAGAACTTAGAACTGGTCGACATGGTGGTGACAGCTGTCAGCTGAACATCTAGGGACAGCTATACAGACATCCATACAATTTGGGTGGTTTCAAAAATATGACATCAGGCACCATTCGGGCTGTGAATTAGCGCCTTGTATATGAAAAGTATGTTTTTAGCTTAGTGATTTTAAAATACAAGTGTAAGGATTATATTTCAGTTCGGTTTGGCAGAAAACTTGAGCTGTCACATCAATAACTATGGGGAGAAAATGAGATCTCTGTTTAGTATGAAAAATGTGCAAATTCAACCCAGATATTCATAGAAAGTAAAGTTTGTAATGTGCTCCTAAGAAAAACATGACTTATTTAGAAAGTCCAGGTTTAGCCTCCCGCTATTGAGGGACTTTCCCTTGTATGTGACTCTTCCTGATCATTTTATTCTTTGTAGTTTTTCTGTCTTTGATGGCAAGGGAATTGGCTAGCTCTATGACTTTATGTACAATTTGAAGGGATTTTAGACCACTCTTCTGAGATAGGAAAACTTCCAAACTCAAAGCCAAAGGAGCAAGGCAATCTTTATATTGGTGATCAGTGGAAATCCCATGACCTGGAATCCCACCAGTGCTATATTCTAACACCTTAAATGATTGTCAGATCTGTAGATATACTTTGAAGAGGTTGTCCCTTACCCTGGTGGCCATATTTTGAAAGAGGTTATCTCTGATGAGATGACCCCTCTAAAGAAGTAGTACAGTTAGAGCAATCTTCTGATAAGTCATATGGATATATGCCAAGAGGGCTTCTTTTCATATTCTTTTTTCCCAGAATTCCCAGTGGAGCAGGAATGGCCTGTAGGTCTCCATAAGTCTTTATGACGTTCTCCTCAAGGAGAGCTGGTATCTTTTTGGTCCCACAACAATAGGCCTCTCAATAACCACCACCTTGCCCTGTACTGACGAGGGGCAATAACCCCAAAACAGCTGTCTGTAAGATGGGTATTCTTTCCTTCTAGCTTGGCATATATTCCTAGTCAATGTGATGCATTAACTTGAAGAAAAAGCCACCTTCTCAAGTTAAGAGAGATACTTTGCATACCCTTTCTTCTTTTACTATAGTTGTTGTAACACTATAGGGGAGATTTATCAAACATGGTGTAAAGTGAAACTGGCTCAGTTGCCCCTAGCAACCAATCAGATTCCACAGATCCTCAAAGACTCTGGAAAATGAAAGGTGGAATCTGATTGGTTGCTAGGGGCAACTGAGACAGTTTCACTTTACATCATGTTTGATAAATCTCCCCCAATATGTTTAACTTTTCAAATTTAATTTCTTATTAATGTGGACAATTATTGCAGACCCGATGTCTTTTGGCCCGAAAACCATCAGCAGCAGGTGACCAAGTTCCTTACTGCCATGATTTCATGATGGGTCAATCCCCACTAGGCCTCACAGTGTATGAAAACCCTTATCGGGCTCAGGGATCCTCCACTCAATAAGAATACCACCCTTAAAAATTTTAAGTAATTATTGCATGTTTGCGGTTAGTTGTATGACCTGTTTAGCCGACTGTCATTTGGTGGTGGATTCCCTTGTTGGTGCGACGCTGCTCCTATGTAAGCAGTCATGTTGCCTTAGGATCCATTTACATGGAGCAATTATCATAATCCGTATTATAATGAGCGTTTTAAACAATAATTGCCCTGTGTAGAAAGCAATCAGAGATGGTAGATAAAAGCTGTATCATCAAAGGGAAGATTACTGCTGATGTATGGTGTTGCTGTCTGTTCACCTACTGTGCATTATGGAGATTATCTCAAGATTGAAACATATCGCCTATCTACAATGTGGGTGCTAAGTGGGGGTCCCATCACACCATCACAGGGTCCCTCTCCATTCATGGGAACAGAGGTCCCTAGTCCCCTGAGAGTATGGCATGGTGCCGCCCCATTCACTATGTACTATGGGACTGTCAAAGACAAATATAGAGAAATGTAGAAGTCATTTTGCGTAACCTGCTTATTATTATTTGCTTTGAAGGGCCTGTTTTACTGTGGTGTCTGCCCTTTTATAGCTCTTCTCTTCCCGTTCCTGGCTTTGCTGGTGTATGTGTGCGTAAGTCACATGGATGGTGTTTGCGAGTATGAACGTGTGTTTGTTCTGTAAAGTGATTTTATGTGCTCTTGCAATCTTCTCTGTCTGGAATATATACACTAAGGTTGTGTTCACGTGTTTCCCACATGTTTTTCTTTTGCTTTGATTGTGGACCCCCACGTTTCTCAATGACTGTTGAAAACAACGAAAAAAATTCAAATTTTTTTTTTTTATCAAACTGTTGTAAAGTAGATTTGTCTTAGTTGCCCCTAGCAACCAATCAGATTCCACCTTTTATTTTTCAAAAAATGTGGGAGGAATGAAAGGTGGAATCTGATTGGTTGCTAGGGGCAACTATGGGCCCTATTACACCAAAAGATGTCTGACAGATTATCTGACAGATTTTTTCAGCCAAAGTCAGGAACGAACTATAAACAGAGAACAGGTTGTAAAGATAATCCATTCCTGGCTTTGGCTGAAAAAATCTGTAAGTTCTGTCAGACATCTTTTGGTGTAATAGGGCCCTTTGTTGCCCCTAGCAACCAATCATATTCCACCTTTCATTCCTCCCACATTTTTTGACAAATAAAAGGTGGAATCTGATTGGTTGCTAGGGGCAACTAAGACAAATCTACTTTACACCAGTTTGATAAATCTCCCCCATAGTGTAAACATGGTCTTGTTTTTCAAATTCATGTATTTTTCTCTGGTGGTGTATATAACTATATAGGGTGCGGTAATGTACTGAACTATGTATACCAATCAGACATAACACTAAAACCATTCACCGGTGAAGTGAAGAACCCTTATTATTTATGACAGCGGCTTCGGTGAATGGCTGTGATATAATAGTTAACACGAGAACAAGTTAATGTGCTGGAAGTAGAAAATTGAGCGAGCGTAAGGATCTGAGCACTATTGCAATGTCTAAAGGACTAGGTCAAAATTTGTCCAAACTGGAAGTTCTTGTGGGATGTCCCTGGTGTGCAGTGGTTCGTAGCTACCAAAATGGTCCAGGGAAGGAGAACAAGAAAAAGGGTCATGTTGCATATGGGTCATTGATGTGCATGTAGAGTGAAGTTTACCCCTTCTGGTCCGATCCCACAAAAGAGTTACTTCATCACAAAGTGCTGAAAAAGTGAATGCTGGCTATGATAGCAAGGCGTCAGACATTTTTTGCTTTGCACCAAACCATGTGCAGCCTTGTGTAAACACTGCAGATGGCACCCAGTGACAGTCACTGTCGGCATCACTATGTGGCTGCTCTGCTCTCTGTCGCCTCTTCTATGTCTCCTCCTCCAGTCATCCCCATCTGTCTGTATTGTTCGGTGCTGACAACACATACATGCTTTCATATCTAATTTTCTATTGGAGGGGGAGCTGTAACATGGTGTTGCGCTATAAAACATAGGGGTTTGCAGTGGTGCACTATAAAATCTTGAGGATGAAGAGGTTGTGTGCTATAAAAGATGATTACGGGGGTTGTCATTTTCCAATCCTTTTGAGTGTATAACAGCCTCACCCCACCCTTTATAGTGCCGTGGGTGCACCCCCCCATAGTGAATGGTAGCCTAGTCACTTGTGTATAGTGCTTGGAAGTGTAGTCACCTACTGTGCCCCAGGTACATACTTGTATACAGAGTGTAAATAATAAAGTGCATCCTGTAAAATATGGTATCTGTGTCTCATACAGTAGCGGCACGCTAGTGTATAATGTGCAGTTATGTGCAGTATGTAAGGCATGCAGCAATATGCGGTAAATCGCTCTGTCTATGACGTGTGATATTTTCGGAACAATTCCGAGGACTTGTTTTATATCCATCCCATTGGGCTCAATTACCTCTCTTCCTATCTGGAAAACAGCAAGGATATCGAGCAGCAACCTCCCAGCCGCTAGCATCCACATAGCCCCATAGCTCTTATCCTTCCATTTGTGCAGCCCGTGTAGATGTTTCACACATATTTGAGATCTTGAGGTCACGTCTGGCAGAAGATGGGAAAATAGCAGACATAAGTTAAACAAATATGTCAGATATTGAATCTGTGAGTTCAGCATCAGCTTTAACCCAGGATTTTCTTTCTTTTTTTTTTTGCATGCCAGTTGGCAAGCCGGGGTGAGCTTTGCACGTATTTGATGAATTGAAATTTAGTACTGTGCATTTTTTGGCCGCGGTTTGAGGCTATCACATACGAGCTGCAAAAATTCAAGGGCTGGAGCGGCAGAGTTTCATATGGTTCTGTTGCGGCCAGTAATCATTTTAGGTATATTTGACATTTTACATTTGTTACCGTCATAAAACAGGCGCGCGAGGTTATTCCTATATGAAGTATATGGCTGCTGAAGTTTAAAGGATGTTTGGCAGAGAGTCACGGACTCGTATGTAATGTCTGTATGATGTCCTGGCTGACTGTCTACGGGATCCTGATGTCCGCAAGGTATTTGAGAACCAAAACTTTCAAGATTCCACATCAGTTTGAAGTAATCTTAGCTTTTCTTGAAATGTTGCCATGTCAGGAAGAATTAGCTCTTTTCACTGTGTTTGATTTCATAGGACCTGAACATAGCAAACAAAGGCTTGGACTTTGAAATATTACCTATTCGGACTCTCACGGCCTTTGTTCCTGTTGAGCAGTGCGATGCAGTAAACAGTGTCGTCTGAAATCAAACTGATTGCGCTTAATAAAGAAAATAAATATCATTTTTAAAGGTTCTGTTTGAACTGAATAGAACCTATTCCATATAAGTAGAAGGACGTGTTTCAGTAGAGCCTTTTTGAGTAGAGGTTGAAAAGGCTCTGCCAAAAGACGTTCTTTTATTATACCTTTCAGG
This sequence comes from Dendropsophus ebraccatus, assembly GCF_027789765.1. NCBI lineage: Eukaryota > Metazoa > Chordata > Amphibia > Anura > Hylidae > Dendropsophus > Dendropsophus ebraccatus. The sequence goes on along the minus strand of NC_091462.1, from coordinate 28,770,992 downwards.
TCCTGAGCCCATCTATATGGCATCTAGGATCTGACAGGTTGTCTTACAAAGGACGGGACCTGTCAGCACCATACTGTTCTCGGAGACAATAGTCCTGATTAATAATATCTGTCACAACTGGATTTGATGATCCGCTGTACCGCTGCTGGCGATGGCGTAAGCCGTACCTGGGATTGGAGTCTGAGGGGCTGGTGGTCTTCACCAGTGCCCACCGCAAGGTGGAATGGACTTGCTGCAGCAAGTGACCCCCAGGTCGCTACCCCTGGCTTGGCTTGCTAGCAGTGGCGGGCGAGGAGCAGCTGGAGACTTGGTAGGCAGAAGCACAGCAGGACTCACGGCTGGAACCAGGATAGCACCCATGAAGGACAATGTATCTTAATGTAGTCCGCTCCAGTAATAGTATATTTTTTCACCTCTGTGTAGAGTGACAAGTAGTAGGCTGTATCCACGTTTTCCTGGCAGCCCTAGGGCGGCATCCAATGGGGAAGTGAACTGCAGGGTCAGACAAGACATGGTTTGTTTGTAGTCTGTTACCATGGAGATACAGAACTCTTAAAATATTTTGAATCAAGACTATGTCATATGGGTTGAACCTTTATGGCACTTGAGCTTGCAAGAAAAGCATGATATTATAACTTTGCAAACGGCGATCAGCTTAGATAAAGGTATCATTCATTTTCTCTCCCTTTCATCTATCTGCCCATGTCTGCAGCTCTGAGCATGATACAGAGCTGATAGATTCCATGTGTAGTTTTTCAACCCTGAAAATAGTCTTGATTCAAAATATTCTCAGTGTTCTGTGTCTCCATGGTAACAGACTACAAACAACCCTTTGCAGTCTGATCCAGCAGCCACATGTTTCTCTGCTCCCTCTGTGCTATTATCTTGCCATCCTTAACACAATAGAAGAGGGGTGAACTAACACACTATTACTGGAGCCGAATACATGGAGGCATATTGGGGGACATTTATTTGTGTAGCGCCAACAGATTCGCAAGTATATGTCAGCGCGCCAACAGTGCAGGTGTATGTCAGAGGGCCTTTTTCTCTGCATTACGTTTGATAAATCTCTCTCAAAAGTAGGAAGATGCCAAAGAACTTATCAGCACAATTGTCTATTATACTAAGCCATTCAGAAAGGAGCTGAGGTTCATACAGATCTCAGGAGGAAATTCTTAGTGGAGTAGTGGCTATCCCTGAATGGTCACTCTTTAAATAGATGTTACAGCCAAATGTGAGGGTTCAATAGCATCCATTAATTTCAATGATACCACATCCAAGGAGATCTGGATATTCTTCATATTGGAGGAAGTCCAAGCTTCCAGGCCCCTACTGATTGTATTGGAAAAAGAGAATATCTGATTGATGTATTTGGGGGAAAAGTTTCAAGTTGTTGAAAACTTGACAAACCTGTGAACTGCAGGGACGTACACTTTATTTCAGTGAGTAATCTCTTTGCTGCCTGTATTACTCAATGTAAATCTCTCGAAATTTATTAGGCTGCGAATAGATTGCAGTCACAGGCTAATACTTGCCGTACACGTCACCAGTCTGGTCTAGAGAGGGGAGGGAAGGGCTCATAAAATGAACTAGAATAATAGTTATAAAATCTGCAGTTTATGTGCGAGTATGTAATAGGACTTGTATACAAAATATTGCTTTATAAACATGTAAAGTATGGATTTTATATATTACTGTAATTATTATTATAAATGCTATCAAAGAATGGTATGTGTGTTATTAGAATAATAATAATAATTAGGCTATGTTAACACAACGTATATTTTCGTAAAAGTACGGTCGTTGTTGCAATCGGCAACATTGGCTGTACTTTTTACGAAAATATATACGTTGCCTTGTCTTCTATGGAATTCCGGCCGGAGCGTATACATATAGTATACGCTCCAGCCGGGATCTCTCATGGCGCGGTAGAAAACTGACATGTCAGTTTTCTGCGACCGCTATTTAGTGAATAGTGACTGCAGAAAACCCTGTCAGTGCACACTGTGGAGCGAGCGGCTCCAGCCGCATGCTCCATTGTGTGCTGTGGGGAGTTCAGATGCGGGTGCACACGGATGCGACTGCATCAGAACTCTGCGGCTGCAAAGATCAGTACTGGCCGGTATGATCTTTTCAGAGACCGGCCGTTCCGTGACCCGGCCGGGTCACGGAACGGCCGGTTTCTTATGCAGTCTGCACATGGCCTAATAGTAATAGTAATAATTGTATGTGTGTTATTACTATAATAACAATAATAACAACAACAACAAAAGAACAACAATTACAATATTAATACTAGTAGGTGTGTTATTACTATAATAACAATAATAAAAATAATAATAACAATAAAATAACAACAACAATAACATTCTCAGCTGTATATAATGTGTGACAAGGTATATAATTTGGCAACTAGGTAACAAAAATGTGAAAGTAGTCAGTTAAATTCCTGTTTTGTGGTAAAAAAATAATACATTACAGCCTGTCCAAAATAACTTGCCAGGCACCTAAGTAAACATGTCACACACCCTCTGGGTAAATGTTGCTGCGCTCGGGTCAGGATTTGCATTTTACTTTCTAAAAATAATTCCTATCCGGGGGGGGGGGGGGGGGGGGGAAGGTTGCCGCAGTATGAGGATCCCCGGGATTTTTTTGTACCTGCTCTGAATGATGATGTATTCATTACTTGCAGAAGTCATGTCATGATCTGCCCTGTGCTCTGTATATGTAATTTCTGTCTTTGTGTGATATAATAGGATACAGCTGAAGGAGAATGTATGGGGCATGTATCGGAGGAACGTGGGGCTTGTGCAGTTGATAGATTTGTAGACATTAAATGAATGGGCAAATTTGTAACACATGGTAATATTGAGATACATACAGAAAATAGAGGGGGGCCCAAAGCAAACTGGGCCCCTAAGATATTTCTGGTTCAGAGGGTAACAGTAATTTTTTCTCCCTCCAGGCCTGTCCCATGATCGTTGGGCCATTGTTGGCCAATAATGTAGCCTTACAATAGCAAAGGGGATGGGACCCATCAGAGCTGGTTCCCCTCTGCATAGTCTGCCACTATAGTATGTGTAGTTTTTCACTAGTGTGAAAGCAACTTGGGGTTCCCAAGTGGGGTAGCCTGATCTGATGGGCCAACTCCTTTTAGTCACCGCTCACATCTTTAGGCACATTGAGATACTGTATACTTTGGGAATATCCCATCCACATATAGGCTAGGCTTACTATGTAAAAAATGGCTGTCTTTCATAATAACGGACGTTATTTGCACAATGACGGATGTTATGAAAGACGGCCATCATTTTTACATAGTGTGAACCTAGTCATACTCTGACATGTCTATAGACCCCCATGCACTCAAAGCCAAAAGAGCTTCTTTTTGGTATATGTAAGGCAGGTATATATCTGTATACATTTTTTCTCTGTATTGAAAAGAAGGTTTCACCAGGAAAGGAAAAGAGAAGTCGGAGCCATTTTAAAAAATCCGGTGCAGCTGGTCGGGGCAGGAGTACAAACTTACCTTTCCTTGTGCCCACATTGAGTGTCGGACCGGCCTTTCCCCCCAGGTGTAATGACGTCACAACTTGAGGGAAAATGCCTGTCCCGGCTGATGTCCCGTCCTGCCCTGTCACTGACTGGCTGAGCGGCCTGTACATCAGCCTGGTCGTGACATGTCAGCTGTGGGGATCCTGGAGCCTGACGAGGGTCCCAAAGCCGTTCCCGCCACTCACCACGGGCACGAGGAGAGGTAAGTTCATACTCCTGATCAAATTCCCGCCCTGCCCCTTCCAGATTTTAAAAATGGCCAGACCTCTCCTATAACTATGGGAGTCAATGGCCACCATATGCCTTAACACTGGAATGTTCCTGGTCTATCTACTCTGGTCTGGTCTATGTGCTGAAAAAAAGAGATGTGAACAGCGCCTAAAACAGTGGACGATATAAAACTACAGCAGCACGTGCGCTGTGTTGTAACATTTCTACGTAACATTTACGAGCCCTTTTAACCTCCTGAAAAAGGTTGCCCGTGTTAGCGTAAGCAATCCACCATGACAATAAGGCATGTAACAAAATTATGCAAAAAATAAACTGAGCGGAGGAATTTGTTTGAGCGCAGAGGGTGCAGAGACACTAATCTTTTGTGTAAGGCTGGAAAGGCATTTCCTTGGAGCATGTCGGAACCTGCTCTTCTGTACATTGTCTCTGAGAACACGGAGAATTATTTGCTTAGAAGAGCATCGCAGATACAATGAGGATCTTCCAGTATTAGTCACCGACAGTTTCAGAGCTCTTGGCTCAAGGCCCAGTCATATGTGAAACTTTTTGTTTTCAGGTAAAATTGTATTTTTTTTATATCTTTTAAACTGTGAGTGCAGGGGTTGAAGTGCTTAGCTGAATGCTTCTCCCAGCTCTAACAGTTGGTGGACGTCTGAACACACAGAACCCTGACCTATCTAACCTTTGACATGTAAAAAGTTTTTTGTTATTACAGAAAAACTTCAAAGGAAAAGTATCAGCAGGTTAGACGAATATACCATGCTGATATCTCCCTATAGCTGGGTGCTGAGGATGAAGGTAAGTCTCTTACCTTCATCCTCAGCGCTGTTTCCGTGCTGTATGTAGTTTAATCCAGCATCTAATAGGCCTTTTGGATCACTGGGGGCGAGCCTACTGCCCCTAGAAAACTGACCTGCCCCGGTTGGTCCACCCCTTTTTAGTGATTATCAATGGAGCAGCCGGATTGGTGGTTTGAGGGCAGAAGCCCCGCCTTCCAGTGCTGTAAACAGTCTTACTAGATGCTAGATTTAACTACAAAAACAACACGGAAATGGCGTCAAGGATGAAGGTAAGAGATATACCTTCATCCTCAGCCTCCCGTGGAAAATAGGGCACTATCAGCAGGCTAGATTCATTTAGCCTTCTGGTACTTTCCCTTTAAAGACGTTGTATAAAATTAGCTTTTTCGCAGAAATATAATCTCTGTTGTTTATGTGTATTGTCTATAATTTCACTTCAGCCCCATTTAAGTTAATGGGTCTGAGGTGCAATACCAATGACAACCAATGTTCAAGAGTGGCGCCGTTTGTGAAAGAATTAGCCCAACTGATGGCAGACATTGAGTGAATAAAGAAGTAGGCTTGCAGTATGGGAAATAAACCACTGATAGAGAAGTCCCTGGCATGGGTATCTGGTTACAGGTTATCCTGTGTCTCCAGTCTTTAGGATTAGAAGAAAGTTTACAGAAGAGAGCTTTGTATATGGGCAAATGTTGTAATATATCGCCTGCAGCTATCCCGAGAAGATCTCAGAGCTGTGGTATTTGTTGGCATGGACTGTATCCACTCAGGAGGAATGCATGTAGGGAATCCCATGTGTACTTGTAGTTTTCTCCTAAGCCTAAACAAATACAGCAGTCACTGGGTTCTCAGAGAGATGTCAAAGAAAAAAAATTGGTACCATGTTAAAGGTTTTATTGTTCTCAGTTTTCCAGATAGGGTACCCTTCAGAGACTGACAAAAAAAAACACCACAGAAGGATGTTTCATAGCTTTTGACTTGAAAGGGGTTGTTTGGGGGAAAATATGTTGTATGTGGCTGGGGTGAGGTAAAAAAAAAAGTGATACTCACCCAGATCCTCCATCGCTGCCATTCTGATAATCCCTACTTGTCACCGGTTCTTCCTAGTTCCTGTAATGTGTTTTCTACTTGGGACCTGCACTGCTCACCCAATCACTGGCCACAGCCCCACCTTAGTCAGTGATTGGCTGAACAGGCAGTTCTCTCAGCGATGATGCGTCATTGGGACCAGGAGGAAACAGTGAAAGGTCGGAACCACATGAGGCGAGTATCACTTCTTTTCTTTTTTTTACTTTAAACTATCACCATATCTCTGTGTCTCCTTGTAAAGATGGAGATTTTTTTCTTGAGGAAATACCTGAATTAAGATGCTAACACACAACATTTCATATTTTTATGTTTTTGCTTAGCCTCTGACCAGCGGAAATTTCAGTTTTGCGTTGAATACATATTCTGGATTTTCAAATGTTTACATCATTGCCAGATTAAAGGAATTTTACTGCATAGCCATTTAAAGAATTTATTGTTAGATGGGTTGTCCCATTAAAAAGGCCGACAATGTTATTATTAATATGTTCATATTATTGTTAATATATATTCTGGTGGGGGGTGAAAATAATAAAAAACCTATACTTACCGGACCTTGCGCCCCCGATGCACCACATTACCGAGCTCCCATCATTTTTTCTAGGCTGTGAGGCATGTCATGAACGGCTGCCACATCACTAAAGGGCGGGATTTACCCTGCTCAACCAATCAGTGACTGCTGTGTTGTCCCGCCCCAGTCACTGACAGACTGAGTGGGCATCTGTCAGTCGGATCATGACGTAGCTTCATGGGAGATCTGCTGATTGTCAGTGGGGTCCAGTAGCGGGTCGCGGTGCTGCGCAGGCACCAGGATGGGTAAATATGCCTTTTCTGTTATGTTCCCCCCGTCCCAAGACGGAAAGGATTGTTTACCGCCCCCTACTGGACTTCTCCTTTAAGTTCTCCAGGGCTGGAGTTCCATTTGTAGGTGCCCTCTTCTCTGGTTGATACATGGGTAATCTCAAATATTATGTTTGTACAGCCTGCTAGGATATAGCAGAAGGAACAACCCTTTTAATGGAGGATGTATTGTCATCCTTGTAGTCTTATCATGGCTGATTATTATGGCTAGTATTCCACCAACATTGTATATTATGTTTAAGTAAGTGAAAATGTCATACGGAGAATGGGATTTGTGCGCTGAGATTGCTATCATGGATTGTATTGTATTTTCCATTTTGCTGCGGGAGTAGCTATACTTTAGCAGATTTGTATCATGCAGCATCCGCTAGTTTGGTGACGTATTTTGGCAAAAGATCAAATTCATTTGCCATGGTCCACCCACATACATGATCTGCTTCTCCATTTACTCCCATGTTGGTAAAGGTGCCAAAGATTTTGAAGGGTGAGTCCCATTTCTACAACCGCAATAAGTTGATTTGGAATAACCCTCTACCAAGGCTTTGATTTCCCTACAATAGCACCATATAGATTGTAAACCACTATATGACGGCCATTGAAATTATTGGGGGAGATTTATCAAACTGGTGTAAAGTAGAACTGGCTCAGTTGCCCCTAGCAACCAATTAGATTCCACCTTTCATTCCTCACAGACTCTTTGAAAAATTAAAGATGGAATCTGATTGGTTGCTAGGGGCAACTGAGCCAGTTTAACTTTACACCATGTTTGATAAATCTCCCCCATTGAGTGTCCATGCAATGTGCATCTGCAAACAGTCCATTACAGCAGGTTTTCGGCAGTTTTCTGCTTTGTCATGTCTTTCTCTTTTGATATCCACATACATTAATAGGATAGATAAATGGCTCCTTTAAGATTTCAAAATGGTCGTCTGTAGTGTTTATCAACTTTTTAAACCACTTTTTGTTTAGCTCTTCCTAAGAAAATGTAGAAAATAAGGCATTGACATACAAATAAACTAACAGGAGTCAGATGATTACTGGACAAACCCCTTAAGTTTAAGTGACTCTTTTACATCAGGTCGAGCCCTGTGTAACCTATGGAGAGGGGAGGGGGGAGGAGGGGGAGGGAGATTAATCACCAGCAGAGAGCAAAGAACAAAGGATTACACAGCGGGACCTGTGTGAAAGCCGTATTCAGAGGTCAGAGAGGTCAGTGCTGACTTCAGAGGAGATAGCCCGGTGATGTAGCTGTAAATTAACTCTTTGTGGTCCTGTTTTGGTGCCTCATCTCCCTCCACCCTTCTCCTCTCCATAGAAATCTATGAAGACGGGGGGGGGGGGGGGGGGGGGGGGGGGTTGGGAGAGCTTCAAACTGCTTTTTCATGAATTTTTTCGGCTAATAAACTCAATTACAAAGTTTCTTAAAATCGCCTGTACTATTGATTCCTGCAAAAAAAATTTAGTTACACAGTTACACTTTAAGAATAACCTTTAACAGCCATGAAACTTCTTCTAGGAAAATACTATGTAGCATACATGAAGTTCATTTGCTAATGTTGTGCGTCCTCTGACATTTTTGCCTTACCTTTTAGCCTCACCCATTCTATAGTACTAACCTCCACCCAGGGGCGAGCCTGTGCTGTTTAGTCTTTCTATGGATGTATAGGTTTCTCATTCATTCGTTCTTCCGGGCCGTCGGTGACATGAACCCGGGTGTGTCTGCATCTGCCGAAGCTCTTGGTACTTTCTCACCTGACTCACAATATAACAGCATGGCTGAGCAGTGTCCAGTACAGAAATAGGAAGGTAGGAACCTTTTTGTTTTATGTTGTTTTTTGTGCGGTGGTGATATTTTTAGTTTTAACAATAAAAAGGTCACATTCTCATTTAGGGTGAGTATCTATATTAGTTTTTCAGGTGACCTGAACTGAAGACAGGTGGTGTTTTCCTTTATGTCAGGGTTTCTGTGGTTTTAATGGCAAGAATAGCGTAGTTGGTAAGAACCAAACTTTTTGCAAAGTTTAAAAACAATTTGTAAAAAGGGTGACGACATAGAAAACAAAACAAGAGCCCATGTTTACCTATCTGCGCTCCCTCCGGTATCCTCCTGTGGGTCTTCAGTGTCTTCCAGCCTGCTCAGCCAATCACTGACTGAGACAGCGTCACAGCCAGTGATTGGCTGAGTGGGCTGTCACTCCTGAGACATGAGTGACAGTCCGCTTAGCCAATCACTGACTGGCTGAGACGCGATAGCGCCATGGCCAGTGATTGGTTGAGTGGGTGGTCACTCTTGTCTTGGTCAGGGAGTGGGGGTGGCTACGATCATCGGGTGACACCAGGGGAGCGCAGACAGGTAAGTATTGATGAGCAAACTTGCTGAACTTCACTAAAACAGCTACCACCCGCAGTTATTTAGCTTTTAGTGCTAAAGGTTTGGTTCAGACAAACCCGAACTTTTCAAAGTTTGGCAAACCTGCCGAATCAAAGTTTTAAAAGTTCACGCACCTCTACCCAAAATAATCCAGATGAGGACTTTAAAATTCAACACTCCGATCACTCTGATAAAATGATAGAAAAACTGTAGATCAGACTTACTTCCCCATGTACTGATACAGTGTTATTTTTGGTTAAAGATAAAGGCTTGAAAGTCACATTCCAGTGACCGGCAGGGCTTCTGACTCCAGTGATAACAATATCTCACTTACCAAAAGGACTGCAACGTGACATGAAAATCAGCAAGTGAATCTGAACATTTGTTGTCAGTTGTATTTAAAGGGATTTTCCACTTCTTATAGTGAAGCAAACAGGGAATACTTTGGATTAGCTTTTTGCTGCTCTAAAGGTAAGAAACAGCTTGGTTGCTAGGGGTATACAGCCTAACAGCTTTTAATAGGGGGTCTTCAATGCTTTAGATATTGCAGTAAGATATCATAAAGGCGGCTGTGGTAGTTTTGCCATTGTGGTATTCTGGGGTGTAATTTTTCAGTGTAATTTTTGCAAAATTCTAGATTTCAGAATGAAAAATATATTTCTTAAAAAAATTGTATGGTTTTTGATAGATTAACCCTTCAGAGTGGTGACAAGGGGCTTCTCCTGCATTCACTCCTTTTATTGAGTCCCTAAGATTCCACCCTATGGTGCAACAGGTTCATGTATAGAATGGAGTCCAGGACACGGGCGGAGACGAGCGCCTCCGCCACAATCAGCGGGCAGGTGCGAGCTGCGGAATGCGTGACGGGTTATCTGTCGCCATTCTGTAGTGTGCATGTACCCTTAGGCTATGTTCACACTATGTAAAACTACTGCCGTAGTTTTGCGGGGTGGGACATAGCTTTATTTTTAATGGGATCCCGGCCGGAGTGTACACACATCGTATACGCTCCGGACGGGATCCCTTGCAGCGCTGGAAAAACTGACATGTCAGAGCTCCGCGGCCGGAAAGATCACCCGGCCGGTACTTAAGTATCGGCCGGGATGATCTGGGCTAAGACCGGGGTCATGGAACGGCCGGTTGTTCACGTAATGTGAACATAGCCTTATAGTGTGATGTGTATACACCAGTACTCTGATGCTGTAGTGTAATGTGTATGCACCATTACTCTGATGCTGTAGTGTAATACAGATGCACCAGTACTTTGATGCTATAGTGTGATGTGTATGCACCAGTACTTTGGTGCTATAGTGTAATGTGTATGCACCAGTACTCTGATGCTATAGTGTGATGTGTATACACCAGTACTTTGGTGCTATAGTGTAATATGGATAAACCAGTACTTTGATGCTATAGTGTAATGTGTATACACCAGTACTCTGATGCTATAGTGTAATGTGTATACACCATTACTCTGATGCTATAGTGTGATGTGTATACACCAGTACTTTGATGCTATAGTGTGATGTGTATACACCAGTACTTTGGTGCTATAGTGTAATACGGATACACCAGTACTTTGGTGCTATAGTGTAATATGGATAAACCAGTACTTTGATGCTATAGTGTAATGTGTATACACCAGTACTCTGATGCTATAGTGTAATGTGTATACACCATTACTCTGATGCTATAGTGTGATGTGTATACACCAGTACTTTGATGCTATAGTGTGATGTGTATACACCAGTACTTTGGTGCTATAGTGTAATACGGATACACCAGTACTTTGGTGCTATAGTGTAATATGGATGCACCAGTACTTTGATGCTGTAGTGTAATACGCATGCACCAGTACTTTGATGCTATAGTGTGATGTGTATACACCAGTACTTTGATGCTATAGTGTAATGTGTATACACCAGTACTCTGATGCTATAGTGTAATGTGTATACACCATTACTCTGATGCTATAGTGTGATGTGTATACACCAGTACTTTGATGCTATAGTGTGATGTGTATACACCAGTACTTTGGTGCTATAGTGTAATACGGATGCACCAGTACTTTGATGCTATAGTGTGATGTGTATACACCAGTACTTTGATGCTATAGTGTGATGTGTATACACCAGTACTTTGGTGCTATAGTGTAATACGGATGCACCAGTACTTTGATGCTATAGTGTAATATGGATGCACCAGTACTTTGGTGCTATAGTGTAATACGGATGCACCAGTACTTTGATGCTATAGTGTGATGTGTATACACCAGTACTTTGATGCTATAGTGTAATATGGATGCACCAGTACTTTGATGCTGTAGTGTAATACGCATGCACCATTACTTTGATGCTATAGTGTGATGTGTATACACCAGTACTTTGATGCTATAGTGTAATACGTATGTACCAGTACTTTGGTGCTATAGTGTGATGTGTATGCACCAGTACTTTGATGCTATAGTGTGATGTGTATGCACCAGTACTTTGATGCTATAGTGTTAGGTGTATGTACCAGTACTTTGGTGCTATAGTGTGATGTGTATGTACCAGTACTCTGATGCTATAGTGTAATGTGTATGCACCAGTACTTTGATGCTATAGTGTGATGTGTATGCACCAGTACTTTGATGCTATAGTGTGATGTGTATACACCAGTACTTTGGTGCTATAGTGTAATACGTATGCACCATTACTTTGATGCTATAGTGTAATACGTATGTACCAGTACTTTGGTGCTATAGTGTAATACGGATGCACCAGTACTTTGATGCTATAGTGTAATGTGTATGCACCAGTACTTTGATGCTATAGTGTTAGGTGTATGTACCAGTACTTTGATGCTATAGTGTTAGGTGTATGTACCAGTACTTTGATGCTATAGTGTGATGTGTATGTACCAGTACTCTGATGCTATAGTGTAATGTGTTTTCATCTATGGAAAAATCAGATATTCATTAAACCGCACTGAATCACAGAGGAGAGAGCTGTCGGGAAAGTTGACTAATACTTCCTTGGCGTGCACACAGCTACAAAGAGATTTTTTTCTTCTTTCCTGTAGTCATTTTTGTGCTTTAATGTTTAATGTCACTAATTACCCACATACAGCGGCTTATTTAAAGTGAACCTGTCCCGCGTATTCTGTGTATTCACGCAGCAGCAACACTTAAGTATATAATGGCATCCTTTTGCTATAGATCTGTCGAAAAATGTTTATGTGTAATAAAAAAACACAGTAAACACAGTAATAATAAAAAAAAAACAACAAATAAATTTGTTAAATGTTTAATTACTACTGTAACCTACTGCCCGTATTACCAGTGCAAATCTGCAGGTAAAATCCACAGTTTTTCCTCTGACATGTAAATCTTCCCTTAAAGTGTCACTGTCGTTAAATTTTTTTTTGCAGAAATCAATAGTCCAGGCGATTTTAAGAAACTTTGTAATTGGGTTTATTAGCCAAATCTGCTATTATCTGCATGTAAAAAGCCTTTTCCCAGGTCCCCCCCTCCTCTCCTTTCTGTCATCCACTCCTCAGACTCAGGAAATCTCGACTGTTTTTTCATCAGTCGGATCTGTCTGGTCTATGAAGAGAGGAGGGGGGAGGGGGAAGGAGCGAGATTAGCGGGCAACTGAGAGCCCAGAACAAAGGATTGCTCAGCAGGGGAGCTATTCAGAGCCCTAATTAGAGGTCAGAGAGGTCAGTGGTGACTTGTCAGAGGAGAGAGCCTGTGATGTGAATGTAAATTAACTCTTTGTTGTCCTGTTTTGCTTCCTCTACTTTCTCTCTCCATAGGAAAACCATGAAGACAGAGGGGAGAGCTTCAAACTGCTTTTTCATGATAAAAATTCATTTTTCGGCTAATAAACCCATTTACAAAGTTTCTTAAAATCGCCTGGACTATTGATTTCTGCAATAAATTTTTTTAACGACAGTGACACTTTAACCCCTAGACGACCCTGGACGTAGGGTTACGTAATGGAAGTCTGTCCCCAGACGACCCATGACGTAACCTTACGTCATGGGTGTTATTCCCGCTATGAAGCGCGCTCCGGAGCGGAGCGCGCTTCATAGGAGGTGGGGGCCTCAGTGAGCAGCCGGGACCTCACCGGTAATGACACGCTGCAGCGATCGCGCTGCCGCGTGTCATTAACCCCTTAAACGCCGCGATCGCGGCGCGACCGCAGCGTTTAAGTGTAAGTGACAGGGGGAGTCCCCTGTCACTTACCGATCGGGACCCCCGCAGTGTGACTGCGGGGGTCCCGATCGGTAAAACGGACTGCAGGAGGTCTCTCACCTGCCTCCATGCGGTCCGATCGGCGATCTGCTACACTGAGCCTGCACAGGCAGGCTCAATGAGCAGATCGCCGATAACACTGATCAATGCTATGCCTATGGCATAGCAATCATCAGTGTAGAAATCAGACTAATCTATGTACAAGTCCCCCAAAGGGACTTCAAAAGTGTAAAAAAAAAAAGTTCAAAACACTATTACACTACCCCAAAACCCCTCCCCAATAAAAGTCTAAATCACCCCCCTTTCCCATTATATAAATAAAACATATAAAAATGAATAAATAGATAAACATATAATATACCGTAGCGTGCGGAATTGTCCGATCTATTAAAATATAACAAGCGTTATTGCGACCGGTAAACGGCGTACACGAAAAGAGGGGAAAAAGTGCGCAGATTACCGATTTTATGTTACATTATATATTAAAAAAAATCAATAAAAAGTGATCAAAACGTCCGATCTTCACAAATATGGTATTAATAAAAACTAGAGATCATGGCGTAAAATGAATGACGCCATTACAAAGTACAACTATTCCTGTAAAAAAAAAAGCACTTACATGGCTTGTAGATAGAAAACTGAGAGTGCTAGAGCTCTTAGAAGGGGAGGAGGGAAAAACGAAAGCACTAAGATCAAAATTTGCGCGGTCCACTGGGTCATTTTGGGCCTGGTCCTCAAAGGGTTAAGGCCCTATTACACAAAACGATTATCACCCGTATTCGGCCAATTTGACCGTTATGGTCAATAACCGTCTTGTGTAATAGAAGGCAAAGATCAGCATGAACGATGTCGGCTGATCATTGCTGTGCACTTTTATCCTCTATGGGCTACCCAGATGACGATCTAGTGAGCACTTGGGCAGCCCCCCCCCACCTCTCCGCGCCCCCCTCCCAGCTCTCACCTGCTTTCTTCTGCCGACACGTGGAATAGCGCCGGCAGCGAGCGGGGAACGAGGAGCAAACGAGCGCTGACATCGCTTGTTTGCTCCTCAATATTGCCCTGTGTAATAGGGGCTTTAGGCTCCAACTAAGCAGCAGATTAGTCTGACACAATGAAGAATATTTGTCCGAGCATAAGGCAAATTACATTCCTCAACCCTGTAAAATGTGTATGGCCTAATGCAGTTCCTTCAATCAGCTGATTGGTGGGGGTGCTCGGTATTAGAAATTTTTTATTAAAGTATTGTATTGCCCCCCAAAAGTTATACATTTCACTAATATACACTTATTACGGGAAATGCTTATAAAGTGCTTTTTCCCCTGCACTTACTACTGCATCAAGGCTTCACTTCCAGGATAACATGGTGATGTCACTTCCAGGATAACATGGTGATGTCACTTCCTGGATAACATGGTGATGTCACTTCCTGGATAACATGGTGATGTCACGCCCGACTCCCAGAGCTGTGCGGGCTGTGGTTGCTGGAGAGGATGATGGCAGGGGGACACTGAGGGACATAGGGCACTGGAGGGACACTGAGCATCCCTCTGCCATCATCCTCTCCAGCAGCCACAGCCCGCACAGCTCTGGGAGTTGGGTTGTGACATCACCGCTTCATCCAGGAAATGACATCACCATTTTATCCAGGAAGTGACATCACCATTTTATCCAGGCAGTGACATCACCATGTTATCCAGGAAGTGACATCACCATTTTATTCAGGTTGTGACAAACCTCATGTTATCCTGGAAGTGACATCACCATGTTATCCAGGAAGTGACATCACCATGTTATCCAGGAAGTGACATCACCATGTTATCCAGGAAGTGAAGCCTTGATGCAGTAGTAAGTGCAGGGAAAAAAGCACTTTATAAGCATTTCCCGCATTTGCGCCGGACTTCTTCTTTAAAAGGATTGTCATTTTATATTCAGATGGGGTTGGGATGTAAAAGAAACAAACAAAAAACAAACATTTAGGGGGAGATTTATCAAAGGGTGTAAAATTTAGACTGGTGCAAACTGCCCACAGCAACCAATCACAGCTCAGCTTTCCTTTCAGCACTGCCTAAAGCTGAGCTGTGATTGGTTGCTGTGGGTAGTTTGCAGGTCATCACTACAGCCAGTGACTGTCAGAGGCGGGTCATCACTACGGCCAATGACTGTCTGAGGCGGGTCATCACTACGGCCAGTGACTGTCTGAGGCGGGTCATCACTACGGTCAGTACAGCCAGTAACACTTTGATGTCCATCATCACTATACTGATATCCATCCATTTGATGTCCGTCATCCTGATACCGATGATCAGAGGGCCACAATGTCCCCTGATTGACCCACCAATATGATTTAGAGCAGAACATAAATGTTAAACATTCTTCCCAAATATGCGGCCCGGTACTTGTGTGCAAACCACTGAAACACATAGCACAATATATCTTTTTATTTGATCCTCTCCCTCCTTAAAGGGAACAGAACACTGACATCAGCTACACCAGACTTACAACATATCTTAGATGCCTAACAAATTTATACTTCATTCACTCTCATTTTCCACCTTTTCCTTAAGCCTTTTGGCAGATGATTGAAACCAATAAAAAAAGATCAGTGCAGCTCCGTGTAAAGCCATTTCCCAGAGCGCCTCCAAACATGGCTGCCGTCAATTGAGAACAGGTGCTAGCTGCGTCCAGACAATAAGTGTGTGCTGGCTGTACTGCATTATTATAGATTCCAAACAGTTTGTTTCATCTTTTATAGCTATGTGGTTAAAATTTCCCATTTAAATAAATGGAGACGGTTTTGACGCAAAATTGTGCTTCTTTTGATGTGAATTCCTGAACAAATTCAGCATGGATTGTAACTGTGTGAACAAGGCCTAAGAATCTGAGCAACTCACAAGGACCACATTGTGATGGCTGAGTGTGTCAGAGAGTCTATAAAATGGCAGTACGCCTCTGTATAGGGAAAAAGCATTTTTTGGTGTATGTGGGGTTGTTTACATTTTTTTTTAATTAAAAATAAATATTATTTTTTTTTTTATAAAACTTTAAACAGCTAAATTTTTTCGCTTTTCTTGTAGAGGACTTGAGCAGACCACCCTTTAATGGCTTCTATAATACATCGTAGGACTTTTGTATTACAGTGTACAGTGTTAGAATTACCAATTAGGTGCCACAAACTGGCGGACTTTATGGTCAAATTCATGTTCATGAATTTAAGCGGCAGTTGCATATCTTTCCTCCCTTACTCCTTTTAGCTGCTTAAAGGGGTAGTGCGTCGCTAAACATTTATTCACAAAATAACACACATTACAAAGTTATCTAAGTGAATGGCCCCCTTCCCCGCGTTCCCCCCCACCCCAGAAGTGTGGTGCATTATACTCACCGCATTACTGTCGACCCCCTGCCGCCATCTTGGGACAGTGACGACATCTTCGGGAGGCCGGCCGAACCACTCCAGCTGTCTCTCATGCTGCCCTCCCCTCTGCCGCGTCATCAGCTGCTCAGCCGCGATTGGCTGAGCACACTTATGCTCAGCCAATCGTCAGAAGAAAGGTGCTGACTTTACAGGAGATAGCCCGGTGATGTAGCTGTAAATTAACTATTTGTTGTCCTGTTTTGGTGCCTCATCTCTCTCAACCCCTCCTCTCTCCATAAGAGAACCATGAAGACACGGGGGGGGGAGAGCTTCAAACTGCTTTTTCAAAACGTATTTTTCGGCTAATAAACCCCAATCGCCTGTACTATTGATTTCTGAAAAAAAAAAAATTAAATTAATTAAACGACAGTGACACTTAAAAGGTAAATTGTAACAAATAGTTGACAATTGATTTTTTTAACATTTGCCCTTGGTATTGTCAGTTTTTGTGTTTTTTAATATTATAATATTAGGAGGCTTGAAAAAAAATCTGAAATGAAGCCCAATATGATCGTATACTGGAGTGTTGTATGGGGCTTTGTGGTGATAATACTAAGCACTGGCCTGTCCTATATACATCCATTGCTGTGACAGCTGTGTGGGGGTCAACCAGCGCGTCCGTTGTAACTGACTTTCCCTCTAATTTATAACAGTCCGGCTCATTGTCTTTGTTTCCAGCTCGTCAACAGCATTTTACAGCAGTCACCGTGACATCGGATTTCAGCGTAAACAATGGAACAATGAGGATTATTTGCTGAGCTGTAGGTGGAATATATTATTATACTCTACTAGGTATAGGCGTCATTGTATGTGGCCTCGAGTCTGGGAGAACTATAACGGCCTCCATTCTTTCCGGGTTATATATAGATTAGTAAATCACATTGACTCTCGCTTTACTGGGCCTGAAGCCAGAACCTGCTATGGTGTTCAGCGACATCTTGCTTTGCAGCACATATACCTTAGGCCTCGGTCATTGGGGGTTGTTGCTGGGTGATATAAAGTGCATATGGTAAATCATCATTAATACGAGCAAAGGAAATTACAGAACGGGGCAATAAAAAGATATAAAGATAACAAAGCACTGTCTGCCAGATGTGCTGTCCTGAGCGGTATTCCTGCTGTGCTGTTGTGTTGGAATATGTACTCCGAGACGGCTGTATTTTAATAAAGGGACGTGTGGGAGAATTGGATTTATTGGAGGCAGCCATTTTGCCTGACTGAATAAAAATTTATAGGGGTACTCCAGCGAAATTCTTTTTAATCAACTGGTTTCAAAAAGTTATATTGATTTGTAAATGTTTTCTATTTAAAAATCTAAAATCTTCCAGTACTTATCAGCTGCTGTATGTCATGCAGGAAGTGGTGCATTCTTTCCAGTGTGACACAGTGCTGCCATCTCTGTCCGAGACAGGAACTGTCCAGAGCAGTAGCAAATCCTCATTAAAAACCTCTCCTTCTGTGGACAGTTCCTGGCAGCAGAGAGCACTGTGTCAGACTGGAAAGAATATGCCACTTCCTGCAGGACATTTAATAGAAGTAAGGCTGGGTACACACTGTGTTTTTGCAATCCGTTTTTTTCATCCGTTTTTTGAAAAAAACTAATGAAAAACAGATTGCAAAAAGGGATGCAAATCTCTGGCACTGGCTTGGACCAGTTAATTTGAAACACATTTTTTGGGGTAAACTACCCCTTTAAATCTTATTAATAGGCTGAAAGTATTACAATGTTTACCAGCATTGCACATATACGTGATCCCTGAGTTGTTTTGACCTTATCATAGATGAAACTAAAGGTTTGGAAGACGGAGAGGCAAATATGTGATGGATGATAAATGGTTAATTCCACCTGTGCTGCGGTTATAGGAGGTTGGAGCCAATAATGTGCCGGTGGTAGAACATTCCAGTCTTGCTGTGAGATCCTATTAAGTCACATTCCCCGCAGTGGCATGTAGGAGAGATATGTGAAATTCATTAGCTGCCACTCTCCTTGAAATTAACCAGTTGACAGCTTGTTAATAAAGATTGTTTTACTCCCATTGTTCCCTGTCCAGCGTATAATTAAAATTCTTGATATGTCACAAAAAGATTGAAAATTTCTGTGAGTTGACTTTCTCCCATGTAGAGGACTAGTTGTCACGCAGATAGGGGGAGATTTATCAAACCTGGTGTAAAGTGAAACTGGCCCAGTTGCCCCTAGCAACCAATCGGATTCCACTTTTCATTCCTCACAGACTCTTTGGAAAATGAAAGGTGGAATCTGATTGGTTGCTAGGGGCAACTGGGCCAGTTTCACTTTACACCATGTTTGATAAATCTCCCCCATAGTGTCTCTATGGTCACCATTGTGTTCAGGTTTTATTGCTTTGGTTGTTTATAAATCAGAAATGTTCTGAAGAGGTGCAGATAGGTGCGATACGTAGACGACGTTTCTATTCTAAATCACATAGGGCACAGACAATAGATGCTGACTTGTTATCATAATTATCTAGTGGTGGATTGTTATCATGGCCACCAGCGTCTATGGCGTGGAAATAAAAAATTGCGCCTCATTTATACAACATAGGCAGCATTTTCTACCCCCAGAATACAGTTAGCAGAGGCATCGGATTATCATATGCCCTTATTTTCAAAGATCTGATAGATTGCCACCTTTTTTGGTGACAAAAATGACACAAATACAGTTTTTCTACAGTTTGTTCAGACATCAAGACAACTATACAGAAATAAACAATTTACATGTAATGGGGCGTCATTAGACCCCATAGCAGTCTCCTTTTTTTGGATGGAAAAAAGGGCCTTGAAGCCTGATTAGATTTTCTTCAAAAATATGTGCAGTGGACCTTAAAGAAATTTTTGAAACTTCCAAGTGATACAACTAATTATTCATCATCTGAATGCCTTTCACAGCATGTAAAGAACTATAGGCATTTTTGTATTTCTTTTACGTTATAATTTTTCTATATATGTCTATGCTCTTGAAAGGTATAGAGGCAGTCATACACCTTCAATAATTGATGGCAGGATGATTGTTATTGTGTCAGTTTTCTCTCCCGTCCGGCCCCGTCCTCCCCATACACAAGAACATTTGGCACAGTCAAGCCATCCTGTGTTCTCTATGGGAAGGGAAGCATTAAAGGGGTTGTTCACCTAAAAAAAAATTCTTTGAAATCAACTGGTGCCAGAAGGTGCCAGAAATTTGTAACATCATGTCTTCCAGTACTTATCAGCTGGTATATGTTCTGTAGGAAGTGGTGTATTATTTCCAGTCTGGAGAGCAGGAGAGGTTTTCTATGGAGCTTTGCTACTGCTCTGGACAGTTCATGCCACAGACAGAGGGGGCAGCAGAGAGCATTGTGTCAGACTGGAAAGAATACACCACTTCCTGCATGGCATACAGTAGCTGATAAGTACTGAAAGACTGGAGATTTTTTAATAGAAGTAAATTACAAGTCTCTGACACTATTACCAGTTGATTTGAAAGATTTTTTTGTGTGAACTACCCCTTTAAGCCACAACCAGAGAGCTCTTTTAGAATTTATTTGGAGATTTTGGGTTCTATTTTTGACACTTTTAGCCAGATAGTACCGAAATCCAATTTGTCAAGTCAAAAGACAGGATCATATGCTATAGAGTTATTGTTTCTTGGTTTCCTTCTTATTTCATATACAATGGTGCCATCATGGTTGGACCAGAAGAAAACAACCCGATTCAAGTAATCTCATTGTGTGGGCTCTATTACATGGAGCGATAATCGGCCAAATTAGGCGAATTTAGCCGATTATGGCTCAGTGTAATAGAGAGAACCATCAGCCGATGAAACGACCAGCGGCTGATCGTTTCTTTAGGTTCTGACCTAAAATCATCAAGCATTGGGTGCGCATCGTTACATGTAATAGCGATGCGCGGCCGACAGCTGATGATTGTAGTATAAAATAAGAAAGTAAAAACTCAACTTACGTTCCCTGGTGTCCTTGGGCCTTTCCCAATGTCCTTGGAGGCCTTCCCCGATGTCTGCAGCTCTGCCTTCTCTCCACTGACAGGCTGCCAGCCGCTTACCCAATCACAGGCCGAGACAGGCTTTGGCCTTTGAGTGTCCAGGCGCCTGTCAGTGCAGAGAAGGCAGAGCTGCAGACACTGGGGTAGTACTCCGAGGATACCAGGGAACATGGTAAGGTGAGTTATTACTTTACTATTTTATACTAAAGGCAAGGGCTGTACGGACATCGCTAACGATGTCCGTGCAGCCCTTGCTCCCCGATAGTCGGCCCATCTAATTGCTCAGTAAACAAGCGCCGATCTAGCAGCTTTTTCCGCAGCTCCTTGCAGCTCCCGCGCACTTACCTGCTCTCTGTTGGCGTGTGTAATAGCAGCGAACGGGAAACGAGGAGCAAGCGAACGCTCATCTGACAGGTCGGCGCTCGCTTGCTTCTCCTGATCAGCACGTGTAATAGGGCCTTAAGTCCACCAGTATGCATTTGGGTATTAGGTCTTGGTATGTGCACCATCTCAGTATATTTCATGGTGCTTATAACCTGTGCGGATGTTGTCTCTTCATAGCCTGCACCTCGACTAGCCATCATCCACTTTCCTATGACATCAGAACCACATTCTGTAACTGGGATGTATTGTAGCTTTCTTGCTATATTTCCCTATGTTTGTTATTCTTCTGAATTGTTCTTGTACAGCGTAGATTATTGACATAGGAGTTTCTGCAAATAAAAGTATTACACCGAGGATTGTCATGTGTCTATGCAGCATGTGTCCTTCTACACAAGATTTGGATTAAATAGCAGTAAAACTTGTCGGTGCAGTTCCCTGCAGCTGAGCTTGGCACACACACACATTACCGGCATCACTGCAAGGAGATAACTTTAACTCCAAAGGAATTTCAGACTTTGAGAAGTGTTATTGTGTAGCTGGACCTTCTCCGGTCGGCTGATGACAGCTAACACTGTAATGTCAGGTTCCATTGACTGTGATCACTGTTCCATCTATCATAGGAGAGGAAACATGTTAAAGAATTGATATGGATGAGTTTTAGAAAACCCCTTTACAAAAACCCCTCTGTTACAAATATATATATATATATATATATATATATATATATATATATATATACACACAAAAGGCTTTTTTGGGAAAAGGCTGTGTATCATCCTGCCTCGTAGATGGTCCTACATGGTCCCTTAGGGCACCGATCAGCCCCAGCAGCCCTGCCCCCTGGCTGAGCCTATTTGCTGATATTTATTAGGAGGTGTGGGCCACCTAATTAGCTCCCAGTGCACAAAAACACCTGATTATCCTCCAGTGCACCAAAACACCTAATTAGCTCCCAGTGCCCAAAACACCTGATTATCCTCCAGTGCACCAAAACACCTAATTAGCCTCCAGTGCACCAAACACCTAAATAGCTCCCAGTGCACTAAAACACCTAATTAGCCTCTAGAGAACCAAACACCTAATTAGCCTCCAGTAACGATGTCCATGCAGCCCTTGCTCCCCGATAGTTGGCCCATCTAATTGCTCAGTAAACCGATCAGCCCCAGCAGCCCTGCCCCTTGGCTGAGCCTATTTGCTGATATTTATTAGGAGGTGTGGGCCACCTAATTAGCTCCCAGTGCACCAAAACACCTGATTATCCTCCAGTGCACCAAAACACCTAATTAGCCCCCAGTGCACCAAAACACCTGATTATCCTCCAGTGCACCAAAACACCTAATTAGCCTCCAGTGCACCAAAACACCTAATTAGCTACCAGTGCCCAAAACACCTGATTATCCTCCAGTGCACCAAAACACCTAATTAGCCTCCAGTACACCAAAACACCAAATTAGCCTCCAGTGCACCAAATCACCTAATTAGCCTCCAGTGCACCAAACACCTAAATAGCTCCCAGTGCACCAAAACACCTAATTAACCTCTAGAGAAGCAAACACCTAATTAGCATCCAGTAACGATGTCCATGCAGCCCTTGCTTTAGCCCTAGCCTCCAGTACACCAAAACACCTAATAAGCTCCCAGTGCACCAAAACACCTAATTAGCATCCAGTGCACCAAAGCACCTAATTAACCTCTTGACAACCAAAATACCTAATTAGCCTCCAGTGCACCAAAATACCTAATTAGCCTCCAGTGACCAAAACTCCTAATTAGCCTCCAGTGCACCAAAACACCTAATTAGTCTCCAGTGCACCAAAACACCTAATTAACCTTTAGAGAGCCAAAACACCTAATTGCCTCCAGTGCACCAAAACACCTATTTAACCTCTAGAGAGCCAAAGCACCTTATTGCCTCCAGTGCACCAAAACACCTAATTAGCTCCCAGTGCACCAAAACACCTAATTAGCCTCCAGCGCACCAAAACACCTAATTAGCCTCCAGCGCACCAAAACACCTAATTAGCCTCCAGTACACCAAAAAACCTAATTAGCCTCCAGTGGACCAAATCACCTAATTAGCCTCCAGTGCACCAAACAACTAATTAGCTCCCAGTGCACCAAAACACCTAATTAGCTTCTAGAGAACCAAAACACCTTATTAGCCTCCAGCGCACCAAAACACCTAATTAGCCTCCAGTGCACCAAATCACCTAATTAGCCTCCAGTGCACCAAACACCTAATTAGCCTCGAGAACCAAAACACCTTATTAGCCTCCAGTGCACCAAAACACCTAATTAGCCTCCAGTGCACCAAAACACCTAATTAGCCTCTAGAGAACCAAAACACCTTATTAGCCTCCAGTGCACCAAAACACCTAATTAGCCTCCAGTGCGCCAAAACACCTAATTAGCCTCCAGCGCACCAAAACACCTAATTAGCCTCCAGCGCACCAAAACACCTAATTAGCATCCAGTGCACCAAAGCACCTAATTAACCTCTAGACAACCAAAATAACTAATTAGCCTCCAGTGCACCAAAACACGTAATTAGCCTCCAGTGCACCAAAACACGTAATTAGCCTCCAGTGCACCAAACACCTAATTAGCCTCTAGAGAACCAAAACACCTTATTAGCCTCCAGTGCACCAAACACCTAATTAGCCTCTAGAGAACAAAAACACCTTATTAGCCTCCAGTGCACCAAAACACCTAATTAGCCTCTAGAGAACCAAAACACCTTATTAACCTCCAGTGCACCAAAACACCTAATTAGCCTCCAGTAAACCAAAGCACCTAATTAACCTCTAGACAACCAAAATAACTAATTAGCCTCCAGTGCACCAAAACACCTAATTGCCTTCAGTGCACCAAAACACCTAATTAACCTTTAGAGAGCCAAAACACCTTATTAGTCTCCAGTGCACCAAAACACCTAATTAGCCTCTAGAGAACCAAAATACCTAATTAGCCTCCAGTGCACCAAAACATCTAATTAGCCTCCAGTGCACCAAAACACCTAATTAACCTTTTGAGAGCCAAAACACCTAATTGCTTCCAGTGCACCAAAACACCTAATTAACCTTTAGAGAGCCAAAACACCTAATTAGCCTCCAGTGCACCAAAACACCTAATTAACCTTTAGAGAGCCAAAACACCTAATTAGCCTCCAGTGCACCAAAACACCTAATTAACTCCCAGTGCACCAAAACACCTAATTAGCCTCTAGAGAACCAAAATACCTAATTATCCTCCAGTGCACCAAAACATCTAATTAGCCTCCAGTACACCAAAACACCTAATTAACCTTTTGAGAGCCAAAACACCTAATTGCCTCCAGTGCACCAAAACACCTAATTAGCATCCAGTGCACCAAAGCACCTAATTAACCTCTAGACAACCAAAATAACTAATTAGCCTCCAGTGCACCAAAACACGTAATTAGCCTCCAGTGCACCAAACACCTAATTAGCCTCTAGAGAACCAAAACACCTTATTAGCCTCCAGTGCACCAAACACCTAATTAGCCTCTAGAGAACCAAAACACCTTATTAGCCTCCAGTGCACCAAACACCTAATTAGCCTCTAGAGAACCAAAACACCTTATTAGCCTCCAGTGCACCAAAACACCTAATTAGCCTCTAGAGAACCAAAACACCTTATTAGCCTCCAGTGCACCAAAACACCTAATTAGCCTCCAGTAAACCAAAGCACCTAATTAACCTCTAGACAACCAAAATAACTAATTAGCCTCCAGTGCACCAAAACACCTAATTGCCTTCAGTGTACCAAAACACCTAATTAACCTTTAGAGAGCCAAAACACCTAATTAGCCTCCAGTGCACCAAAACACCTAATTAGCCTCTAGAGAACCAAAATACCTAATTAGCCTCCAGTGCACCAAAACATCTAATTAGCCTCCAGTGCACCAAAACATCTAATTAGCCTCCAGTGCACCAAAACACCTAATTAACCTTTTGAGAGCCAAAACACCTAATTAGCCTCCAGTGCACCAAACACCTAATTAGCCTCTAGAGAACCAAAACACCTTATTAGCCTCCAGTGCACCAAACACCTAATTAGCCTCTAGAGAACCAGAACACCTTATTAGCCTCCAGTGCACCAAAACACCTAATTAGCCTCTAGAGAACCAAAACACCTTATTAGCCTCCAGTGCACCAAAACACCTAATTAGCCTCCAGTAAACCAAAGCACCTAATTAACCTCTAGACAACCAAAATAACTAATTAGCCTCCAGTGCACCAAAACACCTAATTGCCTTCAGTGTACCAAAACACCTAATTAACCTTTAGAGAGCCAAAACACCTAATTAGCCTCCAGTGCACCAAAACACCTAATTAGCCTCTAGAGAACCAAAATACCTAATTAGCCTCCAGTGCACCAAAACATCTAATTAGCCTCCAGTGCACCAAAACATCTAATTAGCCTCCAGTGCACCAAAACACCTAATTAACCTTTTGAGAGCCAAAACACCTAATTAGCCTCCAGTGCACCAAACACCTAATTAGCCTCTAGAGAACCAAAACACCTTATTAGCCTCCAGTGCACCAAACACCTAATTAGCCTCTAGAGAACCAGAACACCTTATTAGCCTCCAGTGCACCAAAACACCTAATTAGCCTCTAGAGAACCAAAACACCTTATTAGCCTCCAGTGCACCAAAACACCTAATTAGCCTCCAGTAAACCAAAGCACCTAATTAACCTCTAGACAACCAAAATAACTAATTAGCCTCCAGTGCACCAAAACACCTAATTGCCTTCAGTGCACCAAAACACCTAATTAACCTTTAGAGAGCCAAAACACCTAATTAGCCTCCAGTGCACCAAAACACCTAATTAGCCTCTAGAGAACCAAAATACCTAATTAGCCTCCAGTGCACCAAAACACCTAATTAACCTTTTGAGAGCCAAAACACCTAATTAACCTTTTGAGAGCCAAAACACCTAATTAGCCTCCAGTGCACCAAAACATCTAATTAGCTCCCCGTTTACCAAAACACCTAATGCTTGGCCAAAGCGAGTGTGTATGTATATGTAGGGATCAGGAGGAAGAGTTGTCAGTTAGTGTATAGAGATCTTCCAGTGTGCAGATAGAGACTAAAAATTGCTCTTTTCCACAGACCATTAAGTTTTATGTTGGTGTTAGGTTTGGCGGGTTGCATGGAGAGATGAGGTCAATGTCACATGCCGCAGTAATAAATTACCCTCACTACTCCGGAGAGATATCATTGTTATGGAAACATCAGCTTGGTTATCTATCTATCTTTCCTGAACATTCCTAAAGTTTATCAGGTGAAAGATAAAGCGAGACATAAATCTTTCCTATTGGTAAAACAAATATGGAGCACGGTAAAATTCCTTCAATCCATCATCGGCGGGATCTGATGGAGCGCATCATGTGATATTCTAGATTCGAAGACCGAGGGATCTAGATAAGTGTAACCTGCTCAGTTATCTGTAGGAGATTACTGCGGTTCTGTGCTGTAACACGTGGTGGATTAGGAGCTTTCCCGGATTTTCAGATTTCAGATTATGACATTTCACTGTTTGTTATATAGAGGATTTCTCATAATACAACACAGAGGGTTCTAGTATCTACTTATGGACATATGAGAACCTTATTAGGAGTCCATCTATAGTACAGAACTCAAAGCTGCAGCCCTCCAGCTGTGGCCAAACTACAATTCCCATCATGCCTAAAGTGCCAAAGCTAAAGATCCTGAAGCATGTTGGGAATTGTAGTTTTGCAATAGTTTAAGGGCTTAAAAGGGTATTCCAACTTAAAACTAAGTTGTCCACAGCATAGGGGACAAGTAAGAGATCTTGGAGGGGTCAGACCTCGGTACCCCTTGGCAATCTCCATGTTGGCCCCAGTTTGCTTTGTTTTAAATATAGTCGCTAGTACGCTGTACTTACCTCTCCCGGCTGCTCCATAGAAAATAAATAGAGCCGCTAGTACTCTGTACTTACCTCTCCCGGCGGCTCCATAGAGAATAAATAGAGCCGCTAGTACGCTGTACTTACCTCTCCCGGCTGCTCCATAGAGAATAAATATAGTCGCTAGTACGCTGTACTTACCTCTCCCGGCTGCTCCATAGAAAATAAATAGAGCCGCTAGTACTCTGTACTTACCTCTCCCGGCGGCTCCATAGAGAATAAATAGAGCCGCTAGTACGCTGTACTTACCTCTCCCGGCGGCTCCATAGAGAATAAATAGAGCCACTAGTACGCTGTACTTACCTCTCCCGGCGGTTCCATAGAGAATAAATAGAGCCGTGGGTCACTTGCTGCACCCGTGACTTTATTCAAAACACAGCAGTCGTGGCCCAATATGGAAATCGCTAGGGGGTACAGAGGTTGGACCTCCCCCTGCAGTCTCTCCACAGGATAGGGGACAAGTTAGTTATAGAGTATGTTCTCACATAGAGTATTCCACCACACATCACATGTTCACATGGTGGAATTCCAAATGGAACCCTGCCACGGACTCCGATCGGAATCCCACCTGCCTCAGTGTGTCAATGCGATGCCTCGCGCGCCTCCACTCTGCGTCGTTCGCCATTCAAAGAGGAGAGCGACGGAGGGCGGAGGCATCGCATTGACACACGGAGACAGGCTGGATTTCTGCCACTTCTGGCCTTACCCTGGAGTACCCCTTTAAGGTTCCCCATCCCTGCTCTATACGCTTCAAAATCCTGATAACACTGATTATAAGATGAAAAAAATAAAATGTTCCATAAAGTGCAGCATTACGTCTTTCATTATGTGTGCGTATGAGGAAAACGCTCGCTTATTAATACCCTTTCATGTTTGTATTAAGTGTGAAGAAGTAGTTATCACTGGGAAATTTCCTCCTGTATAAATCACTGAGAGGTCAAGGATAATGTGTCGTTTTATAGCTTGTACTAAAGCAGCTATGGAAACGTGAAATAATCTAAGAATTTCATGTATAGCCGGGCATCAATCATCAATAGTATTAGACTGATGGGGGACTCCCAGCACTCCGACTAATAAACTGATGTAAATGGGTTATCCAGATTTAGGGGGAAAAAAACAATTCAAATCAATGGAATGTAGCTGCAAAACGATACAAAACCAAGAATGGTGCTATTTCTGGAATAAAGCGGCCATGTTTTTCTAAGCCGGGATAGTCTCTCTAAGGACCGCGGCAGTCTTGTGAGTGATACATTACATCTTTTTTATTGTATGTATGGCGCAGCATCATACATTCAGTAGAGACTGTGGCCACTATTGCAGGTATACTCTGTGGCTCTTATAATATTATAGTCCAGAACTTCAAGTACATTCCGCTTTGTCCGAACCCAAACTCTCGGCATTTGACTATTG
This sequence comes from Dendropsophus ebraccatus, assembly GCF_027789765.1. Taxonomy (NCBI): domain Eukaryota; kingdom Metazoa; phylum Chordata; class Amphibia; order Anura; family Hylidae; genus Dendropsophus; species Dendropsophus ebraccatus. The sequence continues at coordinate 28,742,689 of NC_091462.1, read as the reverse complement.
CTGGCTGAAGAAGTTGGATGCAGCACTAGGGCTTCGTCCACCTTCTTTAGCCACCGGTAATCAAGTCCAGAGAGTTCAGGTTTGGACAAACCCAAATGTACTTGAGGTTCGCTCATGTCTAACATAGAGCCCATGTAGAGGAGCACCATCACAGGCTCAAGTAGTATTTTTTTTTTGTGTGGTCAAATCCTGCCAAATAAACAGACCCCACATGGGAAAGGACCACATGGGAAGTCTATGGGAATTTTGATCTCTCACATTCTTTAGTGATCTGTTGGTTTATGCTGTACAACGTCCAGTTTCATTGTCTGGCCTGAACATAGCCTTAAGGGGTTATACGTCTTTATAAAACCGATGGCTTATCCTCTAGATCAGGGCTGTCAAACCTGCGGCACTCCAGCTGTTACAAAACTACAATTCCCATCATGTATGGACGTCCACAACTTTAGCTTTGGCTGATCTGATAGTAGTATTGCAGCAAAAATCTTTTTCTTTCAAATCAACTGGTTTCAGAAAGTTATATAGATTTGTAATTTACTTCTGTTTAAAAATCTCAAGTCTTACAGTACTTATCAGCTGCTGAATGTCCTGCAGGAAGTGGTGTATTCTTTCCAGTCTGACACAGTGCTCTCTGCTGACGCCTCTGTCCATGACCGCAACTGTCCAGAGCAGGAGAGGTTTTCTATGGGGATTTGCTACTGCTCTGGACAGTTCCTGACGTGGACAGAGGTGGCAGCACAGAGCACTGTGTCAGAATAGAAAGAAAACACCACTTCCTGCAGGACATACAGCAACTGATAGGTACTGGAACAAAGAAGTAAACTGCAAATCTATATAACTTTCTGACACCAGTTGATTTGAAGAAAAATATTTTTTTTTGCTGGAGTTTCCCTTTGAAAAAAAAGTCAAGTCTTGGGATCACACTTTGTCAGCTAATTTGTAGCGCCCCTTTCTAACACCCTCTAAGTGCTGGTTACATAACCCTAACATAACTCTCTTACTTGGGTGAAAGAAATATTTCAAGCATTTGCCAATATTTTATCGCTTTTATTTGTAGTGTTATTTTGACCTTCGCAGGCGTTGATGGCCAGTTAAAATAAAATCTGGGCGTGCTTCGTTTCAGGATCTGGGTTTTTAGTATTAAAAAAACATGGGGTCCATATGTGTCAATTAGAGGCTGATATCCCTGATGGTACATCGTTGTCTTTCAACAGGCTGAAATGCCAATGATCAGCCTGGCAACGATCTACTGCCGTCGCTTCATGGGCTGCCCGGACGATCTGACGATCACCCGGACAGCCTCCCCACGCCCCTCGGCTCTTACCAGCTCCTCCTTGCTTACTGTCGGTACATGACAAGTCAGCGCTCACTTGCTCTCCACATCGCCCTGTGTAATAGGGACTTAAAGGGGTACTCCAGTGGGGGGCACTTTTTTGCCGGGAAAAGACGTCCACTCACCTCCCCAGTTCCAGGGGCGGGTCCCGCATTGCGGCGCTCTGGTGCCCGGTTCCCGACAGCTTCCGGGTGTCTGACGATACATCTCAGGTCCGCTCAGCCAGTCCGTGACAGAGGCGGGATCTGAGCGGACTTGAAACGGATCCGGCCTCTGTCACTGAGTGGCTGAGCGGACCTGAGACGTCACGTCTCGGGCCCGCGTCAGACACCAAGAAGTGCGCCGCGATGCGGGACCCGCCGCTGGAACCGGGGAGGTGAGTGGACGTCTTTTCCCTCAGCCACCTCCTCCCTGGTCCCAGCAAAAAAGTGCCCCCCTGCTGGAGTACCCCTTTAAGTAATGAGTCATTTGGAATTCCCACAGGCCATTATAGAAATACTATCAGTAGAATTATTTCATAGTATATTTTTTGTTTTGTTTTTACAGTGGCTGTCACTTTAAGATCTGCCTGTATACACACTGCATTAGCCTGTATTTATAACCCATTGTTTGTCCAATTACACAATACATTACAAGCTAAACTACTGATTTTCTATGCCTATTTATTATGTCTCTCCAGCTTTTCTTGTTAGTTCTTAACATTCACAGATAATAGAAACCTTCTTCTTTTTATTTCCACTGACCCGGGATTAACTTTTTCCCCCCTACATGAATAAGAATTTAACTTGATGTTGCTCGGAAAAAATGGTGCAATCACATAAAAAGACATCTTTAAACAACCCCCAGAACACGACTGACAAAGACTGCATTGTGCTGCCTGTAAGACATTGCATGAACTTCACATCTCCTAAATGCCAGCAGCTTATATATTTGTTGCCTGTTTATTTCGTGGTTGTATGCTGCGTTTACACGGAGCGATAATTCGCCTGATCATACGATTAACAATATCAAAAGAACAATGTTTTTTTAGAACAATCAACGTTTAAACGGAACGATATATCGAACGGAAAAATCGTCTTGCGATCGTTTTGGGATCGCTTAAGCCTATCTCGCACATAGGTAAAAGCGGTGAACGACTGTTTACACGGAACGATCTGCAAAATTTTTTGCGAACGCCAATTTTAGAACATGTAAGATCAAAATGAACGATAGCTCGCTCATCGCTTGATCGTTCGCTGCATTTACACGTACGATTATCTTTCGAATTCGATCGTTATCGTGCAAATTTGCACGATAATCGCTCTGTGTAAACGCACCATTAGTCAGCGTTATAATATCCTTAATGCTGCAATGAGTCACACCCACAGCTATGAGAGACCTGCCTGGGGTTTGGGAAAAAATAATGTGCCAAATAATTTCATAAAAGTTACTGGTTATATCAAGTATCATTCAGAATGTTTTTTTATTTAATGCATTGCACATCTCTACTATAAGTTTTAAATTATTTAACATTTTATTAGTTATTCTTTGATTTACTTGCAAAGTCCATTCACATTTTGATCACAAGTTCATAAGGCTAAAAATTACTCATTTCATCTAACCTTACTGTCACCCTGACTCTCCTTAGGGAGAATCAGCAGGGAAGTGGAGATGCATCCTGGGAAAATATGCAAATAGTTGTTCAAATGTTTCCAAAAGGAGGGGCCCTGGTCTGTTGTAACAAAGCAGAGACAGATGTGTCTATACTAGAGATGAGCGAACCAGGTTTGGGTTTGAGTCGATCAGAACCCGAACGTTCGGTATTTGATTAGCTGGGGCTGCTGAAGTTGGATAAAGCTCTAAGGTTTTCTGGAAAACATGGATACAGCCAATGACTATATCCATGTTTTCCACATAGCCTTAGGGCTTTATCCAAGTTCAGCAGCCACCGCTAATCAAATGCCGAAAGTTCGGGTTCGGATCGACTCGAGCATGCTCCAGGTTCGCTCATCTCTAGTCTATACATGATGTACTCTATACGGAGACATTATTACATACAGTCAGGTCAGGTTCACATTTGCAATTTGGCATAGTTGGAATTTGTTGTGGTTGTGCTGTGGGTGTGAAATGTAGCCGGAGGCAACTATACTGGAAGTCATAGGTATGGTGCTGTGCCCTATTACACCTCATGAGATGTAATGGATCCAGCTTGGTCCCATTTGGGATTGCCAGGCATAGGTGTGCCTGACCTTACATGCTATGGGTCTACATTACCAGGTAGGCCACCATTGCACTCATTATATGTATATAAAGTAGTAGGAGTTTAACGCGGAGGGGGCAAGAAACCTGTATAAGGGATTATTAGGAGGAACGATACATGAAAAAAGTTAGTTGAAAAGGGTGAGAAGAAAAAATAAAAGCCGGGGTGAGGGGTTAATGAAGGGACGGCCCATCATAGACAAATGTTGTAAGGAGGCCATATGTCATACAGGAAAGATATGATAAGTACACTTAGCTGCTTTGGTATATTAGGAGGGTGTAATGAATTCTAGGTCAAGCTGGTCCCCAACTTGTATCTGCTTGTATCTGCTTGTATATTGTCAAGCGAAAACTCCCAGCAAGACCAGGGCCGATGGGAAGGTATAGTATCACCACAATTCAGGAGACACAGGTTGGGCGGTTAGTTTGTGGCTGGGGCAGGTGATGGGGTGAGGGTCCATTTCAGGTTTGCCTCGAACGGCAGAAAACCTAGAATTGGCCTTGGTAACCAGCAATGAGTAATAGCTGCGCCAGAAAAGAAAATCCACCCATTGCCCATCATTATACTGACTGTACAAAGCTGCATTGAGAATTCTTACATAAGAAGCCGTGTCCAGATAACATGGCGCCATGTTGTGATCTATTACAAAACACTTCTGCAGAATTCCAGCTATGTGCTTGTAGATTTATATCAAGCATTACCTAATATTTCACAAGATAAGTATGTGGGCATGTTTGGATTCCGTCTCCGAGTTTGTATATATCTATGGTCTTGTGAATCTAGAAATAGTTTATTACTAAGGAATGGCTGAAGCAGGTTGTATGTGCTTGTGTAAATGCGGTTTAGGCCAGGGCCCGATGGCGACGTAGGTGTCGCCTGTGATGTCTTTTATGAGATTGCACATGCAGTGTGGTGACCTGTTTTGTTGCTGCTGAAAGTAAGAAGCTCAGGTACATATACCCATAAATCTCCTGCATTCCCATAGGCTAACATTGCCTGCCTTATCAGCAATAGTGCTGTACAATCTAGCATGTGTGTGCAATATCGCTTGTGTTGAAATGCAGTCTCTGTAGAGTCCTGGTTTTTCATAGGAGCAAAGATTTAAAGGATAAGGTTGCAAGTCTATATAGAATAAACAAATAGACTGGAGCCGGCGCGGGGATGCTACTGCCGTGGTCCTATTTTTGAACCAGCACCCGATTCCCGCACATGGCGCCGGTCTATTTCCATGACTGGTCCGACCTGAAGCGCTAGAGGCCCGCCCGCCCCCAGTGTGATGTTCTGCCCTCCCTTCAGTGACGTGGTTCCATTTGAATTAATAGAGCCAAGTCAAAGAGGGTAGAGGGTTTTGTCACATTGGGGGCGGGCGGGCCTCCAATGCTTTAGGCTGGGCCGGTCACGGGAAAAGATTGGCGTCGTGCGCAGGAATCGGGCTGTGGTTGATGTAAAAATCTCTAAAGCGATGTACCTGCTGGTACATTCACTTTAAGCTGGGAGATTGATGCCAGGTTTCTTGTAAGCGTAATATATACTATATATTAAACAATGGCCCCAACAAGTATTGTAAATAAAATAAGAATAAGATTTTTATGGATTTCACAAGTTCACTCTTTGCCTGTATTGCAGCCTCCAGCTTACTGGAGGGTATTGCATGATGTATTACATTTGCTCTGCCAGCATTGAGGACTTCAATCAAAAATAGATCATCAACTCCAGATGTTATACATTGACTGCGGGTTGTAGACATGGTTTGTGGAGTCTCAGACTGCCTGCTCATTTAAAAATCTCACTGTTAGGGTACATTCACATGTGGTGCATGGTGTACGTCTGGTGATAGTCTTGTGCCAGTATGACAACTTATACTGTGAGGCTGTGATAGAACATGGTGTAGTATAGTTTGTATTGGCTCTCTTCACTTTGGAGTCCGGCTGAATTACAGTGGATGTTCGGAAATGTACCACATGTTATTCCTAGTGGACTCATTTGGTTTGTTTAAATAGGCACTCACCAAACTTTAGACTTGCATAAGTGGATAGTTCATTCCATAAAAAAGCTTGGTATGGGACGTTGACTGGTGATTGGGCTACAGCCGTTTCGCGCTCAAGTGTGAAACGGCTGTAGCCCGATCACCTGTCGGTGTCCCGTACCCTACTTTTTATGGAATCAACTATCCACTTTTGCAAGTTTTAAGTTTGGTGAGTTCCACTGTCTTTTCAAGTTGGAGTGATAATGGACTATGGCTTTGTACTGTTGAGCAAAACCAAAGGCTGGGGCCTGTAGCAAGCGGCTAAGGCTCCTATTAGATGGCCCGATCAGAAACCGTAAACGAGCACCGATCTGCTAGATTGGCGCTGGTTTACTGAACAATTACATGGTCTGACTATCGGCTGGAGCAAGAGCTGCATTGCAAGAGCAAGAGCTGCACGGGCATATCGTGTTTCCCCAAAAATAAAACACCCTCCTAAAATAAGACACCCCAACCACTCTACCATATAACCTAAAGTAAGGCACCCCCCTGAAAATAAGGCACCCCCTACTTTAAACTAGAGCACCCCCAGGAAGTAAGGCACCCCCTGAAAGAAAGGCCACTCATTGCCACCCCAGCCGCCACCCAGGACTCACCTAATCCCCACTCACCTAATCCCCTCGTGGACCTCCGAAACCGGCACCGCAGGCAGCTTGGTCCATGGCCCCTACATCCTCTGCACGTCCTGCCACATGCCACTGCCGCATGTTCCGCAGCGCACCTAATGCACTCTTGGTGAGTATTCTGGGAAGGTCCTGTGAGGATATCCTATTTCTCTTTCTGGGTCGGAGGGAGAGAAATAAGATATCACCCAAAAATAAGACATAGGGGGAGATTTATCAAAGTGGTGTAAAGTAGAATTGGCTCAGTTGCCCCTAGCAACCAATCAGATTCCACCTTTTATTTTCCAAAGAACCTGTGAGGAATGAAAGGTGGAATCTGATTGGTTGCTAGGGGCAACTGAGCCAGTTTTATTTTACACCAGTTTGATAAATCTCCCCCATTGTGCCTGTTTTTTTTGGGGGAAAAAATATAAAAAAATAAGGCACCTTCTTATTTTCAGGCAAACGTGGTAGTTAGCGATGTTCGTGCAGCCCTTGCCTTTAGTGTAAAATAATAAAGTATTTACTTAGGCCCGAGGACACCTGGGAACGTGGTAAGGTAAGTTAATACTTCATTATTTTATACTACAATCATCAGCTGTCGGCCCGATGCCTGATGATTTTAGGTCAGAACCTAAAGAAACGATCAGCCGATGATCGTTTTATTGGCTGATCGTTCTCTCTATTACACGGCCGAAATTGCTTATCCAGTAGTGCCGAGATATCTTTTTATTTGAATAGGCTAGGTATATGTCCGTATACTGTTCTGCCTGTATGCCGATGTATGCCACAGTCACAGACCACTGAACAGCATATTGGCCTTAAGAACTGTTCACACTCTGCCTACTATATCCCACCTCTTGACGGGTCAATGGTAATAAGATTGATCAACGTAATTCCCTTCACCGTCAGTGGCGGTAAAGCATTACTGTAATATAACAAAACTTTTTTCATGTCAGTCTAATTTGTCCTAGACTGCCCCGCCGATACAGCTGGGGGAAGCTTGCTCTGCGTCCGCTCCAACTCTTATGTCCGTAAGAGGACGGACTGAGTGTCGGAGAATGACGCGCCATATCTAGAGATTGGTGGGGAACTTTTCATTGCTATGCACCATTGGGGAGATTTATCAAACTGGTGTAAAGTAGAACTGGCTCAGTCGCCCCTAGCAACCAACCAGATTCCACCTTTCATTCCTCATAGACTCTTTGGAAAATGAAAAGTGGAATCTGATTGGTTGCTAGGGGCAACTGAGCCAGTTTCACTTTACACCATGTTTGATAAATCCCCCCCTATCTTCCTTCTCAACCTTCACATACATACAGCTATGTCTCCCAGCAGATGTTCTTGCGCTGACGGAATGGCGAGCAAACGTCAGATTTGTATCGCTTTCCTCAGAACGTTTTGCTGAGCTAAATGTTAAGATACATAATAAAACACATAATGATAACTGCAACAGAAAGATTAACCGAATTACTGCAATCAAAAGAACTGGTTATTCCAGCCTCGTGTAAATGGATCCCCGGATCAGGTCTCTTAAGACCGGTATCACTAACATCCAATCACAGGCATGTGCAATGCTTTACTTCTGGTTAGGAGATTGCAGGGAAGATTTAGATATTTCAGAAAGCAAATTTCTATTTGAAGACTAAACTAAGTTAAAGTGAACTTGTTCTTACATTGGCGACCATTGCTAGGGAGTTCCAGAACCCTTAGGCCACAACACAACCTGCACAGTGGTAGGGCTTACTATCTTGAACGGACCTTTTAGATGCTTATTTTTTTTGATGAGGGACCTTATCATTGCACTTTCAATGTCCAGTGTGAATGATGGCAATCTCAGAAGTCCATTAGGGAATATGTCTGTGCCATAGAAACAATATTAGTGTTTGAGTCCTTAAAGAGTACCAGCAAGAAAGTCTTTTAGACGACACTTCTGTGTCTATGGGTGATCCTCGCAGTAAAAAAAAAAATCATCCCAGCAATATTGTAAAAGTTCAATCTCGGCACTCACCATAAATGCTTTATAATTTTTATTGTAGAAAAAAATCCATCACAAAATACAACAGGACGTTTCGGCGTCAAGTCCTGTTGTATTTTGTGATGGATTTTTTCCTACAATAAAAATTGTGAAGCATTTATGGTGAGTGCCGAGATTGTACTTTTACAATAAAGATTACCTGTCATAAAAAACAACTTTTGACAGGTCATCAGCGTGATTCAATCCCCGGCCATATCTCTGTAATGGCCAATTCCGACAGTATGTCTATGAGAATACGTTGTCTAAATAAGGGAGTGAATCGCACTCTCTTCCCAGCTGTATTTCCTGATCACAGTGGGTCTCAGCAGTGAGATCTGCTGGGATCAATAACTTTTGACATGCCTGATGACATGTCAAAAGTTATTCAAAGATTAAAGATCTGTATATTTTTTCTCTCTATATAAGCCAGGAATAACTCGTAAAATTTTAAAGGGGTTATCCAGTGCTACAAAAACATGGCCACTTTCTTTCAGAGACAACATGACTTTTGTCTCCAGTTTGGGTGTGGTTAGCAATTAAGCTCTATTCACTTCAATGGAACTGAGCAGCAAAAACCCGCCCAAGCTGGAGACGAGAGTGGGGCTGTCTCTGGAAGAAAGTGGCCATGTCTTCGTAGCGCTGGATAACCCCTTTAAGGGCCCATAGACTGCCATGTAGGCCCCTCTCTATTAGCCGAGGTAAGGAGTTAAGGAGTCAGGCAGTGCAACCAGTCCGATTATTATTCGGGTGTTCACACAATCCACTGTAGCATGGTACTGGACAGGCTATAGAGGGCTTATTAATATTGAAACCAGACCATGGCAACATGTGGCATCAGCCTCTGGTATAATTAATTGAATGTAATATGTCCTTGTTGCCATTAGTTGTGTAAAATATAGTTAAACTCCAAAGAAAATATAATAATTCGCTCTGGTATATTGAAAAATGTGTCACTGGAGCCGTTGTGCCGCTTTTGGCAGATAGCGGTCACAGTGGGTTCATCGCAGATTTAGGCTGGAGTCTTTACACATGTGTAATGTAAATGTTTTATAGCTGTAGCAATGAAAACATTGTGGCTGCTTAGCTAAATGTCCTCCCAATGGACAGTGGTCGATTACTGGAGATCGCTCTCTGCTCTATATAACATACTTAGAATGGTTAGCTCTCAAATCATTAAAGGCTGCCTCCATTTTTGCATCTGTCTGCATGGAAAGAAGAAAAAAAAGACTTCCTAAACCTTTGTGTCTATCTCTATGGCAACAGACTACAAACAAACTCTGTGTAGTCTGATGCTTCAGCCATTCTCCCTTTTATCTATGCAACACTGTCACTTTAATGGAGGTCCATGTTTGATCTTTGCCAGTGGGTCCTCTCTATTCTTTTTAGCTCTTACTAGCTAATGGTAGTGTGTATAATTTGACAAATGTGCTTCTGTTCTATGTGTGTTTGTCATTCACTTTGACTTTGTGTCCATTGTGCCCAATGATATATAGCGAACTAGTGTGTACCCTGTAAAACATAGAAAGATACAAGAATATGTCGTGTATGTAACTGATTCATAGATCACATATCATTAGCATGCCCTTTCATATAGGGTCTGGTATTCACAAGTGATTTATGTAACTCATTCACATTCCTTAAGAAACTACTCAAACATTCCTTCACAGCCGCTCAGTGTCTCTACCAGGGGGCAAGATACTCAAGTATCTCTTGAAATTTTTCTGGAATTTTTTATGATATGAAAATCAGCATAAATTATGGACTGGGAAAATTTACTTCTATTAAAAGTTTCAAGTCTTCCAGTACTTATCAGCTGCTGTATGTCGAGAAGGAAGTGGTATTCTTTCCAGTGTGGAGAGCAGGAGAGATTTTCTATAGGGATTTGTTGCTGCTCTAGACAGTTCCGAACATGGAGAGAGGTGGCATCAGAGAGCAGTGTCAGACTGAAGAGAATACACCACTTCCTGCAGGACATACAGCAGCTGATAAGTACAGGAAGACTGGAGATTTTTAATAGAAGTAAATTACACTTTCTGGCACCAGTTGATTTGAAAGAAAACATTTTTTTGCTGAACTCCTTTAAGCCTCCTTGACATGTTTGTGTACTTTTGCGGTCCGCTACTACCTTTTTTTGCACCCGTTGTGCCACAGGATGATGTATAAATATGTTGCCATATATTGCACCCCATTCATGCCACAATATTGGCTTCTTTAGTTTTTGTCAATTACTTTTTTTTGCCTTTTCTGAATATTTTCGGTTTCTCCGCGCAATTCTCTGTAACATCATAGTTAGCCGAAGCTTCTAGTTTTCGCGCATCTATTGTAGAGTCATTTCCTTGATGTTGTAATTGGCTTCACGCTAGTAAAAAGTAATTGTGTTGAAGATAGAATCTGATTATAATAGAATGGGACGTCGGAGTCACTTTTTTAGTCCCAGATTAAAGCTTCTATATAGAGTTGAGTTTGCTAGCAAAAGTGCTGATCCCCAGGAGCCTGTGGGCTGTGTGTCTCATCCATCCATTATGTTATTATATTACTACAATATAGGCTGTCAGACAGGTTCTTTCACTTGGGGGGGCCCTGGCATGGCTGAATTCTGTCTTCATGGTATATCTCGTAACTGGAGGCCTCTACCAATGGGGAAAGAGGACACTGGAGGACCGGAAATAGACAGGTGGCCATTAGCGTTGAGCAGACCTGTCAAACGGGTTCGGCAACATTTTCTGAACCGGAACACCCGGCATTTGCCCCCCCCCCCCCCCCGCAGCTGTAGAAGTTGGATGCAACCCTTGGGAGTCCTGGAAACATGGACGCAGCCATAGGCCATAGGCTGTATCCGTGTTGGCATAGAAAATCCCACTCCCATTGACTTCAGTGGGAGAAGCTAGTCATGGCAGTAAGCAGTATCCCATTTTAGGGTATCTGCTGCTGTATGTATTGAGCCACAATGCATACAGTATTGCATGCACTGCTGCTTATTGTGACAGTCCAGCTGTGAGAGAGTAGACCTATAGCAACCGCTTTTGAGTGCATCAGTTTTAGCTACATGCTTTTTGACCAAATATTGTAATAGTCTGTTACCATTTTACTTGGGAGAATATCTTGTGGCCATGGATGTCAATTTTTAATGGTCTGAACACTTTTTGCACCATACATTCTCCACTGGTAAAGAAGAGGAGTCCATTGTATCTGACTGTACACACAATGACTGCAACGTATGCAAAATAACGGCCACTTGCTGTTGCCTATGCAAATGTTGTACAGGCACTGCTCTTCCAGTGTACAGTGCTTTCACTTTGTCACAGCCTAGTGCTCAAATAAAAAAAGAAATTCATGTTTTCTCGCATTCTATACTCAGTACTCCATAATGACAAAGTAGAAATAGAATGTTAGAAATCTTTACTTATACATTGAGGCCACAAGGTTTACACACCTGGATTGGTGGATATTCTGCCTTTCCTTTTTTCTCATACTCTGTCAGGTTGGATGCGGATGGTTGGGTACGCCATTTTCAGGTCACCGAGTTGTCCCTAAGCGGCTCCCGTGTTGTCTTGACCTTGTGCCCGGGGTCATTGTCCACTTGAAAGGTGGCCCAGTCTGAGGTCCAGAGCACCCTGGAATATCTCTGTATCTTTCTCCTTTCAGCTTTCCATCAGCCCTGACACGTCTCCCTGTCCCATTGGCCCACCCCTCCACTGCAGAGTGCTGTTTTAATGTTTAAGAGGAGGGGTGGGCAGGCAGAGCGGATCAGTGCACTAAGGGCTGTAGTCCTGCTCCCAGTGCACCAAACAGCCCAATCTGCGTATTGTTTAAAGTCAAGATTCCGCAAACATGGCACTAAGGGCTGTAATAGATGGCAAAGCATATCCCTGTAAGTGAGCACCGATCTGCTAGACAAGGCTTGATCAATAAGGGTTGTGTCCTGCAGCCTATTGCCCAGGGATGTGGAGTCGGAGCTAGTTTGGGCTGTAGAAATCAATAGTACAAGCCATTTGTAATAGGTTTTATTAAGCAAAAAAGCCTCTTTTTGTAATTAAAAAGAAGTTTCCCATCCTCCCCCCCCCCCCCCTCACTTCTTATCCGTTCATTATCAGGCAAATCTGTCTTCATTACAGAGAAGCAAAGTGAAGATGGGGTGAGTCCATTATAACCTATGGAGGGGGGGCTGAGGGGGATGAGTCGGCAGGAAGAGGATAGAAACAGCTCTGCTCTGTTTGGAGACTGTCTAACCACATAAAATGCTGGATTCATGGGTCAGAAAGGTCAGTGCTTATCTGGGAGCTTGATAAGAGAAGATTGCAGGATGTAGTGTTTTGCAGGGCTGGCTTTTCTTCTCTCTGTGCTCCCTTATCCCCCTCGGTCTTTCCCCCCTCCATAGGCCATAATGGACAAAGAAATTCTGCTTCTTCTGAAATGAGAGGGGGGAGGTAGGAAAACTGCTTTTTGACTACAGAAGGAAACTCTTTTGCTTAAAAAAACCTGTTACAGAGTTTCTTAAAATCACTTCTACTATTGACACTTATTGATTTGAAAAGTGACATTTAAATGACAGTTATGCTTTAAATTAAAGTTCTAAAATTCTGTTTTTAAATGTTTATTTTCGTACAAAGCTGCAAAAAAAAAACAACAAAAAGTGAGAAAAAAATGTAAAGGGTCCAATGTCTTTATGAAGGTACTGTATATATTGGCTGTGTCCATGCTCTATAAGCCTTGGTAGGATCCCTTACAATAACCGCTTTAAAGGGATTTCTCTGCATAAGACTTGCATGGCATCATCACTCCACTCCAACAGAAGTGGGCACCAGGGAATTCTCCCAATTATAGTATAACTTTCTCATTCATTATTGCAGTGTGACTCACATTGTGCGTTCGCTCAGACCTACATTACGGTCAAAGTCGTCATTTAACTGTTTATAATCAGTGGGGGGAAAAAAATAATTGACAGAGCATGCTGAGACTTGTAGTTCTCACATTGGCATAGCTTTCTCTCAGACACTATATACAGATATATTGCCCATGACAGTGCCCAGGAAAATTATTTTCAGATGTTGGCATGGAAGGGTCCAGGATATGAGACAAATTTGTACCATGCATCACACACAGTTCGTGTTTTCCCTCGGCACCGCTCGCCACTGCCAAGTCATCTGTTTAATAAAGAACACAGAAAACTTACAGTCTTTTAAAGCAGCCCGAAGTGTTTCCTACAAATAAACTGCGGCTATGGTTACCGGATCAGGTATACAATGCCAGCCAAGCAACAATGCATGCAAATCAATGTGACAATAGAGATTTCCTGAGTATTCAGGGGTGGATTGTAGCATGCTCGCCTACTACCGAGAAACGACTTCAGAGAGTTAATGTAGGCGGCAGGTGGATTTTGTATAGGCCTTGCCATACACCCATTGACCCCTATCCTAATGCTCATGAATCATGACTAATGCACATAACTGCTGGAAATTACTCCAGTAGAGCCATACCTCCCAACCGTCCCGGATTTCGCGGGACAGTCCCGTTTTCGGGGTTCTGTCCCGCGGTCCCGGAACGGCCCCCCGTGTCCCGCATTTTAAGTGGCCCCAGCGAAAAAAACAATAAATCAGTTACTCACCTGTCCTCCGGTCCCAGCAGCTCCTCTCCCGGCAGAGCGCGCACTCCCGTCATCCTCCGGGGCGGGCAGCGGGGGTACAGAGTCACTAACTGTACCGGAAGTGACCTGCTCATGAATCACTTCCGGCACAGTCAGTGCCTGTATACCCCGCTGCCCGCCCCGGAGGATGACGGGAGTGCGCGCTCTGCCGGGAGAGGAGCTGCTGGGACCGGAGGACAGGTGAGTTACTGGTTTATTGTTTTTGCCGCTGGTGCCACACTAATGGGGGGATTGGCTACTCTGTGGGGCGCTATATGGGGTATTGGCTACTATGTGGGGGGATTGGCTACTATGTGGGGCACTATATGGAGGCATTAGCTACTATATGGGGGGCATTGGCTACTATGTGGGGCATATTTGGGGGATTGGCTACTATGTGGGGCATATATGGCGGCATTGTTTACTATGTGGGGCATATATGGGGGATTGGCTACTATGTGGGGCATATATGGGGGATTGGCTACTATGTGGGGCACTATATGGGGGATTGGCTACTATGTGGGGCATATATGGGGGCATTGGCTACTATGTGGGCACTATATGGGGCATTGGATACTATGTGGGGCACTATATGGGGCATTGCTACTATGTGGGGCTCTATATGGGGGCATTGGATACTATGTGGGGCACTATATGGGGCATTGGATACTATGTGGGGCACTATATGGGGGATTGGCTACTATATGGGGCACTATATGGGGGCATTGGCTACTATGTGGGGCTCTATATGGGGGCATTGGATACTATGTGGGGCACTATATGGGGCATTGGATACTATGTGGGGCACTATATGGGGGATTGGATACTATGTGGGGCACTATATGGGGGATTGGATTCTATGTGGGGCACTATATGGGGGATTGGATACTATGTGGGGCACTATGTGGGGGATTGGATTCTATGTGGGGCACTATGTGAGGATTGGATACTATGTTGGTCACTATATGGGGGCATTGGATACTATGTGGGGGATTGGATACTATGTGGGGCACTATGTGGGGGATTGATACTATGTGGGGCACTATATGGGGGCATTGGATACTATGTGTGGCACTATTGGGGGGATTGAATACTATGTGGGGCACTATAATGGGGGATTGGATACCATATAGGGCATTTTTGGCGGGATTGGATACTGTATAGGGCACTATTCAGTCAGCAGCATGTGGTGACTGTAGGGGAGTGGCTATGGAGGGTTGATATAGGGGCGTGGCTATGGAGGGTTGCTATGGGGGTGTGGCTATGGAGGGTCGCTATGGGGGCGTGGCTATTGGGACCGCGGCGCACATGTCCCTCTTTGCTCTTTGCAAAAGTTGGGAGGTATGAGTAGAGGGGCCGTGCATGGATACGCAGACTGACATTGTATATTCCCTAATACAGTCACAATACTTCAATGAAGCTGTTACTGCCTGTATTATGCAAAACTGTATGGGAGAGTGTCAAAGGGGTGTGGCCTCTTCCCTGTGATTGACAAGCAGAGCCGAGATCCTGCTCATGTGCCATGTATGGAGGATTGAGGCACACAAGCAATGAGTCTACCAGCATAGGTATAGCATCTACATAGGTATCGGTATGTATCTCCGCACCATGACCAGTTTAGGACTGGGACTTGTGGTTGTAATGCTGACACATATGTGTCCATTATGCTATTGAGAACTCAGCCTTGAGGCACATGCACACATTAAAGGGGTTATCTAGCGCTACAAAAACATGGCCACTTTTCCCCTACTGTTGTCTCCAGTTCAGGTGTGGTTTGCAATTAAAGGGGTTATCCAGCGCTACAAAAACATGTCCACTTTCCCCCTACTGTTGTCTCTAGTTTGGGTGGGGTTTTGAAACTCAGTTCCATTGAAGTAAATGGAGCTTAATTGCAAACCGCACCTGAACTGGAGACAACAGTAGGGGGAAAAGTGGCCATGTTTTTATAGCGCTGGATAACCCCTTTAAGCTCAGTTTACTTCAATGGTACTGAGTTTCAAAACCCCGCCCAAACTGGAGACAACAGTAGGGGGAAAGTGGCCATGTTTTTGTAGCGCTGGATAACCCCTTTAAAGTGACTGTACCACCAGGCCCAGGCTGAAGCACTGGAGGCGGGCCGACCCACCCTTAGTGGGAGGAAACCCCCGCCCCTCTATGATAGGGTTCCATTGATTCTAATGGAGTCACGTCATGGAGGGGCTGGGGTTTCTTCCCACTGGGGGTGGGTCGGCCTGCCTCCAGTGCTTCAGCCTGGGCCTGGTGGTACAGTCTCTTTAACTGTGATCTGCAGCAATGTTAGGATCTGTTCACACACTGGGGAAGGAAAATCTCTTATTGTTGCCCATAGTAACCCATAGCAGTTTAAGGGTAGCTTCAGACCCTTAGTACCTTATAGTAGCTTATAAGTATGGGAAGACTTGAGATTTTTAAATAAAAGTAAATTACAAACCTATATAACTTTCTGATATCAGTTGATTTGAAAGAAGAAAAAAAAACTCGCTGGACAACCCCTTTAAGTTCTATTAAACACAATAGGATATCATTCGCTCTTAGTAAAATTATACAGAAATAATTTTATGGCCATAAAATTAAAGGGGTTGTCTGGCAAAAATCTTTCTCTTTCAAATCAACTGGTTTCAGAAAGTTATATAGATTTGTAATTTACTACTAATTAAAAAGCTCAAGTCTTCCCATACTTGAGCTGCTGTATGTTCTGCAGGAAGTGGTGTTCTCTTTCTATTCTGACACCCCTGACCGAGACAGGAGCTGTCTGTGAGGATTTGCTACTGCTCTGGACAGACAGAGATGGCAGCAGAGAGCACTGTGTCAGACTGGAAAAAATGCCATTTCATGCAGAACATACAGCAGCTGATAAATACTGGAAGACTGGAGATTTTTTTATTAGAATTGACACCCTAGGACGGAGACCGGCGGAGAGCAGAGGCGCGCAAGGCATTGAATTAAAGTGTTGTGACAGACTTAATTTCCGCAGTGCAGGCTCCACTTGAAATTCTGCCGCTTTTACTTAGTGTGACCAGGCACTAAAAGTATCGAGTATTGCAGCAGATTTGCTGCGAAACTCGCGGTGTGAAATCAGCTGTGAACATGTGGACGATCCCTTAAAGAAAGAAAAACTGCAAAATAACTTAATTGTCATGTTTTTATTATTATTTTGGTTGGTTCTGCTCCTGGTTTTGGTAAAAACTACTGCTCAAAATACTGTGTAAATCCATCAGCTACCCTCATAGTCCATACTCATACCATACTGCACTTGTTGACCCTGCACAGATACACAGTGTGAACCCAGCCTGACATATGAAACAGCACAGACAGAAGGTGTTGCCCATAGCAACCAACTCCTAAGATCGCTGCGCTAGAAACACAAGGCCGGGCATCTGATTGGTTACTATTGCAGCTGCCCCGCTCTTCGTCTGCACTTGTGCTTCAGGCTATGATGGTCATGTGGTCTCTTATGGACGGTCACATGACCCGCCTTGCAGCAGTGATGCAAAAGAGAAGAGACAGGTCTGCCTGGTGGTTGCAAAGTGCAACAGGAACATGAGTATTTGTACATGCTGGTAATGTGCTGAGTCCGAGCAGAAAGCTGTGTAAATCAGTGCTGGATACTCATCTAGATTCAGGCTTTTTATGTTTGTAATGTAGACTATAGATTTTTTTTTTTTATGATATAGAGCACATGGTTGCAGAGGCTTTCACCTTTGTTGCAGACAACATTTCCTTCATGGCGGCTCCTCTCTGTGTCTGCTCTTTGCTGCCTGTGGAGTTTTGTATTCTTTTCTGTTCTTGGTTCCCACCATTGTGTTATCGGTCACTTTATGTGTGTGACTGCAGATATGCCGGGAATGGTTGCATGCAATGGTTGGCCTTCCAAAATGTGTGTTGCCCGTGTGTTGTTAGAGGAAAAAAAATGCTATAAGGAATATCATGTTGTAAAAAGTTATTTAGGATAAATGCGTCAAAAACTGCATAAAAAATACTTTACCTAAAATATATAAACGATGTCTTAAAGGGGTTGTCCAGGATTTTTTTTTTTTTTTTAAATACAGCTTCTTTCTTGCAAAAACAGTGCCACCCCTTTTCCCAAGGTTGTGTGTGGTAGTACAGTTCAGCTCCATTCACTTCAATGGAAGAGAGCTGCAATATTCACACCCAGATTTGAGGATAAGAGGAGTGCTGCTTTCGGAAGAAAGAAGCCATCTTTTTCTAAATCTAGATAACCAGCATTTTGTGGCAGCTTTTCATTCAATTTTGTGCACATGCAAAAACGTGTAGGTTATGGAAATCGTCAGCCATTTTGCATCACAGCCACACAGTATGTGCGAGTGAATATGCTCCTTCCACTGCAGAGAAAAAAAAGTTTTTCTCTGGTATTCTTTAAAATGCTACAAAACAAAGTCTGATATAGTGCTCTTTACTGCCACGTGTGTTCGTGACAGGAACTGTCCAAAGCAAAAGTTTTCTACTGCTCTGAACAGTTCCTGTCATGGACAGAGGCAGCAGCAGAGAGCACTGTGTCAGATTTGAAACAATAGACCAATTCCTGCAGGACATACAGCAGCTGATAAGTACTGGAAGACTACAAATATTTATAACTTTCTGACTCTAGTTGTTTGAATATTTTTTTCCTCTGGACTACCCCTTTAAGATCACACCCCATGTGACTTTCACACATTTCCATGCATTGCAAAATATCCTTATGCTCATCCCCAGTCCATTTAATGTATACTGTAGCATGCCCTATGGCCCTAAACTAAGAACATGGTCTCCATAAACTCTTACCTCTGCATGGTGTACCCCGCACCCTCCCCTGTTTTTATCCCCAAGAACCCTCCAGACTCCTTGTGAATTCCCCAGAGCCCGCTGTGCCAGTAGGAGTCTATTATATAAGCTGTAATCTGCATTTATGTGGCTTGGCCATTAGCTTTTTTCGTTATGTCCCTCAGTATAATATCTTGATAAGAGCAGACGTCAGGTTTGCATGACTGAATTTCGGCCATGAGAAAACTTGACGACTACGTAGAAGGCATATTAAAGCTTCTTAAGAACCTGAGCGCTCAGTGAGAAGGATTAGTCCTTCCTGGCAGATCTGCTGCTGCCCGTGAGAGGAGGTAGAGTGATAGAAAAGTAGGCCGAACAGCAGCGCTGCCTGTATCTGGGTGCCAACTAGAAGGGCAAGGGCTACTTCTGAGATCGGATGAAGGGCAAGGTATGGAGGCTGCTGTGCTGGAGGTAAGGCGGCTCTTTTTTGGCTTGACATGGCTTCCTTCTCCAAGACTTTATGAATGATGGTCAATCTTGAGCGTTTACTTATAGCAGTGTGGACCCCCAAAATGAGGACTTTTGTAGACTATAATACTGTGCGCATCTCAGTGGTTGTTTGTAGGGGGGATTAATGCTTTGCTGCTTTTATATGTGGTGTCTTACATAGGTGTAGTGTATATACATGTAGAAAAATGTTTTTTAGACCACTTCTGTGTCTAGGGTGGTCGTAGTAAGAAAAAATCCATTAGTATTATAAAAGTTCATTCTCGGCACTCGCCATTATGCTTCACAAATTTTTAATTTAGAAAAAAGTCCACAAAAATATATAACGGCAACAGGACGTTTCGCCGAAACATCCTGTTGCGGTTATATATTTTTGTGATGGACTTTTTTTCTGCAATAAAAATTTGTTAAGCATGATGGTGAGTGCCGAGAATGAACTTTTATGATAGTGTATATAGATGGCGGATCTAGGTTCATATTCGATTCCTGTGGATGATATTCTGATAACCAGCAGTCCCTGGCCAGTGGTGTACATGGAAGGAAGGGGGTCCTCATTGAAAAGGGGGTCCACAGCAAAGATGGAAATGGGCCTTGTATTCTGACTTCTTATTTTCCCCTTATTGTGCCCTTTGCCCTGGTGTTCTAGGTGAGTAACACTATCCCTTTATATGCTGACAGTACTGTTCTCTAGGAGAGGAGTTCAGCATAGTTTCCTACCAGTAGCAAAGGACAGGGGACCAACTGAGGTTGGGCCCCCATTTACATTAGGCCCAATAGCAACGCCTGCCTCACAGGCAGCAGGTGAGTAGCTGTGTGTATGTGTGTGTGAGGGGGGGCATCCTCCGCACCAAATTTAATACAATTTACCCCTGCCTAGGCGATGGAAATATTGAAAGGCATGCGCCGCTCAATAAATCCAAAAGGGGCAGCATGTTACCTAAAGCCACGTTACTCATCCGGTGTCAGAAAGTTATACAAACTTGTAAATGACTTCTACTAAATAATCTCAAGTCATCCAATACTTATCAGCTGCTGTATGTCCTGCAGGAAGTGATGTATTCTTCCCAGTCTGACACAATGCACTCTGCTGCCACCACTGACCATGTCAGGAACTTTCCAGAGTAATAGCAAATCCCCATAGAAATCCTCTCCTGACATGGACAGAGATGGCAGCAGAGAGCACTGTGTCAGACTGGAAAGAATACACCACTTCCTGCAGGACATACAGCAGCTGATAAGTACTGGAAGACTTAAGACTTTTAAATTGAAGTAATTTACAAATCTGTATAACTTTCTGACACCAGTTTATCCGAAAACAATTTATTTTCTACAGAGTACCCCTTTAAGTCTGAAGTGGTGGTTTCTTGCCCACATCACTAGTAGTGTAGTCTGTATATACACGTATATATTTTTATCCTTCCTTTCCACAGCCAGAATTGGCTAAACCTAGAACGTCTCAGGGGTGTGTTTGTGTGTCCGGAACATAATACAGCTGTTTAAATGTTGCCAGCCTTATTATAGGATCGTATATCCACCTCTGTACGTAGGCAGAAATATTTCACTTTTGGGCCGAGCCCCATACGTTTTCTCAGTTTTTCCTAACATGACCGTCTCCAGCTTTCGGTACAGACCTTATACGCCCTTTCCTCCATTTTATTTAGTAAACATTTGCCTATCTGGAGAGTTTCTACATACCATCTAAAAATAACTTCAGATAATGGGAGCGATCCGGCGGCCGCCCCTTTGCAACATTTCCAAACAAAAGTTTCCTTAAATAATCAGGGAGTTGTATTAGAATCAATTAGTTGTGTTTTTCTTTTTTTCTGTTAGTTTGTGCGAACTTTGTGCCGGGATAACACAATCTCGGGGGGGAAAGCTTCCTTTAATGTTTCTCTACCATTTCCCCCCGTTGTTCATGAAAGACAATCAGTCTCGAGTGAAACTTTTGGCATTCCTGACTAATGTTTCTTCGTTTTTTTTTGTTTTTTGTTTTTTTTTTTCCCACTGTCACCCCTGACCTCATCCTAAGGCTGAGATACATTGTTAAGAACTTCCAACATGCTAACTTTTTATTAACGTTTTTTTTTTTTTTTTAAATGTTTTTTGTTCTTTACTTGGCAGGAAAGTGCTGCCGCGGTCTTGTCTGGTTCCCATAGAGCAGAGGGATATTGAGAGCTGAGCTGTTCAAATGCTTCTGGTACTGAATGAGTTATACGAGCCTCTGAAGCAGGCTCCACTTGTTATAAAATCATGCGTTTTCATGTGATAGTTCTGGAACGGCAGGAAGTCAGGGGGTAATGTGGCCATGTGATTGCTTTCAGGCTTTTTTTTTTTTTTAAGTATCTTCTCTTGGATGTTCTGTGTGTTTTATGTAATCTAGGGAACATTTACCAAAAGTATATTTTTTTTTCCCCTTTGGCTTAACTGATCCTAATGTTGGGATACTCAGTAGCGGATTATAATAGGTCTGTTTTGGGCGGTAGCACGGGGGCACATGGCCACCCAAATACACTTTTCTGCCATGATTTGCAAAAAAATGCTTTTTTACTGTGATTTTGCACAAATCAGGGCATCACGATATTATCTATTATCTATTTCTATGAAAACCATGCTAGTGCTTCCATAGTTACAGTGGGGTGGGGGCCCAGGCTTGGTGAACAGCCCGGGGCCTATGGTAAAGTTAATCCATCCCTGGATATACTTGTGCATATACACGGACATATGGGAACTTGTCACCCATGCTGGGTAGGGCAGCATTAATATACAAAGCTTTCGGATATTCCTACTGGTATGACGGATATGTGGCAACATATCGTAAATGATCTGTGCCATTTTCCTGCCTGACATGGTGCCCTAACTAGGCAACAGGCTTTATGGTGTCGGGACTGTTGCATGTGCCCCATATAGCTGATGTTGTACAAAAGTCCCTACATTTAATTATGGTAAAACGTGACTTTTAGGGTCACCTTGTGTACGTTGGAGGGGGGCTCTTGAACCTTTTGTCAACAACTTTTTTTGATCACTATATTCCACCTCATCTTTTGTCTACAGCCTCTCAATGGGTCTGTGTCTCCATGGTAACAGACTACAACCAAATACCTATGTGGTCAGATTTTGCAAACCCTTTAATGTATCCCCTGTTTTTTTTTTTTTATTTGTCTACCAAAATATATTGGCTGTAAATGTAGTGCCTGCCAGCTTGATCTCAGTGGTGCTGCTTCTCACTTTCTCCATCTAGCAGCTCTCTTCCCCAAGTATACAGTAAATACAAGTATTGTATCTGTACAGTGACTACTATACTGTACCTGCATCTTGTCACCTGGAAAGACCACCACTGCATGCCACCAATACAACAAAAGTAGTGGATTGGGAGTGTGATATACAGTAATCTGACTACACAAAGCATGTTTGTGGTCTGTCACCATGGAGACACATAGGTTTTCATAGCAGCTGTATACACAAAGCAGTATGATTTATCAGAGTTGTTTACTTTTTTGTTTAAGATTTATGGAGCTGTAAAACGTTTGCTGAAGTGTATGCGATAATAGTAATTGTTCTCGGAGTTGCTCCCATAACTATGACCCCCCCCCCTTTGCAATTCAATAGAATACACAGGGTACCCTGAAAACTAAACAGGCCAACATCTTTGAAAGGGTTCATAATGTGTCCCACTTGTTATACCCTAAAAGATGTATTTTTTTCCCCAAATGTCGCCCTATTTTTACACCTTTTTCTTCGATACTTGTAAGGCAAATTTATAACAGACGGTGAAATTGTAAGAAGTTACTTTGCAAGTCAGCTGACTGTGATGGCTTCTGCTGTATGGTATAAATTAAGAGCAATACGCAAGGGAAATCCTTAGAACCCATTATTTCGCTATAATCCTGGGTTCCTGCACCATGTGACTCACAATGTCGCATTTACTGTGTGCCAGCTTTAAGTCAGCGCGATTTGGCCAGAACACACAATATTTTCATAGTCGGCGCCATTTAAACATCTGAATGAATGCCATATGTTTTCAATCCAAACTTTTTATATATAATATTTATCACAATCTGTGTTTTTTTTCACTTGTTACTGCCATAACTGGTAAAACATGGGATTTAGAATGTCTGAGGAGTGTCTAGAACTGCGGGAGGAGACGGGCTTGTAACATGTGACGAGATTTTTTTTAATAATTCTGCCTTGATATTATAACAACTTGGCTATTGAGCTGATAATCAGCCTTGCTCAATTGATGTTCTTTCAGCATAACGCTAGATAAAGCTGCTTATATGGGAAAGTTGTGATTATCTGCTGTGTCAGCAGGATTCCCCACCCCACCCTCTTTAAGCATATATGTGAAGCTACTGTAGCTGATAACTTTGTCCTACTTAATGTAGAAGTCCCATGACATAAAAAAAACAAACCCTAAAAGGCCCTATTATACGGCCCGATAGTGAGGAGGAAGCAAGCGTCAACCTGTCAGGTGAGCGTTTGCTTTTTCTTTGTTCCCTTCTCGCTGCCTGTGCTATTACCCGCACCAACAGCAAAGTATACTTACCGTTCCTCGTGCCCTGTGCCACCGCTTTGGGTCCAGCTGATAGCCACTGGTCTCCTGCAGCTCTTCTAGCTGTTAGGTCACATACCCAGCTGAGTGATTGCCTGTTCAGCCAATCAGTGACTGGGACACCGCCTCACTGACTGGCTCAGCGGCCAATCGATTAGTTGAGCCGTGACTTTGCAGCTGGAGAAGCCTGGTACAGTCAAAAATGACAGCTGACAATGAGAACTGGGAGTGGCGCTACAAGGGCATAAGGTCTGATAAGTATACATTGTTTATTATGTTCCCGCATCCCCCTGCCAGCCTTGCTTTTTATTTTCATGGGACTTTCCATTTAAAGTGAATTTGTCAGCTGCAATTCAAATTACAAACTGGTGACGCCGTATTACAGGGCCTAATATCCTGGGTAAGCAAGCACCGATCTGCTAGATAAAGATGTGCTTACCTGCCTACATTCCCCTGGTGTCTTCCAGCCTTGTCTGTGGGATTCCTTGCTTACCACAGCTGCAGCTCTCACTTCTAGTCCTGTCTCTGAAGTGACAGGCAGCTCAGCCAAGTTTTTCATGTTGACATGGGAAATTCTATCTCAATGAGCCAGTCCAGCATTGAGGGGAACAGTGTGATTTAAAGGGGCTACCCCATTGAGTGTGAGAATAGAGGTTAATTGTTCCCTGAGAGAAAAGAACAGCAGTACTGTTTGGCCACCGCGCCATATACTGTCTATGGGACGTCCAAACATTTCTGAGCGTTAAACTCAGTCCCATATTGAGTATATTTATATAGGAGTATATGAGAGAGCACCTATGTACAGCCCGTATTCACGTAAACAGTCTGCATCCTCTGCTGTGGGTTAGATCTGCGACTCCTATTCCATCATCATCAAAATTTTGAATAATATCACAGATCGGCACCCGTCTGCGTCCTTGTATCGGCCTTTTTATATAGAAACGATAATCGGCCCTTGTAAAGTGTCAGCGATTAGCTAAGGATTGGAAAAACGTCCGCTTTGGCCGATCACATCTTTTGTGTGGGCGCTAAAATTTTTCCTATCAGCCGCACATCTCCCTGTGTAAACAAGAGATGTATGGCCGATAGCAATATATTTATATACAGACATGATTCTATTGGCACTGCAAATGGGCACCAATGTCACTGGTCAGCACTTGTCTGCGCCTTTCCCCACGTCCCCATATTGGACCTGTAGAAGTGAGAATCTAGTCTCTTTTTCCTATTTAGAATGTTTTACTTAACAAAATAAATAATTCTGAATGTCCATAGAAGTTTCTGTGAGTAGTTATTAGTTGCTGCTCTGCCAGTAAGAGATGATGCAGTGGTCACAGGGTTTCCTGCCATTGGACTTTTCTTTTTGTATTGTTTTAGCATGTTCCTGTTATGTGTGTGCTAGTCTATACCAATCTGTAGGCAAAAGCTTTATCATGCTGTTTTATACTTTTTAAGAATTCGTTTCGAGGAGTGGCAGCCTTTTGTCGGGGAGAGACAAGTTGAGGGTACGTTCACACTTACCGGATCCGTAGCGTATTTTCCGCAGCAGATCCGCAGCAGATTTCATTTAAATAACTGAACACAGCATCAAATCTACACCATCAAATCTGCTGCAGATCTGCTGCGGATCCTGTAGGTGTGAACGCACCCTTAGGTTTCCCCTCTATTGGCCACCATTAGGTGGTCACAAAGCCTGTCAGGATCCCCTAGGCACATCACAATGACTTCTGTCAGCCCTGCGGTGTTATTATGAGGAATCCTGCTTACAATAGAGGAGATTCCAATATAATACAATATAATGTTATCCTCTAATACAGTGTTTCCCAATGGAGCTTCGCTTCAAGGTAAACCTGTCAAGGTTAGAACACGTTTTTTCCGTTTGAAGTGTATGAGGACAGAATATCCCAGATCATTGTAATGATTACAGAAGCACAGTGTGTACTGGGATAAGCATGGCCTGCATTCATATTGTAACCGGCTGTGGCCTGTATATACTATATATGTGTATTGTATACATGAGGGTCTGTATAGGATAACAAGGAAAAGCAACCAAATGTGATCAGTGATTGCTTCTTCTGGCATTGTTCACACAGTGTTATAAAAATCTGTCATGTATATACCCATGGTATGTTATGAAATAACGCTGCTAAAAGGGTTGTGAAAGGGGCTGTCTAGTTTAGAAAGGTGATTCTTAGTCAATACAGGGGATGTCCTCTTTTCTGGATCCTTATCTTTTTGTCCAGAGTTGAGAGCAGTGGAGGACCCATCCTGTCCTGCATTACATGTACAGCTCATTGACTTGAATGTGCACTGTGTAATGCCCAATTTGTCCTGTGGTGGTGCTGCAGGGAAATACAGCACTTACTGCCAGGTTTCCCTAGAGATTACAGCTCATATCTGGGGATCCCAGTAGGAGGACACTTTGTGATCAGCGATTCTGTACTGGCATGTAGCGTCCGCCAAACACCTGATACCATGTTGTACAGGCCCTCATGCCGTGTCCGGTTCGGGGTTGGCCTTTCTCTCCGTGCAAGTATTTTGCCGCTCGCTCCATAGTGTGCACTGACAGGGCTTTCTGCGGCCGCTATTCACTGAATAGCAGCCGCAGAAAACTGACATGTCAGTTGTTTACGGCACCGCTAGGGATTCCAGCCGAAGCATATACCATGTGTATATGCTCCGGCCGGGATCCTATAGACGGCAAGGTAACATACATTTTCGTAATATTTAAGGCCTTTGTTGCAATGTTCAACAACGGCCGCAGTTTTACAAAAATATACGTAGTGTGAACATAGCCTAAGGATTATACTGTTGTCTTTGATGCACAATGCAGTTTAGCAGTCACTCAGCTCCTCTGTGGATTTAGAAGGATCATCCATTTAACCCCTACCATGCCAAGAAAAACGACATCTATCGCGGGCTACAAGAGGCTTATAGGAGTCTGTTACAGATCAGGTTGCAGGCTATTATCTCCGAGTTTGGCGGCTTTGTTTGCAATAAGCAGATGTGTGCTGATATAACAATCAGTCTGTAGACCTGAATGGACATAGATGTGTGTCGGAGCTCTGCTGAAATGAAGGTCTGGGGTAGCTTTAAGAAAAAAGAAGACTTTTGTTTTCAGGAAGGAAATCGAGCAGGACTATTGGGGATCAAGTCAAAGAAACCGGATTTCTCATCCTGCCAATTGCCTGAAGGTGTATTGTGGCTTTACAAGGTGTCAGGAACACTGCGCAGTATTATTCCATTACTTACTAAATAATGAAAGTTTTTTTTTTTTCTTCCTCCTCCTTGGGTGTTGCGTTTACTTGATGGCAGTCTTGCTATTTTTACATTTATGTGTATAAAAGCCATTGTTTATGTAAAGCAGACCTGGTGCAAGTGTGCAGTTATCTGTATCACTCTGTGTAGGTCGTGAAGGTTTGGAGTCGTTTATAGCAAATAATCACTTAAAGGGATACTCCGGCGGAAATCTTTTTCTTTCATATCAACTGGTTTCAGAAAGTTGTGTAGATTTGTAATTTACTTCTGTTTAAAAATCTCAAGTTTTCCCATACTTATCAGCTGCTGTATATCCTGCAGGAAGTGGTTTATTCTTTCTAGCCTGACACAGTGCTCTCTGCTGCCACCTCTGTCCAACACAGGAACTGTCCAAAGCAGGGCAGATTTTCTATAGGGATGGCAGCAGAGAGCAGTGTCAGACTGGAAATAATACACCACTTCCTGCAGGACAAACAGCAGCTGATAAGTACAGGGAGGCTTGAGATTTTTAAATATAAGTAAATTACAAATCTATATAACTTTCTGTCCCCAGTTGATTTAAAAAAAGTTTTTTCTTTTTTGTTGTCCGGAGTACCCCTTTTTAAGCATGTTAAACACTGGTCTTGATATATTTCCACCGTGTGATGACACAAAATTGGTTTATTGTCATGTAATATTTTTACTTTGGGTTATGGAGATTTTTTGCTAGGTCTTAATCAGAATTTAAGTAATCTTGTATCTCTGTCTATCTATCTCAAGTATATACAGTAGCCATATCTGTATAAAGGAAGGGTTTTTTTCCCCTTACTTTAAATCATTGCTTTGATTCTGATCTCTTTACTTGAAGCGCGTCAACTTAGTTGGAAAGAATCCAAATCTTTTTTTTTTTTTTTTTTCTTCTCCCATTTTCTTCCCTTCATTAAACATGACCTAAACATCAACTAACAAGTCATGTTGCTGTGCACAAATTAATAGCATGTGGACCTGAGCCAAAGGTCATTATAAAATAGGTAAAATGTCACCCCTCCCCCCCCATCCTCCTCTACCTGGAATTCTGGGTCCACAAAGTGGAATTTAAGCTTTTCTATAGATCTGACTGTGTTTTCGCCTGTTAATAATTTAATGTTTTTCTTACAGGCGTTGTCTGGAAACTACATTTTCCAGTGCCGTATTAGGCATGTATGTGTCCCCCATATAGGACCTTTATCCTTAGCCAGGCAGTGGAGTGGCTGCCATGAGTGTTCCTCGCTTTGGAGGAGCAGTTACACACACCGCTCATAGACTTTAGTGGAAATGGTGTAATGCATAATTTTTACTGTGGTGGCGCTGTAGGGAATCCAAACACTTACTGCTGAGATTATAGCTGACTGATGGAAGTGGCCGGATTGGTTTATCATTGAGTGACGTTATAACAGAAGATTTTTCAAAATGGACATCACCTTTATAGTGTCAGGGCTTTATTACACAGAAAGAAAAACGTTAAAACATTTGAACTTAAAGCGACACTGTATCCACCAACCCAACCTCTGGTACTGTCTGTTTAATGAGAATTAATCCTTCCCAGTCGTGTATTTTTTTAAAATGCGCCTCGTGGTTAGGGTAAAAAAATTAACTTTTAATCTCCAGCAGCCAAGTTGATGTGCCATGGCCTAGAGTGTCTGTGCCCTAGGCCTGCAATGCCTCTTGTTTCTTCCTCCCCCCCCCCTCCATCATTAGGAACACCCCCGGGCAGGATTTCTGATATTGAACACTTTTCTAAACAGTGCACTTGTGCCTTAACAATCCGAAGCGGCACATGTGCACTGTTTAGACAAGCAATAAATAGGGGAAATCCTGCCAGGAGTGTTCCTAATGATGGGGAAGAAAGAAGAGGCGTCGCATGCCTAGGGCACAGACACTCTAGGCCACGCCACATGACTGCTGGTGCAGATTAAAAGATAGTGTTTTTTACCCTAACCAAGGGACTGGGTGCACTTTGAAAGACACGACCGTAAGGGAAAAACTCTCATCTGTGTATTATGGTAAATGATTTCTGGTCATTCCTAAAAGTGCTTGTTTGCTATCGTTAATCGGTAGAAATAAATAATCGCTTTTTCTAATAGGACCTTGTTTAGAAGGACATTGCCTATACTATAAATGTTATTCCCATAAGCCCCTCCCCCCAGTAGTTGGGCACTATTGTGGCATTAGAGTGTTATGGTTTTTGGCCTAAATGACTCTTGAGCCTAATAAATGATTCTGCTATTTACCTACATTTTTTATTGTACCCATTAGTTTTTTTTCAGTACAGGGCTGAAAAAAGTATAGTTTATTTTGAATTGTGCATATATACCATCCTCTGTTTTAAAGAGGGTTTCCCGGACTTTTTACTCATATTCTATCCTGGGGGGTAGACCATTGATATCTGAGACCTTCAGCCGCCATCCACACAAACCAGCTGTTGACCAAAGACTTGGCGCCTGCATACCTGGAACAGACAGCACTAAACATTGTATAGTGGCTGTGCTGCATGACTACAGCTCCCATTCACTTGAATGGGAGTTGAGCTGCAGTAACTCAGCATGGCCACTATACAATGTATGGAGCTGTTTACTTTCAGATCTTTTTATGGTGTCCTGTATGTTAGCGCCACTACTGCGGCAAACAGGGGGTGCCGTGTGTTGGAACTCCACCGATCAGATATTGATTGCCCACCCTAATGCGCCATCATAAAAACAAAAAGTTCTGGAAGTGTTCATTGTATATCTAATATTTGATGACGTTAATGTTCATGTTTTATATTTCAGGAAAAAGGCCAAAGGCAAGGCTCCTCTTCCTCCTGGGGAGGCCAGGTACTCGGACAGTTTACCAACATTGGAGTTAGCAGACGCAGTCCAGCATAACATGGACCAAAAAGAAAATATCGACCAAGACATTCAACTAAAGGTGCTTCTTCCTGGTGACCGACACGCAACAACCATCATTCATGGCAGGTATGTACCCCGGGGATTTTTTGTGATCAGTACTATAGTGCCTTAATATGCAGATAGTATGCCCTCTTTATGTATTGCGGTGGTCTTCAACCTGTGACTCTCCAGTGTTAGAGTATTCGGTTTTTTTTCCTCATTGCCTTGTACAGTAAACCCATGATGGACCTGCTTGTGTACCTCTGCGGACAGTACCATCTAAACCCTTCCACCTACACAATAGATGTGATTTCAGCCGATAAGACTCAGCTCAAGTATAAACCCAACACCCCCATTGGAATGCTGGATGTGGAGAGAGTCGTCCTCAAGTCAAAAGTGGATGAGAAGAATAAGAAGCCCGGTCCAACAATGCCAGAGGTGAGTGCTCAGGCTGCATGCATTGTTGTTCCCACAGTCACATGATCTCGGGCCAAGCCGTAGGCATAATCATGTGGTGTACCGCTCTTCCTGGTTTGTAAAATGTTGAATAAATGAGCTGCAAATAGATTCAGGATTTGTCTTACTTTGCATATTTCATGTGGTGTCTTTCCGTGTAGTCAGTGATAGTTACTATACAAGAAAGCCCATGACCAATGGGAGTCTGTCACCAGGATGGTAACTAAAGTTATAGGATACCTTCCACAGACTGTATACTGTAGGAGTTATATACCAATCCAATGTTCTAGTGATGGTACGTAGCTGGGACTTTGATTGGTCAGTGTCTGTATAACTTTTTTTCATTCTTAACTAGAGCACAGCACTGTGGCCCCTTTTATTCTCCTGATTGGCAGGGTTCTCAGATGGCACACAATGTATATTGGTTGTGCGTTGGGGTAATATGTAGTAGGTTCACTTGCTGAGCCAGCTCCATATGCATTGGGTGCAGGATCTATATTAGAGCTGGCACTCTCCAACAGCTTCTGGGACTGGATTTCAGTCCAGTCTCGGCAGTTTAACCCGCTATATCCAGCTATCAGTAGCAACCATGGCATCTAGGCAGCTGACAACCTGCACCACTGACACCCAATTGTCGGGTGCTGATCAGTTGTAGTGGCAGCCAGGGGCTTTTAGAAGGCCATTGTGGTGCCCTGAGAGATCTCCTATGAAAATGTGTAATAGGAAATCAGCAATCACAGTTTACTGCAATACAAATGCATTGCAGTGTACTGCAAAAGTGATTGCATATTAGGGCTGGGCGATATGGCCTAAAATTTATATCACGATATAATTTGATGCATGCACGATATAACGATATATCACGATATATCAATTTTTTTGTGTGTGTATACAAATTACAACACTTTAAGAATTTTTTAAGGTGTGTATTGTATAACAGATCTTTTTCCAAACAACGTAAAGATTAAGTGTTAGTAAAACACAAAATTGTTTAAAATAAAGTGCCAGTTATCAGCCCCTCCTTGTGCCAGTTATCAGCCCCTCCTTGTGCCAGTTATCAGCCCCTCCTTGTGCCAGTTATCAGCCTTTCCATGTGCCATCAGCCCACCCTGTGCCAGTCATCAGCACTCCCCTGTGCCATCAGCCCCCCCTTGTGCCAGTTATCACCCCCCCTAGCCAGTCATCACCCCCCCTAGCCAGTCATCACCCCCCCTAGCCAGTCATCAGCCCCCCTTGCCAGTCATCAGCCCCCCTTGCCAGTCATCAGCCCCCCTTGCCAGTCATCAGCCCCCCTTGCCAGTCATCAGCCTTCCCCTGTGCCAGTCATCAGTCCTCCCCTGTGCCAGTTATCAGCCCCCCCCCCTTGACAGTTATCAGCCCCCCCCCCCCTTGCCAGTTATCAGCCCCCCCCCCTTGCCAGTTATCAGACCCCCCCCCCCCCCGGTGCCAGTCATCTCCCCCTCCCCTATGCCATCATCACCTTTCCCTATGTGCTAGCCAAGCCCCATGCCATTGCCACATCATGTCCCCCCAGCCAGGGCCATCATCAGCCCCATGCCATAGCCATCTACACCCCCCGACCCCTCTGCTACTTACCTTTCCTGCAGGGCTGGCTGATGGAGTCCGCGAGGCGAGACGGGCCGCGTCTTCTTCCAAGCATGCACTGGGAGAGACCTGACGTCACACGCATCATCAGCTAACGTGCTGACGATGCGTGAACGGAAGGCCCTGCAGCGCGGTACCACGGAGCGGTGAGAAGCTTATTCACTACCGCTCCGTGGGCATATATCGCGATATGACGATATGCCGAAAATCTATATCGTCATCCGAATTGATGACGATATTTTTGCATATCGTTCATATCGCCCAGCCCTATTGCATATTACTAAAAGTTATTTTTTTTAAAAGTTAAAAATAAGTAATAAAAGAATGTTTTAGTTAGTAAAGTTTTTAAAGTGTACCTCCTAATAGTCTGTAAGCTAATGCATGCGAGCAGGGCCCTCACTCCTCATGTATGGATAATTATATGTAGATCTCTGTAATGTCTGATTTATGTCCATGTATGTACCCCCAGAATTGTAAAGTGCTGCGGAATCTATTGGCTCTATATAAATAAAAAATATTATTATTATTATTATTATTATTACTACTACCTAGAGTGTTTGCATCAGTTGATGTTGGATGCCGGTGCCGCAGGCCTTATTTTGAAAAAAGTTATGATGAGAAACTAGGGGTAGTACATTGTGTACATGACGATGACTCCATTAGTTAGATGACAGGGGCTTGGTACAAAAGGTCATACATTTCTTTTAATTTTTCTCATCAGCAAACGGTCAGAGTTGTCATCAACTACAGAAAGACGCAGAAGACCGTCATGAGGGTCAGTCCTTTCATCCCACTTCAGGATCTCCTTCCTTCCATTTGTGATAAGTGTGAATTTGAGCCTCAGTCGACAGTGTTACTTCAGGATTATCAGTCCCAAAAGCCTCTCGATATAACAAAGTCCCTGAACGATCTTGGGTTAAGGGAGCTGTATGCAATGGATCACAGCAAAGGTAAGAGCTCATGTGGTAAGTCTTCCCAATTTTGGTCTTGTATATGTTCTTCTCAGTCAGTACCAGTGGGTATGGAACCAACTAGGACTAAACCCCTTGTAGCTACCATGTAGTCTACACATTTTCACCCGAAATTTTGATGTGCCATCTATAAAACTGGTTGTCTTAGAAGACAACCAGTTTTACAAATTATACAAATTACCCGGCTGTGCTCTGATTGGCCTTTAGGTACCATGTGACTGCATCCATGACTCCATGTTAAAGTACAGTGGATGTAGTTTCATGATGCTTCACCATTATTTAAAGGGGTACTCCTGAAGAAAAAAAAGTTTTTAAATTAACTGGTTTCAGAAAGTTATACAGATTTGTAAATTGCTTCTATTAAAAAAAAACTGTGATACAAATAAGAGGAGGTGTTCTATGGGGATTTGCTACTGCTCTAAACAATTCCAGACACTGACAGAGGTGGGAGCAGAGGGCACTGTGTCAGACTGGAAAGAATACACCACTTCCTGCAGGACATACAGCAGCTGATAAGTACTGGAAGACTAAATAGATGTAATGTACAAATCTTTAGAACTTTCTGAAACCAAATGATTTACATTTATTCTTTTTTTTTTTCCTTTCACGTTAGCTACATCTCCAACAGAGATCCGGCCATCACCATTACAAGGCAAGTACTCTGGATTCATTTAATAGTCCTTTTTTTTTTTTTTTTTTTTTAAAGCCAATGTACCATCAGCTTTACACATGAAAAGAATGGCCGGGGAAGCCGGTCCTGTTGTCCTTTTTTTAAAACCGTGGCCTGTTTCCCGTGCACAGTCCCATTCTATTGCCAAGCACCGGCCCGGTCTGAAGCACTGGAGGCGGGCTGACCTGCCCTCTCACACTGAGAGGAATCCCCCGCCCCTCTATGACGCGGCTTCATTAGAATCAACGCAGCCGTGTCATAGCGGAGAGGGGTTTTCCTCCCATTGAGGGCAGGCCGGCCCGCCTCCAGTGCTTCAGACCGAGCCGGAGCTTGGCAACAAACTGGCGCTGTTCACGGGAACCGGGCCACTCTTCAAAAAGACCACAGGATCGGCTTTCCCCTGTCGGCGTTGTTTTAGTCATGTGTAAAGATTAAAGCGAATGTACTGATGGTACATTCGCTTTAAGGTTCACTTTGTGTATGTGTATTCCAGAAACAGCGCCATACCTGTCCGAGGCCTGGTATTACACCTCTAATGAAGTAACTGAATTTTTGCCAGTGAAAGAAAGCAGCCATTTTTTTTCTTCTTCTTTTATTATTATTATTATTACTATATGCTTCTCTATGGAATATCAATGTGTGGAAGTGGGAACACTGATGGAAAGTGGGCCAAATGACGCTTCTTGGGGCCACTGTCGGCTATGAGGCGTTCTGGATATATATATATAATGTATGCACCAGATTTTCCGATGCAAACATCATGTGAACGCAGTCTTATTTTAGGTGCAAAACACTAATACAGTTCAGTGACAGGTTTAGCTCTGCTACCTTTGTAGCTTTGCGTGTAATTGCAGCTCATCAGAGACTTAAAGAAATGACTGTAATTGGGAGATGATTGAAGGAACAGAAAACAGGATTTCAGCGGCTCGCCTTTATTTATACTCTACAAATAATTATTGTGTTCTGTTAAA
Organism: Dendropsophus ebraccatus; assembly: GCF_027789765.1. Taxonomy (NCBI): domain Eukaryota; kingdom Metazoa; phylum Chordata; class Amphibia; order Anura; family Hylidae; genus Dendropsophus; species Dendropsophus ebraccatus. Next base: position 28,708,201 of record NC_091462.1, on the reverse strand, counting down.
AAATACTGAGCTTAAAGGGGTAGTGCGGCGCTAAACATTTATTCACAAAATAACACACATTACAAAGTTATACAACTTTGTAATGTGTGTTATGTATGTGAATGGCCCCCTTCCCCATGTTCCCACCCACGCTAGACCCGGAAGTATGGTGCATTATACTTACTGCATTCGTGTCGACCCCTAGCCGCCATCTTGTGACAATAACGTCGTCTTCGGGAGGCATGCCGAACCGCTCCATCCGTCCCTCATGCCGGCCCCCCTCTTCCGCGTCGCACTACCCCTTTAAAGGAGTTCCCCGGTGGAAAAAAAAATGTTTTCTAATCAGTTGGTGTCAGAAAGTTTTATACAGATTTGTTTTTTACTTCTATTTAAAAACTCAAATTTTCCAGTACATATCAGCTGCTGTATGTCCTGCAGGAGGTGGTGTATTCTTTTCAGTCTGACACAGTGCTCTCTGCTGCCACCTCAGTCCATGTCACGAACTGTCCAGAGCAGGAGAGGTTTTCTATGGGGATTTGCTACTGCTCTGGACAGTTCCTGACATGGACAGAGGTGGCAGCAGAGAGCACTGTGTCAGACTGGAAAGAATACACCACTTCCTGCAGGACATACAGCAGCTGATTAGTTCTGGAGGAGTTGAGATTTTTTAAATGGAAGTCATTTCTAACACCAGTTGATCTGATAACATTTTTTTTTCCACCGGATTACCCCTTTACAGTTTAAATATATTTTTATATTTTCAAACAAAATTCAGTTAAGTAAAGGAGAAACTGCGGCATATTCTGTAGCAAATTCTTCTTTATTGATGAAACAGTCTTGTACACAAAGATATCAGGAGGGTGAATGGGAGGACTTACACACGGACATACAGTAGGTAGCGACGAACGTTTCGTGTGGACTAGCCATACTTCATCTGGCTAACACAATATATTTTTATATTTTCCCTGCATTTTACAGAGTCTTTTCAGAACATAGAAATAAAACAGAATGACGACAAGGGCTTCTTCAACTTTTTCCGCAGAAGCACTAAGAAGAAACGTGATCAGGTAAGAGAAATGGAGTTTTGTTTTTTAGACCTCTGCATGTTGTTCTATCTAGAAATAAATTGGCAACTGGGCGTTACCATTCCTTTTGTTAATGGGGCCCTGCACAGATTGGACTAGGTTACAGTGTATAGCACAGGGGTCAAACTGCGGCCCTCCAACTGTGGCAAAACTACAATTCCCGTCATCCCTGGAGAGCTAAAGCTTTGGCTGTCCAGTCTTGATGGAAATTGTAGTTTTGTAACAGCTGGAGGGGCACTGGTTTGACACCCCTGTATAGTTAAGCACCCTGTATAGTTATGGTATTCTAATGAATCACCTAACCGTGGCTCATTGCTTTAGAAAAGTGGATGAAACTTTTTCCCACATCCTCCTATTTTTTGTTGCCCTTTTAAACTAATCCAGTGTCATTCCTATGTTGTACCCAGACCTCCAGTGCTCCCGCCACACCGATGCTCAATAACAAACCCCGACCACAGAATGTAGTGAGAGCCAATACAGTGACCAAGACTTATGACACCAACACACTGCCTTCTGATGGACCAAAGAAGCGGAGAGCTCCACTGCCACCCATGTACCCGCCCCAAAACAGCTCCAGTGACATACACCGGGGGCAGATCCGGACCAAATCTTGTGTGGTGAAATCTGTCAGCGTTGAGGAATCAGAAAAGGCATGTTATTTTTGTTTATTTGCTTAAAGTGTTACTGTCGTATTATTATGATTATTATGATATATATATATTTATTATTATTATTATTATTATTATTATTATTATTATTATTTTGATATATATGCGTGTGTATATTTTTATTATTATTATTATATATATATATATAATTTTTTTTTTTTTTTTTTTTTTTGCAGAAATCAATAGTCCAGGCGATTTTAAGAAACTTTGTAATTGGTTTTATTAGGCAAATATGCCATTATCTGTATTCAGAAAGACTTTCCCCAGGTCCCCCCTCCCTCATCTCTCTCATTCACTGCTCATTATCAGGAAATCTCGACTCTTTAACATCAGTCGGGCCCTGTGTAACCTATGGAGAGGGGAGGGGGGAGGAGGGAGATTAGTCCCAGCAGAGAGCAGAGAACAAAGGATTACACAGCAGGTCCTATGTGAAAGCCAGTATTCAGAGGTCAAAGAGCTCAGTGCTGACTTCAGAGGAGATAGCCCAGTGATGTAGCTGTAAATTAACTCTTTGTTGTCCTGTTTTGGTGCCTCATCTCTCTCCACCTCTTTCCTCCCCATAGAAAACCATGAAGACAGGGGGGAGAGCTTCAAACTGCTTTTTCATGATAAAAATGCATTTTTCGGCTAATAAAGCCAACTGCAAAGTTTCTTAAAATCGCCTGGACTATTGATTTCTGCAAAAAAAAAATGTAAATGACAGTGACACTTTAAAGTTATAAAATAAATACCTATTCCTACTTCCTATCCACTCCTGCATGCTTATAAAACACAGCAAAAAAAAATTTCTTCCAGAAACAGCACCTCCCCTGTCTTCAGTTAGGGCGTGGTATTGCTGCTCCATTCAATTGAAGTGAATGGAACTGAATTGTAATACCACACACAACCTGAAGACAGGGGTGCTGCTGTTTTTGCAAAAAAAAAAAAAATCCCTGTGCTTTTATTAATCCTGTTTTTTAGTCTGTAGTAATACCTAATCTATGCATGGTTACAGATTCAGGACGGGGCAGTATATGTCAGAATCAGCGCAATGTACCATTTTTAAGACATTAAGGAGTTGGATTGTGCAACAATTTTTTTTCCTTTCACATCAACTGGTTTTATATATTAATAATTTACTTCTATTTCAAAATCTCAAGTCTTCCAGTGCTGCCACCTCTGTCTGTGACAGGAACTGTCAAGAGCAGGAGATGTTTTCTATGGGGATTTGCTACTTCTCTGGACAGTTCCTGACACTGACAGAGGTGGCAGCAGAGAGCACTGTGTCAGATTGGAAAGAATACACCACTTTCTGCAGGACAAACAGCAGCTGATAACTACTGGAAGGCTTGAGATTTTTAAATAGAAGTAAATTACAAATGTGTATAACTTTCTGACACCAGTTGATTTGAATTAATTTTTTGCCAGGGTACCCCTTTAACTTTCTGATGTCATTGAATTTACAGCCATTGTCCCAAATTAACTCCATTGGTTATACATTTTTCTAGGCATTCACTGGAATTGACAGGTCAAGAACCGGATCTTTCCAACACAGTGTGACATCTTCCTTTAACTCGTCTCTAAGGAGGACAAAGAGGAAAGCCCCATTACCACCATCACCACCTCCACAAGCTCCATTAGAGATCAGTGAGGACCACAGTAATGTCACTGGTAATAGTCATTGCTGGAACTTCATATAAGGATAATATTAGAAGAGCAGGTTCATATGTCCGGTGATCCTACATCATCTATAGATCAGGCATGGGGAACCTTCGGCCCTCCAGCTGTTGCAAAACTACAATTCCCATCATGCCTGGACAGCCAAAGCTTTAGCTTTGTCTGTCCAGGCATGATGGGAATTGTAGTTTTGCAACAGCTGGAGGGCCAAGGTTCCCCATGCCTGATCTATAGGGATAATGACATCCCATCTGTTGCCCCATTGGCCTTAATGGCGCTGGACATATGAACCATCCGGCATATTTGCCCTTCCACCTGATCCAAAAACTCTGCATGCAGCATTTATTAATCCGGCGCCCGAACACCAGATGGCAAATATGTAGGATGATGGAGATATGTGAATCCAGCCTTAAAGGGGTTAACAAGAATTAGAAAAAGCACAGCTACTTTCTTCTAAAAAAACAGCGCCACCCCTGTCGTCAGGTTGTGTGTGGTATTACAATTCAGCTCCCTTCACTTTAATAGCTGTGAAATCCCCACACCCAAACTGAGGGCAGGAAGGAAAAAACAGCCATGTTTTTCTAAGCCTGGACAATCCCTTTAAAGTTTAACCCCAGGATCCTGCCTATTGTCATCTGTATATAGTGGGCAGCCGCCTTTCTCTTAGTTGGTGGTTTAGTTGTTTCTAATAAGAGTATTTTCTTACTGCAGTTTTCTCTTAGGGTGCCTTCACACATACCGACTCGCAGCAAAAAACTCGCTGCGAGTTTCTGCTACGAGCCGAGGAAGGCCCCTATCACTACATACAAGCAGTGGACTGAAAGACCGCTGCGTGTATGTAATGCAGCCGCCCCCCTAACCCCTTCGGTTCCCTGTCTCCATACATTACCTGGCTCTGGCTGCACGGGGTCCCGGGTCCTGCTCTGCCGCCCAGCCAACCAGTGTGTTGCCCAGCCGCAGCCACTGATTGGCTGGGCGGCAGAGCAGGACCCCGGGACCCCGTGCAGCCACAGCCAAGTAATGTATGGAGACAGCGGTGCGGGAGCCGAAGGGTTTAAGGGGACGGCTGCATTACATACACACAGCGGTCTTTCAGACCACTGCTTGTATGTAGAGATAGGGGCCTTCCAGGACCTCGGCTCGTAGCAGAAACTCGCTGCGAGTCGGTATGTGTGAAGGCACCCTTAAACGGTTTTTGACACCATGAACACTGAGAGTAATTTATGATCAGGGGGACTTACAAAGTCCCAGTTTGAATGGAGTTATGGTCATGTATGTGTATTGCTGCTCCATCTATCGGCTATAAGCCCTTTTACACAGGCTGATTATCTGGCGTGTTTGTGTAGACCGTTAATCAGATGGGAAATAATAATATTAATAATAATAATAATTAATAATGATAATTTAATAATTTAAAAGTATTAGTAGTAATAATAATAGGTAATAATACTTCATACTTCATCCTTTCTTACGCCAGAGGTCTCTGAAGAAAGAATCCATGTGAAAGCCTCAGATGACTATAATGTTCAAGAGACATCTCCAACAGGTATTAACTGTTTTGTATTAGTTTTTTTTCTATTTTATTTTATTTTACAGTAACCTTTTCTAGTTTTAGACAATATTGTACTTCTACCTAAACCAAAATTGTTGTTGTACACTGGAGAGGGTTAATAAAAGTGAAAAGATGTATGCACCCCAAAATGTTACCATTGAAGAATACAACGCCTCCAACTAAAAAACCTATGTATCATAAAGGGGGGGAAAAAATAAGTAAATAAAAAAAAAATGCTTGGGTTAAAGGACTAAAATAGCAGAAATACAGGTGAAGTTAGGTGATTTACTGGCCACAAGAGGGCGCATTGCTCAGGAAGCCTGTGACAATACGTTCTGCAGCTCAGCTTTATTTGTTTTCTATTTAGATGTATAGGATATATATAGTATACTTATAATAATCTGCATAGTAAAGTTATCTTGAAGCATAATAAACTTTTAGTGTGTGTCTTACACTAACATTTGTGCTGTAACCTTGAATGGAATTATTGCATCAGCTGATTTAAGCTTTTGATTTATACAGTCCTGTAGCGACATCTACTGGAATCTATGGGAAGTGCATTTTAATTGTATTGTTAATAGAGAAATGGACACCACGTTGTAGTACGGTTTGAGGATTTTTACAATATGATGGTGATGGTTTGATGATTTTTTATTGTAAATTACGGTTTGATGATTATATATATATATATATATATATATATATATATATATATATATATATATATATATATTAATATAATATATGTGTGTTTATGTTTTGGTTTTTTTTTTTTTTGTCAACACCTGGCAGTTTTTCATTCAGTCTTTTAAAGCATAAGTGTACTCATAAGAATCGATAAATATAAAGGAAGAACTGTTAAAGGTCTGACCTCAGTGATTATCTGATTGAAAGGCCTGCTTTAACCCTATCAGTATGGGGGCTGCACTGCCCGCCTTCATTCGGATTCCACGTGCTTTTTAATAAAAGTCTTTTACACAACTTGCAAAGGTGATCACATGTCCTCAAAGATAGTCATATATCCTGCCCCTATACATGGTCCTTCTTTTACTGTTTGCATATTCTCTGTATATCACATTTCTGTTTGTTCCTGCAGCAGTTCAGGTGGTGAAGCCATTTCCTGAAAATTTACAATGCTTCAAATATTATATTTAAAATATTTATAATTCTTGGGAAAAAAACCTAACAAACAGAGCATATCCCTGATAGCGCACAACACTGTTTTCCCTTCTTGCTGCATATAGTATACCCTGTTAATAAAGGTCTTACCTGACTGAAGCAGTAATATGGTACTGTATACTGAAAATGCTGTTTGTAGTTTAATACTTACCGGTGTTGGAAGCTGCATAAATAAAAACAACAAAAAAAAGATTGCAAATTAAATACACAGAAGTTGTATCGTGTGCAGTTGATATCTTTCTCTATATGATATCATCTTCAACTATCACCAATCTATGTTTGAGTGCACAGACATACTGGTATCTTGTAGTCAAGTTGTCAATCATCTCCATAGATAGATAGATAGACACACTTGAATACAGTTTAGTGGTAAAACACCAATCTCATGAAATGGCTGACACTAAAGGCGATGGACACCGCTGAATGTTTATTAAAAGTTGTTAAAATTTTTGCTCGGTTTTTCTTCTTCTGCCTCCTTGTGGTCAGATATAGTACTGGCTGCAGTATCAGTCACTACGAAGTTCTGTAAAGCGCTTTACTGTGGTCATCAGATTGTTCAGGAATGTGACAGAACTTAACTGTGAATAAGACAACACTATACGTAAAAAAACAAAGAGGCTATAGAGCAGAAACTGAGCAAAAGTTTTATCGAAGAAAATGTTTCTTTACATAAATCGTGTTAAGCTGACCATACTCTTAAATTTAACATTTGGCCAACATTTAACTCTCCTGAACCTTCAGCACGGCGAAATGTTCAGGCACACAGCTTCTCTCTCCCAGAACAAAAGGGTTGGGCAGTAAAAATCCAACATTTCTGATCCTTCTCTCCTCAGGTCACCATATACTTTATACAGCCAGCAGGACCAACTGACTTGGTCAGGTGTATGGGTGCATTTAAAAGCGCCTTTTTTAAAATTTTATTTTGCATTGGCTTATATACTACTCAGTTTTGGTATTGTTTCCACCTTACAAGTTATACATTTGCATATAATTGTTGCTCTTTATTGTAGTGTTCCGGTACAATGAGATCTGTCAGGTGATCACCATGTATAGCCTTTGTACCAAATTCTCATATAAAGGACACTACAACGTCCCTTGGTATAAGCGTACACCTAGCGGTTCTTACATTCTGATGATTTCATTGCATTTTATCTCAGAACCAGAGTTGCGAGAGATTGAGGAGAAGGCGGCATCGAGCGTCTCTGTCCATAAAGAAGCTGATTCCATCTCTAAGGAAAATGTCAATGGCTCTACCAAGGAAGAAATGAGTTTATCGTCTACCGAGGAACATCCAGATAGCAGAAGTGCAGAAGTCGATAAGAGCGCGGCGTCCGACACACACAATTCTTCCCTTCTTTCTGATGTGGAGGAGATCTCTAAGATCACCCAGGACGATATAACTGCAAATGGAACGTACGTATGGTGGTATCATAAGGAATAATTACACCTGTACAGAAGAACATACATGACACCTCCCTTGCCAGGTTAGGCCGGCTTCACACTGCACTTTTGCTATCTGTACAACAAGTCCGTTTTTACTTTTATCGTACAGAAAACAGTCAACCACGTTTTTGTGTACGCTAAAAAAAATCCTTTTTTTTTTTTTTTTAAATAATTGAAGTCAGTGGAAAAACGGGTCCAAACGCATGGCACACAATTGAATCTGTTTTTGCCTCCGTTTTCCCCCACATAAAACGCATATGTTAAACAGACTGCAAAACGCAGTGTGAACCCAGCCTTAGTATAATGGAGCGTGTGACTGAGAAAGCTGGGTGACCCTGAATATAGCCAGCATCACACTATGCGCCATCTTTAGTAATACATCCATTATGCTCTCATAGTCTGATTTGCCATTGGGTAGGCGGGGGATGCTGTGTGCCAAGTCTGTAGGAGCTGTTGTTTTAGTCATTTGTATTTTTATCCAGCTTTTCTGGTAAGGCTAGGTTCACACTGCGTTTTTGCAATCCGTTTTTTGCAAAAACGGATGAAAAAAACTGATGTATTTGTGTACATCCGTTTTGATCCATTTTTCCATTGACTTTCATTATAAAAAAAGGATCAGTTTTTTTTGACGGACACAAAAACACAAAAGTAGTGTCAACACTACTTTTGTGTCCATCAAAAAAAAAAACGGATCCGTTTTTTTAATAATGGAAGTCAATGGAAAAACAGATGCACGCAAATGCATCCGTTTTTTTCTTCCGCTTTTTGCAAAAAACTGATGGAAAAAAAAAACGGGTTGAAAAAACGCAGTGTGAACCTAGCCGAAGTCCAGCTTTTCTGATAAGTACAACCTGACATGGTCAGCTATGATATACAGGGTTAGCAGAAGGACACTTATCCAGCTTGGAGGCCTCTAGAGGACATTTTGCCCCTTAAAGGACAACTCCGGCGGGACCCCCCCCCCCCCCCCCCCCCAAAAAAAAACAAAACACAGACACCATACTCACCATCCCTCCGGTGACGATCGCCACTCCATTCGCCCGCCGTCCGCCTCACCGTCACCTGCGTCTGCCGTCCAGCGATGTCTCTTGCTTCCGGGTCCATGAGAGAGAAAAGGCTGCCAGTGCGCTTACGCACCGGCAGCCTTTTCATTGGCTGGAGCGCATCACATGGCTTCCAGCAAGCTCAGCCAATCAGGGCTGAGCAAGCTGGAAGCCATGTGATGCGCTCCAGCCAATGAATAGGCTGCTGGTGCGCATGTGCACCAGCAGCCTTTTCTCTCCCATTCACTCTCAATGAAGATGCCGAAGAGGAAGAAGACCCGGACCGCCCCCCAGCTCTGACGTCACCCGTCACCAGATGCCGCCCGGGAGAAGAGGACCGTGACGACCTTAATAGGTAATGTATACATTCTTTAACTTCCGGGGTGGGGGGTCGGGATTCGTAAAGTGGGGGAAGGGGGCCAGACCGGGTATTTAACCACATTACAAAGTTATATAACTTTGTAATGTGTGTTAAATAAGGCAAAAAAAATTTTCGCCGGAGTTGTCCTTTAATATGAGAGAAAACGGGCACTTCAAATGATTTTTGTTCAAAGAATAACTGATAGGTTCCCAATTGTGTCCATTTTCCGCTAAGTGCCTTACTACTGAGACCCCTACCAATCTACGGGTTAACTTTTGTTGCTTTTCGCTGCAGTACCACCCCATGGGGAAATGAAGCATTACACATTGCTTATTCAAGTGCACAGTATGGACAGAATAGGACATAACTAGGATATCACGGGGCCCCCATCTTAGGAGTGGGGACCCTAAAATCGCCACCAAATCTGAATAGTGCTGAAGACTCTGCATGCACGCCGCGGCTACATTCTCTATGGAGCAAAGAGCTGAAAGCCCCCCCTACCCCATTGTCTTTAATTAGAAAATGTTAAGTTTTCTTTTTTTGTTTTTCTTTTTAATATTCCAATGTCTTACAGGTCAAGTCTATTTATAAAAGATGAAGCTGCAACTGAAAACACAACACTGGAATACGAGAAAATTGGTGAGTGTACAGCGCAGGATGATATCACATACCGTATAGTACACTGTACAGTATAGTGGATGATTTCAGCTCTGGCCTCATGTCACCCCAGTTAACACAATTGGATTTAGTGTCCGTTACTAAGCAGTTTACATTGGATCTTGACTGTGAGGAAACATTTGCTTGTGGGGCAGATTGGTGTAACTAGGGGAAGCCGTGTCTAGCATGGGTCCAGTTTTCTGTAATCCACGAGTAACCCTTACTAGCCTCTATAGTCTCATATAAAATGTGAGGAAAAGAGTCGTTCTTCTAGGTCTCGGAGTTGACGTTTTTCACATGAGTTATGTAAACGTTCCGAGATGTTCTTTCCATGTGCTGTGTACAATATGCATGACTAGAGAGCCGCCTTTGACGCCCCTCTGGTGACTTATGGAAAATTGGATTCTGGCTTTGTTTTCTTCTTCCCTCCGCATGTGGTAAAAGTTCCAACAGCACGACAAATATAGTGCGAAATAAGGGACTGTATAAATTGTTAGGAAGTAAATGGTATAAGCTCACCGGACAAAAGAATGAGTCGCCCCTAAAGAAAATCATGAAAATCGTCATGTAATATTGTGTGACTCCACCTCTGGCCTTGATAACCCGTCGCAATGTTTGCTCTCTAACAGGTTGGGAAGGACCCTCATTCACTGACTGCAGCAATTCCTGTCTGGTTTGAAAGCGATTTTGATCCAAAAGCTGTAAAACTCGTGTCCGATTTCTCTGTTAGGATCTAGTTAGCACCTAACTTTTTATATGTTGCTGCCCATGGTGAGACTAAGAAATTCATTCCATACTTGTTATTATCTATTCAGTCTCCTTCACTAAGTTCTGAGCTGCTGCTTTCTGCTGAAAACACAAAAATCTGTGTGTGAGCTGTTCTCTCTGTCTCCCCCTCCTCCCCCCTCCCTTTAATGCTGAGAGGGTTAAACTGAGGTCAAGTTGCTGATGAACTCACTGTAATTAATCATGGCATTACAGAGTTGCGACAAAGTTGCAGATAGGGACTTGTTTATCAGGCGGGAGGGGGAGACGGAGAGAAAAGCTCATACACAGTTTATGTTCTTCAGCAGAAAGCAGCAGGTGAGAACTGGGGGAAGGAGACTGGATAATAACAAGTATAGAATAAATTGTTAATCTCACTATGGGCAGCAGCATATGAAAACAAATTTTTTTTCCTATGAAGAGTTGCCTAAAAATACGTTGCCATATACTAGCTGGGTCTCTTCGTTGAGGCACAGGCACCCAAACTTGGTCTGTGGCAAAAGCATCTCTCTAGCTAGCCAGCTCTCTACCCTAAGAAAAGAACTCTTTTCCCCCCATTCCCAATCCTCTTCCAACTATCATTAGCTAACTTTATTAGAATTTTGTGATAATAAAACCCCCCCAGTAAGGCTGGGTTTACACAGCGTTTTTGCAATTAGTTTTTTTCATCCATTCTTTGTATAAATGGATGAAAAAAAAAGAACTGCAAAAACGCTGTGTGCATCCATTTTGCATCCATCCGTTTTTCCATTGACTTACATTATAAAAAACTGATCAAAACACATCCGTTTTCTTAGCGTACACAAAAAAGTGATCAGCCACTTTTTTGTACACTAAAAAAAAACACCTTCCTTTTGATCCTTTTTTTAAAAAAATGGAAGTCAATGGAAAAATGGATCCAAATGGATTGCACACAATTACACCAGTTTTTGCATCCGTTTTTAATCCATTTTTTTTTTTTTCATAAAACATATACGTTAAACGGACTGCAAAAATGTCATGTGATCCCAGTCTAACCCAACAACCAATAAAAAGATAGTGTACAACCAATCTAAACCCCTAGGCAAATTCACAGTCCATATAATTCCATTTAAGTCTTATTTTTTTTTGTCTTCAGGTGAAAGTGAAAATAGGACATCTACACCAACCAGCGAACTGGAGAGCCATCACGTATTTGAAAATAAAGTAGTAGTAGTAGTAGCAGAAGAGGCGTCTCAGACGCTGCCGTTTGTGAAGTCTACTGAGACTACAGCTGCTGTTACTGAAGACAGTGGCTACATCAATCTGACGGAAACCACAGTGGATACAGAGCTGAAGCAGTCCATTATAGAAAAGGGAAAAATGCAGGACTCCGCAGTTCAGACAGTTAATTTCGACAGTGATGTGGAGACGACCATGGACAAGGAAATCACACATTCTCAGGGTAATACTTTCACAGACAGAGTCCAACATGAACTCAATGGTCATGGAAGTAATGTGGCACAACTCTCTGAGCAGCAATATAAACATGAACTAGTCAACAATGTGAGGGAAAGTGTCGAAACACAGACGGTAAATGTCCAGGAGAATATGGTTGAAAGTTCCCAATCAAAAACATTTCATTTTTATCGTCAACATTCAGATACCAAGCCTAAGCCTTCCAATGAGGTCACAAGGGACTATCTCCCCAAGGTTGGAATGACTACTTACAAAATTATCCCTCAAAGATCGTTCGATGTAGAAAGGTATGTAGATGAAGAAGAGCCAAGTCATGCTGTTCCAAATAGCAACATGGCCTTTCATTATAACCTGTCTCATGAAAAGAGTGAACCACCGCCGGTGGTGAAAAATGGGGATCTGTCCTCTCGAGGGTCAAACGTCAACACACTGAGTATGGTTTCTAAGACTACTGCTGACCAAAGGAAAGAACATTTTGCACTTTCAAGAAGTTTATCCTCAGCTCCTGTTCTTACATCAGATAAAACATCTCCTCCCGAGGTCAAACCAAAGCCAAAACCAACAAGTCCGGTGAAAGGTCCAAGTTCTTTCTATCTACAGATGCAGAGGAGAGCTTCGAGCATGTATGTGACATCTGCTATCGCCAAGGCAAAAACTTCTGTTAACCCTTCAAACAGTACTGTTAAAATTAAGGACTTGGGAAATGAGGCTTCTCAGATAACCGTAAGAACTCTGCCTACTAGAGTGAATGTATTAAATTTTCCTTCTAAGTTGGAGGATAAATTACCAGAAGACAAACCACCATTACCAGGAACGTATACTGATATTAAGAATGGTAGTCTTCAGACCATTTCTGAAACTCAGTCAGAACTCATCAACCATGTCACTGTATCGCAAGTTTCCACTGAAAAAGATTCTATACAAAGAGAACTGTCAGATGAACTTTTTTATCAACCTCGAGTGGTTGAGTCATGGCAAGAAAAAAGGCCTGATGTTTCAATATTGGAGCAAAAACTTTTGGAAACCAGGAATGTGGTGCGTGAGGTCACATTTGCTGAGAAGCCATCTTTGATTGTAGAAAATGAGTGGAGGCCTGAAATAGTTTCTTCTACATCATCTACCAAAACTGTGCAATCTTCAATCTCTCCTACTAGTCAGAACCCACCATTAACTCTCCCAAAATTAAGCAACTTTGTCACGCCAAGACCTTTTCTAAGTTCGCACTCTAGTTCTGTAACCTCAATGGTTAAACGGTCTCAGTCGTTCACTTCGGGCACCTCACCTACCAAATCCCCTTCAAGCATGGATGCTCCCATCGGTTGGTCTTCAGTTACTTCTCCGAGCGAAACCAAAAAGGATTCTCTAGTATTCTCAGCCATTCCACAGGAGGAGATCGAGGATGAGGTAATGTCTACATTAAATGTTCTCAAGAGTATATCTTATTGAAGGTAAATGATATCACTTTGAAGGGTTTGATTAACAAAAATACACTGAGAGGTGTAACTTGTAGCATCTGGGCCCATATTCAAACTCCATAGTCCCATATAGCTATCTTATGGGACAGATGTGCAGTGGGGCCCCCTCAGACACCTGGGTCCTCTTGTAACTGCCACCTCTGTACCCTTTATAGTTACACCCTTTGGGCCAATCTGGAAGGGTCCTGGCCATATACTAAGGGCCACGTTGTCTTCAGTGGAGCTGTGGCTGTCTTATATTCCTTATTATATAATATACATGTTTAAGTGATATATTTGATAGCAGTCAGGTGTTCTTGAAATCGGGCAATGTCTTAGTGGGCACCTACTTTGCTAAGTAGAAGAATTGGAGATGTCTGGTAGTTCACGAGACACCTTTTCAAGTGCAACATTAGTATCCTCCGCAATAGATGCGGTATCAACAACCTTGTGTATAGGTTATAGAGCACTAAATTGTATTCTTTTTGGTGGTAGGAAGGTGAACCGTATCCATATATGTGGAACTATTATTTATACGTTTAGAAGTGTGTTAAAAATAGAATAAAAACCCAAAAGTGAATGCCTAACACTGCTATATATTTGTAATAATATTCTGTGCTATTAATGGAGTGTATTGAAACTAATCAGTTTGCAAATATGTATTAATGTTAATTCTCATTAATTGTCAATGGGGGAAAAAAAAAATTAACTATTAACTCAAAGAATTGACCCCCTACTCCTATTTACCCAACTGATTTAAGCAGATTTTTTTTGCAATATTAGGGGGTAGAGGTTAGTTGGAAATATCTTGTGTAATCAATTACCATGACCCGAACACTTGGCATTCGATTCTCCGCGACTGCAGAAGATTGATGCCACCCTAGGGCTGCTAGGAAAACATTCTGTATCCATGTTTTCCAGGACTACCTAGGGCGGCATCAAACTTTTGAGAATCAAATGCTGAGTATTTGGGCTCGAATTATGTTTCTGAACCCAAACTTTTTGACAGGTTCACTCAACACTAACGGCAATGATCCTTTTTGTGCTGGTAAATTAGAAAGAAGAGATCTGCTGTATGAGCAACTGGGTTATATAGGGAAGAGCTCCTGCTCTAAACAGGTAGTGTACACAGGGATCTAAGAGCACAATGTTTTGTACAAGTTTTTTTTTGTTTATTTTTGGCTTCTCTTCTGAGAGTAGCTATTGCATAGATATATAGAGCAGGCTTAGGCAGCGCCTATATTGACCTAGGAGATTGTTTTAGTGCACCGTGAACCAGTATCATCCGGAATTTCTAGATTCATGTAAAGGTGTTCTAGAGGTGAAGATTAAAGATGAGCGCAACTTGAGTATGCTAGAGTTCGATCATTCAGCACTTGATTACTTGGCTGAAGAAGTTGGGTGCAGCCCTAGGGAGTTATGGATACATCTTATAATATGCTTGTGTTGTACTCATCTCCAGTAAAGATATATAAAGGGTTTAGGTTGGGAATAAATTGGAAATTACCCATTCATGTGTGTTTTGATTAATCATTGTAATGATACACTTGTGTCTTATGTAAGGTTTGTAATTAATCTGTTTAACCCGCAGACTGTTGTCACTGTAAGAACTTTTTGTTTTGTAGACACTAACTAACCCTCAACTAAAATACAGAGTGCATAGCCCTCCTCCTATTCCTGAAAAAAAGCCCTCAGTATCTTTTCAAAGTTCTGACCCAGAACAGCTCCGCCAGGATATCATGGCTGCCATACGCTCCGGACAGGCGGCTGCCAACCTGAAAAGGGTGAGTTTGTTGGAACGTGCATGGATTTAGAATTTTTATATTTTTAGGTTAATTTTGTCAAGCCTAGAAATCTGCTGACTGGTCAAAGAACCTATGGTTATAAGTAGAAACAGTTCGAATATTTTAGGCCAATTAATATTTGACAGGTGCCCGGCAAAAGTGGGTCTCTCAACTTTCACCTATTGTTAGAAAAATACATGTCAAAAGTTTTGACCAGTTTCTGGTCTTGGGGTTCAGATGGCGACTAAGCAGGAGAACGGGCTGAGAGAGGTCCGTGCTCAATGCCATGTCTCCCGACTGTATGTGACCTGGGCTGCCCCACATTATAAATCCAAGTGCTGTCCAGGTTGGATGGACACAGAACGGGGAGAGGAACGCACAGCAGCGCACACTTCTCCTGGTTCAAATTCCTGATTGATCAAAACTTTTCACATGTCTTTGTTTTTTTTTTCTAATGACTGGAATTTCCAAATGTTCTTAACTTTTTTACTTTAAGTGAATCAGTCACCAAGACAGTGCTATGTAACCTACCGCCATCATGTTATAGAGCAGGAAGAGCTGAGCAGATTGATATATATCTTTGTGGGAAAATATTCAGCATAACTTGTAACTTGTGGAGTGAAATCCCTGCTCATTCTGGTTTAAAGAGTCCAGTGGGCGGTGTCACTCAATAAACTGGACTCTTTAGCATGGAAACATAAGATATTCCAATCAATAAACTACAAACTATAAAGATATATATCAATCTGCTCAGCTTCTTCTGCTCTATAACATGATGCTGGCTTAGTTAGCATTTTCATAGTGACAGGTTCCCTTCAAGCAATGTAGTTAAACCAAATATTTTTTTTGTACCAATTTATAGTTCATGTAAATGCTGTGACTCATGCCCAACATTTTTTTCAGTATTGCTATGTAAACCTTGTAGCGAGTGATACTTTTTAGTATAGTAGCTAGAATGAGCACATGTTGTGTGACTCATTGCTTTTATGCGGAAGCCATTGTCACCTGAAATTTGTCAACCTGTGAAAACCTGATGTGGAAATTTGCTAAAGAACTAAAGAATCGCTGAGTTCCTCGATTCCCCAGACATCCATAATGGCAACAGCTGTCACTTTTATGCGACAATTGGTAAACTGGTTTGAGAAAATTATTTGTGAAATGTTGGCAAACCATCATCTTTATTTTGTCGACTCTCTGTAGAACCTGTGCATGGTACTGTATCAGCCAGTTCAGGAAACAACCTACCATATCTTCTGACTTAAAGGGGTATTCCGGTATTCAAAACTTCTAAGAAACCTAAATATTTGGCAAAATTAGTATTTTTATTGGCTTCCCATATAATCCCTTACCATTTACTGGCCCAAAATGGGATGTACATAGCTTGTTGCCAAGTGTTATGGCCTTTAGTTCAGCTTGCTGGTCGCACATGCTCAGTTTCAACTCGACTCAGCAGCAAAAAAGAAAGGGCACAATAGCGTGGAGACTTGCTCAGCAGTCAAGGGAATACCGTAGAGAGCAGCCTGGATTGGACATCAGCGATGCATGATGAGAACTGTAGTCTGCTACCCACAGGGGCTGCTTCTGGAGCCACAGCCACTCGTGCTGCAGTGAGAAGGAGCACCTAGGGAGCAAAGATGTGACAGACAGGTAAGTATACATGCTGAGGATGCAGTTTTAGTGTTGCTGTTGCTTTGTATGTAATGCGGCTGCAGCTTGCTTTCAAGTAACTCCGGAATACCCTTTTAACTCCTCTCATTCTCACACTGATCTAATTTGGCTGAGCCTTGGACAGGAGCTAAAAGGGTTATCCCAAGATTTAAAGTTATCACCTATTGGGCTAGGGTCACACAACGTCTTTTTTTTGGACATTTGTCATTTTGAGGTGAAATAAAGTCAATTATAACGGATGTTATTTGACCTGAAAATGACGGACGTCCAAAAATACTGCCGTCGAACGGCCAAAAAAAGACGACGTGTGAACCTAGCCATTCACAGAAAAAGTGAAAACGTGCTGATCGTTTCAGGAGTGACCACTTTTATCCTTCACGAGATCTCCTAATTCTATGGAGTGGCAGTGCTCACCCAACCTTCTATTCACTCTCAGTGGGATTTCCAAACATTGCCCAGCACTAATCTTCTGTATGTCGTTCTCGTGATTAGTGGGGGGTTCCAGAGGTTTAACCCCTATGGATCAGCTAGTTATCGCCTGTCCTGTGGATAGGTGATAATAACTTTAAATCTTAGGATAACCCTTTTAAAACTAATTGTCCTTTAACATTGAATGCAGTAACGTGTGCTGGGTGGTAGGCGGTTAATGTCACAATTATCAGTAAGCTACCATAGAAGTCACAGGGACATCTGACAATTAGGCAGCGTAAAGCTGTCAGCGCCTTGATAAATAGCCCCCACTGATTTTTATACCTTTAAATGAAAAATAGTTCACGTTGGTCTGGCATTGCCTTCCACTAATGTCAGGCCCAATGTTGTGCAGGTCTTGTGAGCAGAGAAGTATTTAAATGTCACACATAATCCTCCGCGCTTTTTAATTAAATGTGAACTTTACATTACCTATGCTTGATGGAATTTGACTTTTCACATTTCTGAACCATTTTTTATGCTTGTTTACTAACCCAACACATTGCGGAGGTATATGGCTTGTTAAGTTGTGTCATCTCCTGACACCAGTGTTTTCTATGGCATGGCGTGGCTGACCCGGTAACTTTTTTTTTTTTTTTTTTTAAACCCAAATTGACAAACTAATTCATTTTCTATGTGCTATGCGGGCTCGGGGGAGCACTTGGCTGCGCATATTCTAGCGGATCGTTTTCAGTGTTACCTATGCGGATGTCATTTAACTCTTTGGAGTTTTATTATTTGTTTGATGTATTTATTCTGTGTGCAAGGCTATAGATGAAACGTGATTAGCTCTTCAAGTTGGGTAACATTCTCTATCTGGTAGGTTATACAAGAGAGGTGCTGTGTGCGTGTGTGTGTATAAATATATATATATATATATATATATATATATATATATATATATATATATATATATAGAAGATTCTAATCCATAGGCTCCCAGGCTTTCATTTGGCCCCCCTGCTGCAGGAGGCATGAATACTCACCTGTGATAAACGACATTCATATCGTTATACCGGTGCTACGACGCCATTCAAATCCCACTAATACCCAAGTGTCCTCTTCTCAGGCTGTCCTGCATCTTTAGAGGTCGTAAGTCGAAAGTTTCCTATGCATCTCTATGAGAGCGCTCTTACAGAACACTGGAGACCCTGATTTCCGGTCTTCAAAAACATAGGAGCATGAAGAGGGTCAGAAGAGCCGAGAAGTAAGCACCAGTGGGATTTGAACGGTGTCATGGCTCCAAAATGATACTGTTCATCACAGCGTGTCAGTACAGTAGCGTAAACAGTTTCCGCAGTTCGCCCCCGCTCAAGCCGCCTGTGCCATAGACTCCATTCCATGGTCAGACCGATTTCGCCATCAGTCTGAAGAATGAGCCTGTTCATTTTTCAGGTGGATGGCGGAATCTGCCTGTACATAGAATGGAGTCTATGGCACAAGTGGAGATGCGCGTGGTGACGAGATGTGGAATCTGCAGCTGGTGATCCGCCTAGATTCCGTAGTGTACACATACTCTGAAACTTCATTTTTCATTCTACCCTCTCTAGGCTTCATAGACTATAATATAGCCCAACTCCTGTGATCAGTCGGATCGGGTGGTAGGCCATTCTGCTGCACACTTCATCCACTACAAACAGTTGGCATGTCCATGGTTTGTACGAAGGACAGTACTGCTTTGTGTTCTTTTACAGAAATTTAAAGGGTTATCCAACATTAGAAAAACATGGCTACTTTCTATCGGAGGCAACATTGTCTCCAGTTCAAGTGTGTTTTACAATTGAGCTCCATTCACTTCAATGGAACAGAGTTGTAAAACCCCACCCAACCTGGACACAATCTGTAAGAAAGTAGCTATGTTTTCTAATGCTGGATAAACCCTTTAAGTATGACAAAATCCCGAAGATTTAAATGACAAATATCCACAATCACATCGAATTTGCAATCTTTGCAGATATCTGGTCTCAATTCCCACAAAAACTTTTGTCTTTAGGTCAGAGATCCAGCTTTGTCAATTAATCTATTCCGTTCATCTCGTTCCAGATCACGATCCGCTCAAATACTATTTCTATTAATGGAAAATCCCGACTCAGTCATCCGGTTTTCTCGGAAACACTACCCGAAGACTAGCTATGGTGCCAAAGATCAGCGGTTTTTTTTATTTTTATTTTACATCCGCTACCACATACCCGGTTAATAGTTCTATGTGTAAAAGTGTTGTGAGTTAAATTAAAGTATATATTAATATATTAAAATAATATGCAATATCATTGTAACTTTCATAGGAAAGTTTCAGAAAAAGAAAATATATTTTTGGGGGATTTTTGTAATTAACTTAAGTTTTGTGGCCTGCCATTTTCTATCATTGTAGACGTTTATGTTCTAATTAAAACAAAAAAAAATTCAATTTAACCCAAAACTTAGAGATTTATAAGAAAGTTCTTTATTTTCTGTGTATTTTGTAAATTCATATGCTGCAAAAAATTGTTTGTTTTTTGAAAATGATGTAATGAATCTTGTAATGATTTTTTTTTTTTTTTTTTTGATTCCTTAAATTTACTGTATAGAACTGCCAATATTGCCTCACTTGTTCTAGAAATAGCTGAAAACTGCTACTGGCAGTGTTGACTTTAATTCTGATTAAAATGTTACTGTACTTGTTAACTTGACCATAAATCTACTGCTTCCTTTTTTTTATATATATGTATCTATGTGTTTTGACAAATGTTATCAAGGTTCTTCCCCTAAATTTATTGTTTGAAAAAAAAATCTGATTAATTAAGCAATAAAGTGATAAAAATCCGTAATACTAAGTCTAAGTGATCTGAGACAGAGTGGTTGCTATGGACATGCTGCCTGACAACCCTTTTATAACAGACTCTAGAGTGTCCCTAGCAACCATGCATTCTTGTTCAAAGTTGACAATTACTGTGGAGTGATAAGCATATATATTTTGGTAGGATTGACCCGCAAACTAAAGTGTATGGCGGTCCTCCTGACTGTCACCCAATCGCAGATTATGTTGGGTAGACAGCAGCTTGTTGGCTTTCAAAGTGTTTGTGGGAGGTGTCTGGCAGCTGCTTATTCCATTCTTGCCATTGAAATAAACATGTACATGTGGCTGGACCAAATGTACACATTGGGGGACATTAATCAAACATGGTGTAAAGTGAAACTGGCTCAGTTGCCCCTAGCAACCAATCAAATTCCACTTTTCATTCCCCACAGACTCTTTGGAAAATGAAAGGTGGAATCTGATTGGTTGTTAGGGGCAACTAAGCAAGTTTTACTTTACACCATGTTTGATAAATCTCCCCCATTATGTTTGTCATAGAGCTTGGCAGAAGTGGCCATGAACTAAAGGAGTGCCTGATGACAATATGCTGTATATAGTTAAAAAAAAAAAGGAATCCATCATCACTGTCATGCTGCCCGAACCAGTGGTCATAGTGGCGGTTCCTAGTGGCTTCTCTCTGCCCCACCAGCCCTGGTTTATAGATCTCTTACTATAGCCAAATAGGTAGAGATTAACAAATTATGACTAAAAGGGGCAAGGAGAAGGTGTTGAGGACCTTTTCAATGCTCTGTGGTTCAGGCAGCATGAAAATTATGAAAGTTCCCTTTTAAAAAGGGGCTGGACTGGATTGCAAAAAAAACCTGTTCATAAACCATACCACACTAGTCCATAGATTATGCCTGATATTTCAACTCTGTGATTAAACTGAGCTATAGTACTGTCTCTGAAAAACTGCAGTTTCGGTGTTTTTGGAAAAAAAAACTGCCTTTTTAATCAGATTTTTCTACAAATAGATCTAGGTGGAGAACCTATATAAAGAAAACATGAGCTTTAAAAAAATAAAATAAATAAAAGTAAAAAAAAGTTCACAACTTTTTGTATTACCATCAACCTAAATAAATTCACACTGTACGTTCCACTGCCAAATAAAAGGTTTTAGCTGTGTGTAATAGATGTTATTTCTTGTTCTTAAGAAGTATGCCATGTTGTTTTTTTCCCCTTTTCACTGTATAGTTACAGACATGTTTGTGTTAATTTGTAGTTATTTTCACATTTTGCTATTCTTGTTTGTTAAACCGAACTTATTCTTTCACTTAAATGATCTTTTCAACGTTTTTCTTAATTTTTGATTGGAGACCATTTCCACTTGGATGTCATCTTAAGAAATCTACTAATTAAAAAATCTTTACTGCAAGTTCTTGCGTAGCTTCTATATACTGAGTATACAAAATTTAGGTGTGTTCACCTCATGTCTCGGCCTTCTCTCTGGTGTACATGGTGGGAGTATCGACTGATCGGAGGCTCCATCTTATGCCACTGTATAAGCATGTGTTGACTCCCATTCAAAAAAATTATTGATCCATTTCTTAGGGCAAATTGGAAATAGTTGGGTCATGCTTTAGGGGTAATGCATACATGTTGTTTATATATGCACTACCTAATGTGTGTGTGTGTGTGTGTTTATGCATAATATACATTGTATTTTTTTATCACCGATACATTGATTGATACATTTTTTTTTAAATAGTTTTTGTTAGGGAAAGCCCCAGTCATAGAATCATAAATTGACTATATGCTATGTTTTTGTTCCCTAAGGGTCCTATTCCACGGGCCGAGCAGGGCCTGATCAACGATGTAAACAAGCACCGATTTGCTAGATCGGCGCTCGTTTACTGGGCCTATTCCCCGGCCCGACAATTGTTAGCGAGGGCTGCAGGGACATCGTTACCGATGTCCTTGCAGCCCTTGTTCCATACATTACCTATCCATGTGCAGGTCTTCTCCTTCTCCCGGTCTCGCACGGAAGCATCAGCTTTGGAGCGGCCTGTCTGAACTGACAGACCGCTCAGCCAATCACTGGCCGCGGCGGTCCTGGCAAGTGATTGGCTGAGTGGTCTGTCAGCTCAGACAGGCCGCTCCGAAGCTGATGCTGCCGCGCGAGACCGGGAGAAGGAGAAGACCTGCGCCTGGACATGTAATGTAGGATGTTTGTAAAATCGTCGGTTGCCCGCCGCGCCTTCTATTCCACGTAGCGATGCGCGGGTGGTGACCAATTTTAGGTTTGAACCTAAATGAACAATCACCCGATGACACGATCATCGGCTGATTATTCTCTCTATTTCACGGAGCATTAATGCGCCCGATTATTGCTCCGTGGAATAGGCCCCTAAGGCCTCATTCACACATCTGCAGAAAAAACTAAAACAGGACCCATTGATTTCAGTGTTATCCACACATCTATTTTTGACCACTGATCCATGCCACAAAAAAAGTTGGATCTGCACTAATATGGCCTGTTTTTTGCATAATGAAAACTCCCATATAAGTCAATGGATCAATTTTTTTAATGGCTGACCCATTCATGCTGACCCAATCTGTGTGACGTTTTTTTTTTTTACTGAAGCACTGTCTAGCAAGCCCTAAGTAGGCATTTTTTAGCCTCCTGTTTTTGAGGATCAGCAAAAGCTGATGCTACACAGGCTGCATATTGGTAATGAGCATTGCTAGAAACACTCCTTTGGACCTTGGTGCCAGATACCACAGGATAGCTTCAGAAGTCCAGGCCTTGATGGATCAGAACAGCACGAAGAGGACCTATACAATGTTAGTCACATTATCCGCTGGAAATTCAAGTATAAAGGTTTCTCTTTAAAGGGAAAAAATCACCCAGTAATGGCCACTATCCATTGTAAAGTTTCAGCCCCCCACAGCAACGGGGACGTTGAGGAGGAAGGTGTTTTACCTTCCTCCATGGCACTGATCCCATGCTGTTAGTCAGTGTAAAGTCCACTCCAGAGCACCCTTAGGAGCACTGACATGTTGGCCTGCCCCCTCCATCGATTATGATTAGAAGGGGTGGGCTGGATGACAAAGGCAGTGCACCTAACGGTGCTCCAGAGCAGAGTTTACCCTGATTAACAGCGCGGGACCAGCACCAAGGAGGAAGGTAAGACACATACTTTCCTCCTCAGTGTCTCCCATGCTATAGGGGTCTATCAGCAGGTCAGATTTGTCTAGCCTGCTGATAGTTTCACTTTAAAGAAAAAAAAAAGTGGAAGAAAGTGGCTTGGCCTGTACAGTATATGTTGCCACCACCAGACAATCTGGTGGTGGAAGTGTGATACTCTGGGCAATGATGTGCTGGGAGACTTTGAGACCTGCCATTCATGTGGATGTTATGGTGACCTGTACCACCTACTGTACCTAAATATTGTACAGACCAAGTCCTTCACTTCATCGCAGAGGTATTTAGTAATGGCAGTGATCTGTCACCAGGATAATGTCCCCTGCCACCATTTAAAAATTGTTCAGCAATGGTGTAACAACACAATAGGTTCAAAATGGTCACCAAGTTACCTACAACCACAACCTACACTCACCGCCCACTTTATTAGGTACACCTGTCCAACTGCACGTTACCACTTAATTTCTAATCAGCCAATCACATGGCGGCAACAGTGCATTTAGGCATGTAGACATGGTCAAGACAATCTCCTGCAGTTCAAACCGAGCATCAGTATAGGGAAGAAAGGTGATTTGAGTGCCTTTGAACGTGGCATGGTTGTTGGTGCCAGAAGGGCTGGTCTGAGTATTTCACAAACTGCTGATCTACTGGGATTTTCACGCACAACCATCTCTAGGGTTTACAGAGAATGGTCCGAAAAAGAAAAAACATCTAGTGAGCGGCAGTTCTGTGGGCGGAAATGCCTTGTTGATGCCAGAGGTCAGAGGAGAATGGGCAGACTGGTTCCAGCTGATAGAAAGGCAACAGTGACTCAAATAGCCAACCGTTACAACCAAGGTAGGCAGAAGAGCATCTCTGAACGCACAGTACGTCCAACTTTGAGGCAGATGGGCTACAGCAGCAGAAGACCACACCGGGTGCCACTCCTTTCAGCTAAGAACAGGAAACTGAGGCTACAATTTGCACAAGCTCATCGAAATTGGACAGTAGAAGATTGGAAAAACGTTGCCTGGTCTGATGAGTCTCGATTTCTGCTGCGACATTCGGATGGTAGGGTCAGAATTTGGCGTCAACAACATGAAAGCATGGATCCATCCTGCCTTGTATCAACGGTTCAGGCTGGTGGTGGTGGTGTCATGGTGTGGGGAATATTTTCTTGCCACTCTTTGGGCCCCTTGGTACCAATTGAGCATCGTTGCAACGCCACAGCCTACCTGAGTATTGTTGCTGACCATGTCCATCCCTTTATGACCACAATGGACCCAACATCTGATGGCTACTTTCAGCAGGATAATGCGCCATGTCATAAAGCTAGAATCATCTCAGACTGGTTTCTTGAACATGACAATGAGGTCACTGTACTCCAATGGCCTCCACAGTCACCAGATCTCAATCCAATAGAGCATCTTTGGGATGTGGTGGAACGGGAGATTCGCATCATGGATGTGCAGCCGACAAATCTGCGGCAACTGTGTGATGCCATCATGTCAATATGGACCAAAATCTCTGAGGAATGCTTCCAGCACCTTGTTGTATCTATGCCACGAAGAATTGAGGCAGTTCTGAAGGAAAAGGGGGTCCAACCCGTTACTAGCATGGTGTACCTAATAAAGTGGCCAGTGAGTGTATGTAGCATCTGTAGGATTTGCTGGAAAAATAACTATGGTCCATGGAGCTTCCACCAATAACTTACAGGACTTTGGTGCCAGATTCCACAGAATAGCTTCTGAAGTCCAGGCCTTGATGGATCAGAACAGCACAAGGAGGACCTATACAATGTTAGTCACATCATCTGCTAGATTTCTTGCAAATTTAAATTATACATAAAAATTCAAGTATAAAAGTTTCTCTTTAAGGGGAAAGATCACCTCGTAGTGGACACTATCCATTGTAAATTTGATAGAAAGCTGTGTGACTAATACTTTAGGCAGACACATAGCTTAGAGCAATGCTTCTCAACTCCAGTCCTCATGGCCCACCAGCAGGTCATGGTTTTAGGATATCCCATACAAAGAACACCTGTGATAATACCTGATCAACTGAATATAATTATATCACGTGTGCAATACTAAGGAAATCCTCAAAACATGACCTGTTGGTAGCCATGAGGACTGGAATTTAGAAGCACTGCCGTAGAGCTTCAAGGTCCCCCAAGCCTGACGAGTTGGATTGTATAGTTGTCTATTTACATGACGGAAACTTTAAGATACTTCTAGAAGCCACTAAGGCATCTGTCCCCTCTAAGGGTATATTCACACTATGGAATTCGGGCAGAGACTTCAAGTGGATTCTTCCGCATGGCCTCCGCTTGAAGTTGTGCCCGTCCCATAGACTCACTGATATTTCCTGGCAAATTCCGCCATCTTCCCCAAGAACTGACATGTCCAAGCGGTGGAATCCGCTTGAAGTCTCCGCACATATTCTGTAGTGTGAACATACCCTCATTCTGCTTCCGGGAACTTCCAGCCACTGTTTTTTTACTCACTTTTAAATAATCATAAAATTATAATCAAATATAAGAGGAAGAAGCTGCCAGCTAGTAATATTTTATAGTACAATAACTGATACACTGCATTTCCAGTTGTCACGGTTCTCCTTTTCCGTTGTTTTTATTTATTGTTGTCAATTGACACTTTAAATTATATAGATTATGATAGAAACAGCCCATTTCTGATTGGCCGGTAGAAATGGAAGGTTACCGGAGTTCAACATCAACTTAAAAGTAAACAAAGCCTCCACTACATCTCCCTTGTTACAAGACCGGGTCTTAAAGTGCAACGAGAAGAAATCGGTTCTAGGTCAGTACGTTATAAGGAAACTTCTCAATAATTAAGGCTAAGTGTAGTAGCTAATTGGTGGAAAACTGCAACCTTCGTCTGCCGGTTGCTATGTTACATGTCGGTTTTGTATTCTCTTGGGAATTTGCTTACTTAATGTTTATATTAAATTGGCATTGACTTGATATCTTGTCTCTACTGCTATAATTAGGTCCGGTGTTCTGTAAACATGGGTTTGCTTAGAAAACTCATAATATAACATTCTGGGAACATAGGTTTTCTAGCAGATACAATGACAGCAATTAGTAAATACCTTATATACCCAGTGACTAATTGGAGCCAGCAGACAGTAGCCACAATGTGCTGAATTCTGTGGCTGCCCAGAATCGCTCACAATATCGTATTAAATGATTTTTATTAACAATGGTGATGCTGCTGTATATAGCAAATGATCTGAACCTCATGGCCTGGGAACATTTACTCTGAAAATACAGTCAGAGAAAAAAAGTGAATGCACCTGTCTATCTGCAAAAGAAGACCATGCTGGGAACTGGGATGGGATTTGCATTTTTTTTTAAAATATGAAATGTTTCACTAATTTGCATGTTATCCTTGCGCAGGGGCCATGCGAGTCCTCTCTGTATGGGTCCAGTTTTAGTATGTGCTGTGGTTTTTTTTAGCCGTTTAATGCCTGTTGCCGTCAGTGACTATGACATCTATTGGATTTGACAGAGGTAGGGAACCTCTGTTACCGTCTTAAAAAAAAAAAAAACCAATAATTTTTTTTCTCCCTCCCCAACTCACCCCCAAGAAAGCTTTTCAGTATGGTTATGTTTATGAAAAGATTTAAAAGAGAAAATAAGTTATGTCTCTTGGAATGTAATGACATTTAAAATGTTTTTGTGGAAAAAGGAAAAAAATAAATAAGTAAATATATATATATATAATATACACACAGACCATACAGCTGCTATGGGGCCCGTGGGGCAGGGGAGGCCCCACTGCAGAGCATATGGACTGCCTCCATGTTACTATGGTGCTAGCTACCCCTTTCCGACATTGACAGCTCACCAACAGCCCTGTGAATATATATATATATATATATATATATATATATATATATATATATATATATACTGTATATATATATTCACAAAACATAGGGATATTTGACTTGGGGGTGAAATTTATGGAAAATGTAAGAATTTCATGATACAGATGACTTTATTGAAACAAAAGCCGACACCAGCGGTGCCAGGCTGGCGTCAGCACAAAACTTACCTAAGCAAGTGCCAGGGCCCACAGCATCTCTAGGGGCCCAGAGAGGGAGAGGGGCCCAGTTTTCTGATGTCCAGCCCGATCACTAGTGCAGGGTGAGAACTGAACATCAGAAGAGAGAGAGCAGGACCTGCACAGAGAGAGAAAAGGGATAAAGACCTGATCACATGACCTAAAGGTCCTCAACCTTACAGTGTGGAGAGCGGCCCAACAGAGAGGAAGAGGGAGAAGACTGAGCTGTAACTGCTGTGTGTCAGTATCAGTCAGTCAGTGTCTGTGTCAATAATGTATGTTTGTACATGTTAGTAGTGTCTCACGTTATTGTGCATAGTGTGTAAATGAGGGGCCCGCTGAGGCTCTGTCGCCCAAGGGCCCACAAAAACCTGGAGCCGGCCCTGAGTGGTGGATATACCCCAGCAAAAATGTCAGTGTCTCAATAACTTGCCATGTGCCCTTGAGCAACAAAGCTGTACAAAGGGGTACAGAATTATTAGCCTCCACATTGCGACTCAGCTGATCTTATAGGTTTTCTATGGGATTCAGGTCTGGAGAACGTGCAGGCCACTCCATTGAGGTCCCCCAGTCTCCGGTAGCCGTTCCCTAATGATGCAAACTCGATGAGCTGGAGCTTTGTCCTTCATGAAGATGATATTAGGCCGATGTTGTTCATGCAGAAGCACAATGACTGGATTAATGATGTTATACAAGTAATACGGGCTTATCACTATATCATTCACAAAGTATAGGGCTGTTCTATATTGACTAGACACACCTGCCCACACTAACACCACCACCAAGGGCAACAGTGGCTGATGCATAGCACTCTCCTTGCCTCCTAGTAACTTTATACATGTAATACTTTTAAAGGGGTTATCCAGAGCTACAAAAACATGGCCACTTTTTCCCCCTACTGTTATCTCCAGATCAGGTATAATTTGCAATTAAGCTCCATTTACTTCAATGGAAATGAGTTTGAAACCCCACCCAATCTGGAGACAAGAGCGGGGCAAAAGTGGCCATGTTTTTGTAGCGCTGGATAACCCCTTTAAGGTCAAGCTATAACTGGGATGAAAACCAACTTTTATGGGGCCCGGGGCCCATTCTACTTGCTGAATCCTTTTTCAACTTTGCATGACTTGGATACATTGATTCTGCCCTATGAAGTTGTAAAGCGCCTCCATGATGTTCCAATAGTTGGAGTGTAAACTGACGGTCATATTTTATTTATTTCTTTTAAATTTTTCCAAAGAGTAAAACTTAGCTCAAGGATAAATTAACTTTTTTTTTTTTTTAACGTGCAAGAAAAGTTCAAGGTAGTTACAGCGTCTCCTGATTTGTGATAATAGAGAATGAAAACTTTACCACATCTCAAGGAAAAGAACATATTATTCCAGAATGTGTCAGCGATGTCTATAATTTGCCAATTTGTTCTTGTGAGATTTATGTATTTTTTTTTTACTATTCTTGTACCTAGTAATTTAATTTACAAGATAACTTATAACAATCTACAGAATTAGACTTCATTTAGTATGAGCTGCTAAAGATGGACTAATGTGCCTGAGACAGACTTCTGTCCAAAACTTGGCACATGGGACTTTCCTCCCCATTTTTTATTTGGTTTAGAGACTTCAGAGACACTTTTTCACCAGGTCGACAAGGGTGTGTGATCTAAACTGAAACTCTGTGTGCTGCAAATTAATTTAAAGGGATACTCTGGGGAAAAAAGTCAACATTTAACAAAAAGTAATACAGATATGTAAATAACTTTAGTTATCAGTACTTATCAGCTGCTGTATGTCCTGCAGGAAGTGGTGTATTCTTTCCAGTCTGACACAGTGCTCTCTGCTGCCACCTCTGTCCATGGCAGGAACTGTCCAGATTAGTAAAAACCTCACCTGCTCTGGACAGTTCCTGCCTCGGAGAGGGGTGTCAATACTGGAGGGGTTTCAGACTGGAAAGAATACACCACTTCCTGCAGGACATACAACAGCTGATAATTAGTGGAAGACTTGAGTTTTTAAATAGAAGTAAATTACAAATCTATACAACTTTCTGAAGCCAGCTGATTTTGAAAGAAAAAAAAATTCACCAGAGTACCCCATTTAAAGTTATTTTTGACCCAGTTGGTATAAATATGATAAATTATAGTGATGTCAAATTCTCTACAGCTGGGGGGCCAAAGGCTCTCTATCCCTGATTTAACTAGTCTACATTGCCAATGGGGCTGTCCGTGACAGGAACTTTCCAGAGCAGGGGAGGTTTTCTTTGGGGGATTTGCTACTCTGGACAGTTCCTGACACAAACAGAGATGGCAGCAGAGAGCACTGTATCAGACTGGAAGGTACACCACTTCAACACATACAGCAGCTGATAAGTACTGTGCACCCTGACTTGCCAGTTCACGCATTGTGTCCCAACTGAGTGCGTTCGTTTTCAGTCCCTTATGGCTGGTGCAATGCATGCTTGATCGGTGATGGCAGGAGCATGCAGCCTGGGAGATCAGCGGTGCATGCACAAACTGGCTCCTGCGGCTCCTGCCAGCAGTAGTGCACGCGTGCACCGTGATAACATGGAACAGGAGGCTGGCCAGCAGCATATATGCAGCAAAAAGAGGGAGAAGTAAGTGATGGTGAAGGGGGGGGGGGGGGGTGCCAAAGTGTGGCACAAACGCCAAGCCACTACTCCTCTTTGACTTGATTACAGTGGGAGACCCGAGATTGTATAGAATCCACTGCACGGACACGTTTACTACAGGTACCATGCTAACAAGTGGCCAGCCACCTACACTACACTGCCCGCACCTCTGGTCCTGTCTGTGTGCCGACAGATTCCCATTAACCTTTCTGAGATTAAATACCTGTCTTACAAGAGAGAAGGGACCACTCCAAGGGTTAATGTTTTTTTTTTTTTTTTTTTATTTAATTTTTTTTATTTTCAGCGTACACATAGATACACTATAAATGACAATGGGGAGACCTGTATACAATCTTGTTACCTGTCTAGGTGGAGCGTGGCATTTGTAGTACCACTTTTCTTACAGGTCCCCCCCCCCCCACCTTTTCATTTTCATAAATCAAACCCCAATGTACAGTGTTCAGAATACGACCTTTTTCCATTCCGGCTGAAAGACGGATACTCTAATCCCTAGTCTATGAAATTGCTGTAATAAATACACCCATTGGTCTTAAAGTCATGTGTAATAATTACAGCAGAAACGGCTCAAATTATGTCCGCTGATATTGGATTGTGTTATAGTGTTGTAATAATTGAACTTTAATACAGATTTTTAGAGCGTGCGGCAACTGGTCGGACCAGTCACAGCGACAATATGTCATTTCTATGTGTACATTACCTTATGAGGTTCACTGGATGACTTTTCTTATAAGAACACACATTACCAGGGAAAGTACATTGAGGCCTTGGGGATTTTTTTTTCCCTTTCCTCCGGCAGCTGCATGGATTTGATAAGGACAGGGAGACTGACCAGCTGGACTGCAGATTTTAGAAACGTTCTTTCTGCTTTTTATTATAGATTGTTAGTATTATGAGAAAACAATAGAATAAGAAGGTTAAAATAATATTGCTTTTCATTCTAGAAGTTGACTGATATGATTTACTGTATGGGGTCAGGTCGGTACAAATGCTCTTGTATGCCTTTTATACACGCTATATGGATGCTATCTGCAGGAAGTTTTTGGACTTCCCATTCTAAACCCATAGGGGGAGATTTATCAAAAGGTGTAAAATTTAGACTGGTGCAAACTACCCACAGCAACCAATCACAGCTCAGCTTTAGGCAGTGCTGAAAGGAAAGCTGAGCTGTGATTGGTTGCTGTGGGCAGTTTGCACCAGTCTAAATTTTACACATTTTGATAAATCTCCCCCATAGACATTATTATGGATTTGATCTCCCTTTGCAGGTATAACAGCTTCCTCTCATTCTGGGAAGACTTTCTACAAGATTTTGGAGGTTTCTATGGGAATTTGGGAGGTCGGACACTCATGTTAGATGAGAGGGCATGGTTCCCAACCTCTCTTCTAGTTCATCCTAATGGTGTTGAATGGGGTTGAGGTCAGAGCTGGCAATCACCGATTTAGCATACATTGCAGAAAGTGACAATTGTCCCCTGTTTGGCTATGGGATCTCTAACAGAGCCAATGTCATGACCTGGCTGATGGACTGGCCAGGTCTAGTCACTGATTGGCTGAGCAGGCTGCCCATCAATCAGGACAGACATTTTACACCAAGTTGTGATGTCATCAGGGGAAAAGCAGGGGTCCCGGACAGATGTCGCATTGTGGACAAGGGGAGAGGTAAGCAATGCTTCATTGTTATCTCCTCTGCCCTCTGTCACATCCTTGCTGGAGCCGGACTTCTCCTTTAAGATTTACCTAAACTGGAACTAAGGGGCCTTAGCATTATCCTTCTCCACCAAACTTACAGCTGGCACAATTTAGTCAGACAAGTAACACCAAAACCAGACTGTATGGAGAGGTGTGGTCCAGTATCTTTGGCTTTACACCATCCACTCTTTAGCATTGTGCTTGTTGATGTAAGGCTTGCATGCAGCTGCTCAGCCATGTAAACCCATACCGTAAAGCTCCCGATGAGGCTCAGTTTTTGTGCTGATTGTAATGCCAGATCAGTTTTAGATCGCTGCTGTTATTAACTCAACAAAATGTTGGCAACTTTTAAGCACTATGCCCCTCAGTGACCCACGATGACATCTTATTACACTACAACACTGGAATGTATTGCGCTCTTTAGAATGACCCATTGAAGCTTAGCTGCAACCCCGGAATACAAGAAATAAAATAAAGACCATAAAGATGAGGTTGGAACATTATGTGTATTATGGGTTACAAAGACACATAAACAAATACTAATAACAATATTTTAAAAATTCAGTCGATCGAGTATATAGTCCATAACAAGACTGTCCAAAGTGAAAGAGACATTGTCAGCCCAGCTTTAACTGGCCGACAACCTACTAGCAACACCACGATTATCCTTATGCAAGCTACAAATGTATTTATAACATTCAGATGATGAGATTGGTTGGGGGTGGTGAGCGCTCTGGTGACTACACTTATCATGGGCAATGTTGGCAGCAGCTGCTGCTGTGGGTATAGTGTGGTACAGAAAGATGTAGCAGAGGCGTAGTGTTTCAGGCTGTAGGTGAGGACAGATGTTCCTTTAGGGTATGTTCACACTTACCGGATCCGCAGCTGATTTTCTGCTGCAGATCCACAGCAGATTTCATTTAAATAACTGAACACAGCATCAAATCTGCTGCAGATCTGCTGTGGTGCCTTCACACGTACCGTATCGCCGCGTTTTTAACGCTGCATTTTTATCGCGTTTTTATCGCTGCGTTTTTGCTGCGTTTATGGTGCGTTTTTTACATGCGCGTTTTGATTTTCACATGATTTTCATGTGAAAATCAAAACTCGCATGTAAAAAACGCAGCGATAAAAACGCAGCGATACAGTACGTGTGAAGCTACCCTTAGAGTGAGATGACAGGTCAGGGCAGGCAGCATACAAAAGAATGGTCAAGTTGCAAGCCGGGTCAAACGCAGGAGAAGTAGGTGAAAACCATATCTCTGCAGATCACTATACCACTAGAGTGTAACTACTCAGGCATAGGTGGCAAGAATCATTCTCTTTATATACGTGCAGTAGAGTGGGTACTAGTGGTGAATGAGAAATGTAGCATGCAAAGCCAAGCACTGTGGGAGAGATCAGAGGGACTGGCTGGTGTGTGGAGCAAAGGAAAGGTGAGTATGGGCCCTATTCCACCGGAGGATTATCGTTCAGATTATCGTTAAATCATTCGAATCTAAACGATAATCGTTCGGTTGAAATGCAGTTAACGATTAACGACCGAACGAGAAATCGTTGATCGCTTTATAAGACCTGGACCTATTTTTATCGTTGCTCGTTCGCAAAACGTTCGAATTGAATAAGACACCGTTCGGTCGTTCGCAATAGATACGAACGCAATAGCGAATAAATAGCGAAGAAAGATGATCGCAATTACGATCATAAGTAACGATTATCGTTCCATGGAAATGAGTGAACGTTTTCAGGTGTTTCGCAATAGCGGTCGTTTGAGATCGTTAATAGTTAATGATTATGCAAACGATAATCGTCCGGTGGAATAGGGCCCTATGTCACAAGGTGGCTGGGAACTCTGACCTGACTGGACTCCCAGCTAGGTAGATAAATATATAGTGAAATGTGTATTGTGAACATCAAAGTCAATATTATGCAACAGTTAAAATATTTGGATAATACGGTTCCTCAATGGTCAGCACTGTTGCTATGCAGCACTGGAATCCTGGGATCAAATCCCACGTTTGTAAGGAGTTTGTATGTTCTCCCCAGTGGTGTGAGATTTTCCTCCCACACTCCAAAACATGTACAGATAGGTGAATTTAGATTGTGAGCCCTAATGTGGACAGGGACCTATTTGAGTGATCTTGCTACCTATGCCTGAGCAGTTACACTCTAGTGGTATAGTGATCTGCAGAGATATGGTTTTCACCTAATTCTCCTGTGTTTGACCTGGCTTGCAACTTGACCATTCTTCTGTATGCTGCCTGCCATGATTTAGCTTTTTTAGATAAGTGGTCCAAACATTGGAAATTGAATGTTTCCAAATGTAAAATAATGCACTTGGGGAGGAGGAATCCTCTATCCGAGTATCACATTGGCAGTACTGTGTTGGAAAAGACTTCAGAAGAGAAGGATTTAGGGGTAGTGATTTCTGACAGCCTTAAAATGAGTCACCAGTGCAACCAGGTGGTGGGGAAAGCTAATCGTATGCTGGGGTGTATAGCTAGAGGTATAACCAGTAGGAAGAGGGAGATTGTGATCCCGCTGTATAGAGCTCTGGTGAGGCCACATCTGGAATACTGTGTCCAGTTCTGGAGACCTCATCTACAAAAAGATATTGATATAATAGAACAGGTCCAAAGACGGCTACAAAAATGGTGGAGGGTGTGAGGCATAAACCATATCAGGAAAGACTTAAGGATTTGAATCTGTATAGTCTGGAGGAAAGAAGGGAAAGGGGGGACATGATTGAAACCGAGGGAAGAGTTTTTAGTAAAAAACTGAGTTCAAGAACAAGAGGACACAGTGAGAGGTTAGTCGGAAAGATCAGAAGCAACATGAGAAAATATTACTTTGCTGAAAGAGTAGTAGATGCTTGGAACAAACTTCCAGCAGATGTGGTTGGTAAATCTACAATAACAGAATGTAAATCTGCCTGGGATAAACATATATCTATCCTAAGATAATAAGAATGGGAATACTAAAAGGGCAGACTAGATGGACCCAGTGGTCTTTTTCTGCCGACAATCTTCTAGGTTTGTATAAGCTACTGTATGTAAAGTGCCACAGAATAACTTGACGCTATATGTAAATAAATGAATTATTATTGAATTTCGGGCAGGCTGATTTTTACAAAATTGAAAAAAAAATAACATGCACTTACCTCTCTGGCTCCAGCACTGGTGCCCGCTTACCGATGCTCTGATCCCCAGACGCTTATTGGTTATAGAGAGGACCTGGGGAGTGAGGAAGGGAGGTCCTCACTAAGGCCACTGACTAGCTGAGCGGGCCTGGAATGTCACGTCTCAGGTCCTCTCTCTAACCAGTAAGCGGACAGGGACTCTGGGGGCCAGAGCATCGGTAAGCGGGCACCAGTCTGCTTGAATGTACTTTACACATCTAAACATACTGTCCATAAACCTTAAAAATAAAATAGTATTATAGCTGTAGTTCACCTTTAAATGAGCGTTCCAAAACGAATAAACCAAACCAATACAACCTAGCACAGGACCAAAGGGAGTCCATGTGTTACGTCCCCTCAAAGACCTGCAACAAGCATAACACAGTGTATCAGATTTGGCTGGTGTGTTCCTTTAACATCCCACTCCTCTCATCGGAGTCTATTAAGTTTAGATCTGGGAACTACACTTTTATTTAGAAGTTTATTTTAAATTGTTGTCATGTTTATTCGACATTTATCCAAGCCTGCAAGAAAGAGATAAGAATGGGGGAAAAAAACAAGACATTGCTTTCCTCCAACAAGAATTGCAGTCTTTACAAAATATTGACTCGACTGAAGTAGAATTACACAGCATTGTGTTTGTACAATATGTTCTACCATATTTGCATAGTTCCATCGTTGGAAAGTAAAGCAAACAGAGTCTTTAGTTGCGATCTGAATTTGTTTACTCTCCTGTAACATAAAAATGTAAAAAAAAAAAAGCAACTTTGAAACAAAGGAAATGTTTTCCATGACATGGCATCACTTATAGGCGATACACATAGAGAGTAAATGTGCAACACCTTCTAAGGTAGGTTCCCAACCTGTGCTATGTCTATCTTACAGGGTATCTCTCATGTCCTTAAAAAGCACTTTTATTATCCCCAGGCTGTACATTTATTAAGTCTACCATCGTAGCCTTGGGGGGACTTTGATACATTTTTGAGTAGGCGTTACTGAGTATTCATGTTGTATAACACTGCTCTAGGAAGTTCTCAATTGTCAGACTCTTATATAAACATAACGTGGGTTGTAGTTACAATGTGGCATTATGAGGCTCCAATCCAAAAAGAAAAGTTACATTAAAATAAAAAAAAAAAAAAAAAAGAATTATTTTGTCTAGGAGAGATTCTTCTCTGTCTTTGCCAGTAGACACAACATCATAGCTCAGTACAATTCCTTGCATGGAGATTTGTCTAGGCTAAAGATGAGAGGTTTTATTTGAGTCTTAAAGGGAAGCCGTCACCATGAATATGCTACTTAACCTATCGGCATCATGTTATAAAGCAGAAGGAGCTGAGCAGATTGATATATATCTTTTATGGGAAAATATTTGTTATAACTTGTAATTTATTGATTGAAATCTCTGATGTTTCCATGGTAAATAGTCCAGTCCATTGAGTGACACCGCCCACTGCAGAAACAGATCGCTGATCTCAGGGAGACCAGCCAAATGATAACACTGCCGGCTGCTAGTGAAAGCGCTCAATGCAGTGAAATCCTAGGTGCATTGCCCCCTGGGAAACATGAATATGCAAAGAAGAGCCCATGGAGCCTCATTGAAGAGTCTCAAAACACAGGACTAGCCAGATATCCCTCTGGGAAGGACCCAGCCAAGGGGTGTCTCCTGTAAGAAAACCACCAAAACCACCATAATAAGTGGCTCTATAAGTCAATGTAATTACAAGGAAAAGCCAAGGCCAGGTAACCATCGACAGACAGCTGTTTCGGGATGTTGCCCCTCATCAGTGTGAAGCAGGATTCTAGCTAGGTTGGAGCGATGCCTAGTAGAGCCATAATAGAAACAGATCGCCCACTGGACTCCTTAAAGGGGTATTTCACTAAACAGCTAAAAAAATTAAATGCTCCCAAACCTAGCTGGTCTTACTCACCAAGTTCCCCTGAGTAATTTGAGACATGTTCTATCTTTCTAAAAGCCAGTCTATATCCAAGATGGCGTCGGCCAGGAAACTACGTTTTCCCAGCATGCATTGCATCTCAGAGCCAAGTACCTGCCTATTGCATGCTCAATCTGCTTCTGTTTTACACTGTAAAAAAATACTGTATCTATTAATCTATCCTTTATCCACTGCCACTCTTATCATATAGCGGTGTGGGATACTGTGAGTTCTTTTAGATTCTGGGGAAAATGGGGGGGGGGGGGCTGGGTCAGGTCCCTCTATAGCACACCTCAGGAAGTTAGACTCCATTGTAGTGAAGTTTAACAAGATTCATTCAGGTATATACAGTACAGTACACTCCAACAGAAAGAAACATCAGTGGTGACAGTGATGAAATGCTTCCTAGAACCCACACCAGGGGCGTAACTACCACTGTTGCAGCCATAGCGGCTGCTATGGGTCCCACCACATCATGGTGCCTGCTCTTGCACTAAGCTGAGCCTTCTGAGCTGTTATCATGTGGAGCACCAGGTGGTCAATAGGGCTTCAAGGGTTCTGCAGATGTACCTTTAACTGCAAGCACTTCTGACGAGCGCTTGCAGTCATGACCACACTTCGTGGTTAAGTGGTCAGTCGGGAAGGAAGGGGGGCTCAATCAAACGTTTGCTATGGGGACCAGCCATTTGTAGTTATGCCCCTGACCCACACAGTCTGGCTGCTTCTCACAGGGGGTATACTTACAGGTACCTGAGTCTTACCAGTCCTATACTGTAATCCATCTGTGGATCTGTGCTGTGATTTCTGGCTGCTATTTCCACATAAGTCTGGCTTTCTCTGTCACTGCTTGTACCTCACACACACAGGTGAGCTTCATTTTACCTCACTGAACTCCCTTCCTGATTGCTGTTAACTCTCTCACTGCTGGACAACTAGCAATATTGTGTGCTGGCACTAACTGCCTGACTGAGGGGATTAATTAACCCTTGACAGTGACCGACAGGCTTACCCTGGGCCACATATCCATCTACATAGATAGATTATAAAGATAGAGATAAAACTGTTTCATTTACCCTATACTTCTCTGGAGGCTGTCACTGTTCTGTTGTTTTCCCG
Source organism: Dendropsophus ebraccatus (assembly GCF_027789765.1). Lineage (NCBI taxonomy): Eukaryota > Metazoa > Chordata > Amphibia > Anura > Hylidae > Dendropsophus > Dendropsophus ebraccatus. The sequence continues at coordinate 28,670,391 of NC_091462.1, read as the reverse complement.
CCCCATGGCCAGGTGTTCACTCATTTGTGTGATGTCAGTGGTGGGCGGGGTTAGAGATGAGGCATTACAGCTTGCCTAGCAACAGAAGAGACCAAGTTCATGTGACTTTGCTCTAAAAAGGGAAGGGGAGGACAGAGGAGTGGAGACCATGTAGACCAGGAGGGAGGATTTTCAGCAGCTTCAGGGTGTATGTCAGGATGCGTTGCAGACAAACGGCCTAATTCATGTAATAGAAACCTATCACAAAAATGGGTGGGGATTGAACAGGGTTGCATTTTATTAAGTGGAGCACCCCTTTAACACATTGGTTGCATGGTAAGAGAAGCAGGCAGTTAGCTGTATCAGTGCACCAAGGGGTAAAGTACAACCCTTAGTGCACCGAACAACCTAATTTGCATAACCATAAAACATTTAAATAATAAAAAAAGCTTTGGCTGTCCAGCCATGATAAAAATGGTAGTTTTGCAACAGCTGGAGGGCTGAAGGTTCCCCATCCCTAAGGATTTCAGTAGTCAGACTTTACAATATATCCTAACACTAATGGGAAAACCCCTCTATCCTGCACATTCCCAACAGATAGGAAACCATTATAATAAACCTGGGCCAAATTTTCAGAAAGAATAGAAAAAAAATTCTCCACTTTTCACAGCTCAAAACTGATATCAAGCTGCCAATGTGTCCCCCGAATCCTATCTGCAAATACAAGGACTTTTAAGGACTTTTGTATAATCTTTTCTTTTCTTTAACTTTTTCAGTTCCTGGAAAATGGGAAAGAAATGAGTCTCATTAACGCGCAGTGTTAACTGGCAGCGGGCCCGATCATTCCTGCCAAGTTTACTTTAAGCATTTCAAGGATGAAAACAGATTAGCCATTTGCTACATGTGCATTTATTTTGTAGCATTTGTAGTTTTTGAACAGCCGTCAAATATTATTTAAAAGTGTTTTATAAATACAGGGCCCGGAGGAGGGAAATCAGATCTCGGGCCCTGGATCCGTTCACTGTGGATAAATAAATGACACAGAACATTTCCAAGTTGACCGACAAATGAATATATGTTTGCTGTGCGCTGTTTATCTTTTCCGATATGTTTGGCTTTAACATGAAATGATGATGAATTGGTAAGTCCTCATGTGAGCGCAGTCAGCACTCCGCTTGTTTATCTAATTAATAGGCCGCTAGGTCTCCGAGGCGCCAGAAACTTGTAGATATTAAACACTGCAAATAGCAATCAGAGCCCATAAAATATATGACTTTACATGGTTTATAATGAGAAATGGCTTTTATGTCCAATATGACGCAGATACTTACGGGATTGTTGGTGGTGTATCAGGCTCGGCCGCCTGAGGTAGGGATTAGGCCGGCCAAACAGATCAAATTAAAGTCTATTAACATCTAGGGGGAGGTTTATCAAACTGGTGTAAAGTAGAACTGGCCCAGTTGCCCCTAGCAACCAATCAGATTCCACCTTTCATTCCTCACAGACTCTTTGAAAAATTAAATGTTGAATCTGATTGGTTGCTAGGGGCAACTGAGCCAATTCTACTTTACACCTGTTTGATTAATCTCCCCCTAATGGCTTCTGAGCAACAAGCCCATCAACATTGTAGACCGCAAGGTCCATTACAGACAGGGCCGATTCTGGGTTCTCTGCCGCCTGAGGCAAAACCTCAGGCGGCCACCGCCTCACTAGCGCGCAGCCCCACCCCCGGAACAAGCTGAATACCGCCGCCACCATCCCCCCCCCCCCCCGATCGCCATAATGCGACCCCCGCCGACCCCGGACACTCACCACATCCTGGAGGAGGATGAGAGCTGCTGGGTGACGTCACGGAAGCCCGGCGGGATTTGGGGGACAGCGGTGAGCGTGGACGGCTGCGGTGGGACAGGGGAGCGGCTGCAGGGCTGCTGTCATTTTAGTTAAGTGTAACCTAACTAAAATGAAACATTTTGCCGCCCCCTGCAGGACCGTAGAATCTGCCGCCTGAGGCGGAATCCTCATTCCGCCTCATGGCAGGAGCGGCCCTGATTACAGATAGCAAGAGTGAGTACTAGAGGATTCCCTGGATGGTCCAAGGACTGATGTCTAGGAGTAGACCAGGGATGGGGAACCTTCGGCCCTCCAGCTGTTGCAAAACTACAATTCCCATCATGCCTGGACAGCCGAAGCTAAAGCAGGCAGTATTGCAGACAGCACACAGGTTCATAGTCAATGAGGCCTAGTCATACACAGGAGAGGCACATGCACAAAACACCTTCACTGGTTCGCTAGTAACCTGTGCTCAGGCAAGGTGGAGCAGGTATGGCTGCCTGATATACCAGGTGACTAAAGGTAATAGGATGGGGCAGGGTACAAATACTGGCTCCTCAAAGGGGTTTCCAGGATTAGAAAGAAATAGCTACTTTCTTGCATAAACAGCACCACAACTGTCCTCAGGTTGTGGGTGGTATTGCAATTTAGCTCCATTCACTTCTATGGAACAGGGTTGCAATACCCACACCCAAACTGTTGAAAGGAGTGGTATTGTTTCTGGAATAAAGCGACCATTTTTTTCTAAGCCTGGATAACCCCTTTAAGAGGCACAGAGAATATATGTGTATACCCTAGGAACAGCAGGCGTCAGACAGCAACACGAGCAAAGAGCAGAACATAGAGTGAAGATCATCATCCTGGCACCTTTGGATTTACACTCAATTCTCTTCCTTATCTGACTTTTTTCTGAAAGGCAAATTTCAGGTCACTGTTACATCATCTCTACATCTAAAGATACCACAGAAATGAAGGACTGTGATCAATATACTCACCAATGCTTATATGTTACACTGTAAAACAAGAAAGAAATAAAGCAAGAAATGCACCTGAAGTGCTGGCTGAATGGCTTGTTTGTCAATCTCTGAGAAAGTTGGACCCATACTTGTAGGACTCATCAAGTTAAAGGGGTATTCCAGGGAAAATGAACTTTTTTGCTATCCAGAGGATAGTGGGAAAAGTAGGAGATCGCGGTGGGTCCGACCCTTGAACCCCCCGGCGATCTCCATATCAGACCCTGGCCGGCATGTGAGACCTGCGGCTCTATTCATTCCTATGGAGAGACAGAAAGAGCAGAGTACAGCGCATACTCGGCTCTTTTCGACACTCTATAGGAATGAATAGAGCTGCAGGTCACATGCCGACCCGAGGCTCTATTCATAACAGAGGGTTTGATACAGAGATCACCGGGGGGTTCAAGGGTTGGACCCACCGCGATCTCCTACTTTTCCCCTATCCTGTTGAGAGTGGAAAAGTTAATTTCCCCTTGAATACTCCTTTAAATATTTTGTCAAATACATTAAATTAGCAAACTAGTCTCCTTCCCCTAATATGTCCACTTTTGTCATCGCTTTGTTGACAGCTCATTGATATATTATACAGTATGTATACATTATGGGGGATTTTAACATAATCCCCACCCCCATGTCCCCCATTGGATTCATTGTGAGACGCATAGGAACCTCCATAGGAAAACTCTCCTGCTTTAAACACTTCCTGACACGGACAGAGGTGGCAGCAGAGAGCACTGTGTCAAACTTGAAAGAATACACCACTTCCTGGAGGACATAAAGCAGCTGATAAGTACTGGAAGACTGGAGATTTTTTTTTAAATAGAGAAATTTACACTTTGTATATCTTTCTGACGCCAGTGAATTTTTTTTTTTTTCCTCTGGAGTACGCCTTTAACTTGATGAGTCCTACAAGTTTAACTATATTAGTGTAGCTAGGAATATCTAATGTCTAATAGTGTTTATCCATCGTGAAGTCTGTACTTCAGTTGAGCTATTAAATAAACCTTGCTTTGTGAGATATCTGCAGTTGGTATTTGCTGTGAGATAGAACGGCTGGGAGAACGTCTTGGGCACACAGTGATTCCATACATTGTGCCAGGGGTGGTACGTGCTTCATCTTTTGCAGCTAATCTGCCTCCATGTACTAGTTCTGTTGACATTCTTTTTTATTTGCTCTTTCTTAGAGGAAATTCTCAAGTCAATTTCTCGTGGGAATTACAATTATGTAAAATCACACCTATAGTTATTAAATGGCCCCAATATTTATGATATTTATTATTATTATTTATCCTTCCTTGATTCCAGAGCGTTATACAAGCGATAAGGATTAACATACAGAATGTTACAAAAAAATGACATGAATAAAGTAAATGACAGACTGTTACATAGGGATAGAGTTCCTAAGGATGGGGAACCCTTGGCCCTCCAGCTGTTACAAAACTACAATTCCCGTCATGCATGGACAGCCAAAGCTTTAGCTATGGCTGTCCAGGCATGATGGACATTGTAGTTTTGCACCAGCTGGAGGGCTGAAGCAGGGCCGTTTCTAGGGGCGGGCGAGCCGGGCTACCGCACGGGGCGCCCACAGCTAGGGGGCGCTCTGCGGCACCCGACAGTACCCGGCCCGCAGCCCCCGCATCATCAGGACTGGCCCGAGGATCTGGAATCTAAGTTCCAGATCCCCTGGCCAGAGCGACCTTTAGCTGTGCGTACAGCACGCACAGCTAAAGGAAACAGCAGCCGGGGCAGAGACAGCGGCTTCCTGTGCAGGCGGCTCTGTATGACAGGTGGCTGCCTGCACCGGAAGCCAGAAGAGGACGGACTCACCAAGAAGAGGAGCAGGAGGCAAGAGGGGGAGAGGTAAGTATCTGGTGGGGGATCCTGCACAGAGGGAGCCCCGATATGTCCCGATAATGCCGCCCCCCGCGATAAGCCCCGCCCCTGCGATAAGCCCCGCCCCCGCACCAAAGTTTACATGTCATCCAGCTCTCCCAGCATCCTGTATGTCAGTGTAATGGAGGTCACCCAGCTCTCCCAGCATCCTGTATGTCAGTGTAATGGAGGTCACCCAGCTCTCCCAGTATCCTGTATGTCAGTGTATAATGGAGGTCATCAGCTTTCCCAGCATCCTGTATGTCAGTGTAATAGAGGTCATTCAGCTTTCCCAGCATATAGTTTGGGACTTTATAAGTGGGAAAAGGGGAAGTTGCTGGAAATGTGCGGAGCCTGAGATGTCTGTCTGGCAGGTCCTAAAGAGATGAATTGTAGCTGCAAGAAACCGTCATGGAGGCCGGGGCCGGATGGAGAGGAAAAGGGAACGTGACCGTCAGATCACAGAAGATGTCACGTGTGAGTCCCTGTATAATGATTTTGTATTCAGTGGAACATTATTTGGCAGGGGTGCAACACCGACCTATGCCGCAATACACACACTGCTTCTTTCTAATAACCCGAATCTTGATAAAAGCCCCCCCTTCCTTCCCCAGGGCTGAACTAAGTGAGGGGGGGGGGCGTCTTTATCAAGATCCGCCCTGTTGTCAAAATGACCTAGAAACTGCCCTGGGCTGAAGGTTCCCCATCCCTGATCTACAAGTAAGGCATGGAGACAGTAGATAAGGGGGCAGCTAGTCAAAGTGTGGTGCAGAATTATTGTAGGCTGTAGCCTAGTTTAGAGACGGGGTTTTAGGTTGCTCTTAATGGTCTTTATGGTGGATGAGAGCCGGACCGGTTGGGGTAGAGAGTTCCAGAGTATGGGGGAGGCTCAGGGAAAATCTTGGAGGCGGTTGAGTGAGGTAAGAACAAGGAAGGGGGTCGTAAATGGAGGTCTTGTGAGGAACAGAGGTTGCGCGAGGGACAGTAGCGGTATATACGGAGGGAACGGGTTGTGGATGGCCTTGTATGTCATGGTCAACAATTTAAAATGAACTTGTTGGAAAATGGTTTGCTAGTGATGGGATTGGTAGAGAGGAGAGATAGAGGAGGAGTGAGGGGAAAGGTGGATTACTCAGGCAGTAGAGTTGAGGATAGGCTGGAGAGGAGCGAGGGTGGTAGATGGAAGGCCAGAGGATGTTGCAGTAGTCCAAGTAGGAGACAATGAGAGCATGTACCAGCAGTTTTGTTCAGTCAGGCTTAGGAAATGTTTTTGAGGTGAAGGTGGTATACTGGCAGTAGGTGGTCAGGGTCTGAATGTGTGGCTTGAATGACAGAGCAGAATCAAAGGTGACCCCAAGACAGCGGCCTTTGGAGATGGGAGATAAGGACAAGACATAAAGTTATGGTGCAGAGCAAGGCTGTGATGGAGGTCTATCTTCTTCAGCAAGTTCTGCTTTTGTCTTGAATGCAATGACAGCTGGATAGTCATCTGAAGACCACATGAAGAGACCTTCACAAGGGAACATCACACTGGTCCTACTCCTGGAACTTTAATGTGGGATGACATCATTTTTAGTAGTCTGACCCCTCTTGTCTTCATTCCAGTTACACTAATTGTGCGGCATTATATTGGTTTGGTTATGGAACCAGTGGTGTGGCCATTGCTCTGCAGTGTTCTAGGGACTTTTTTGTAACATGACAACACAAAGCCATATATTGCCCATACTCCAACAAGTGGCCTGCATGGCCTAAATGTGCTACCATGGCCTGTGGTATCTTCCAACTTTCTTGCCATCAAGCACATCTAAGACATCATTGTCTAGAAACTAGATATTTTGCTTCCCTTTAGTTATAATTTTCATATCACTAATGTGTTTCGACCCTGTGATTTCTATAATTCCACAACTTTTTCTTCTCGGTGTTGCAATGTCAATGTTAAGCAGTGCATTTCCAAATAATATTCTTAACAATATGGGATTTGTTCTGCTGTAGGAAATTTAGAACACTGACACCTAATTTTTGGAAGAAAGGATCGATTGTTCGGTATTACAATGGCCTGATGATAAAACTATTTTAGGTAAAGAGGTCGCTGCCCATCCACTTATCCCTGTAAGGAGTAACACCCAACTCCAATAAGTCTCGTAATGACTTCTGATTGTTGCAGTGTTATATGATGATTGATCTTTCTTCTATGGCTCTGTAGCTCCACGTTCTCTATGCCAGGGCAGTAGAATGACATCTTATTCCAAGTATTCTTAGCACAGGTTTTTCTACAAAATCTTGAAGGACAAAGAGAAAACAACACATGGAATTGATTCTTATTATGATAATTTTGGACTTTGACAAGATCTTTAAAAAAAAAAAAAAAAAACATTCGAGGATGTTCTCTATTTTTCAGAAAACTTGGAGGTACAATGGGTTCTTTTATAAGGTTTTCCTTCTAAAGCAAATCATCAAGCACAAAAGTTTTTTTTTTCTTCAGAAAAGTGTTTAATCTTCACACTGGATGTAGATGTTAGGAAAATTAAAAAGGTTATCCATGAAAAGCGCTGACAAATATATATATCTAACATTTTTAATACCAGCACCACTCTTGTGCTCAGGTTGTGTTTGGTATTACAAATTGAATTGAGCTGCAATTCTACACACAAACTGTGGACAAAAGTGGCGCTGTTTCTGAAAGAAAGCAGTTAGCGGGACATCCGGGATTAGAAAAGGCATAGCTACTTTCGTTTTTCTAAAAACAGCTCCACCCCTGTCCTCAGGTTGTATGTGGTATTACAATTCAGCACCATTCACTTCAAAGGGATTGAACTGCAAAACCCACAGCCAACCTGACGAGAAGAGTGACGCTGTTTCTGGAAGAAAGGGGTCATGTTTTTTTTACTGTACCCAGAGCACTCCTGTCGATTAGCTATTTTCTAGAGCTGTGACTCACATTACAGAATCCGCACGGATAGCATCCAGCAGATTCCACCGTTTGCCCCCGCGTGCTTCCGCTTGACTCTCCACCCATGCCATAGACTTCAATCTATGCTTGGGCAGATTCTGCCATCCACCCAAATAATTGACATGCAGGGTTACTGCAGCTCAGCTCTCATTCATTCCAATGGGAGCTGAGCTGCAGTAACCCAGCACAACCACTACACAATGTATGTAGGCATTTTTTTCTGCCCCAGTTTCTTTGTGTATTCTCAGCTGATGGGTGGGGGGTGCCAGGTGTCGGTGACCCACTCATCTGGTATTAATGACTTATCCTGCAGATCCGCCATCTGTACGTTTTGATTAACCAGGCTATGGCCATTAGGACAAGTTCCTGCATAGAATATGTCTGACTCACCACAGTGTTTAACAGATTAGAGATACTAAAGATATTTTCTGCTAAGACGAAAACTTACTTTTCTTGTCCGCACATTTAAAGATTAAAGCCATCACAGATGTTACTCATGAATCCAATGCTGTCCAGTAAGCAGGATCTTCAATTCTAGTTAGGGTTTTAAAGGGAACCTGTCATCCCAGCACCCGGGGGCAGAACCCACCCGACCTCTCATTAAAGCCCCTGATATTTACCCCTTCCTGCCACTCCCACTCCCGCGTCCGATCCTGCCGTGGAGAAATCACCACCCACCTGTCTTTTTTAACTCAATATGAGAAGAGATGAGTCCAATGCCCATAGGAAATCGCTGCTCCAGACTCATCTCTTGTGTGGCCATATAAATAGTTATTACATGCATTTAAATGACCACATGAACGTTTACGGCCCGGCCACACGATTAATCCGGCCTTATTGGGCCTCTGCAAATGTGTTTCCTACCTAACATCAACCCGTATAAATGGGCCCTGAGGGTGACCTCTCACACAGCTTTTTTGTTCCGTTTTTCTGGCCTCCAAAAAAAAAAGAAAAACTGAAGATTATTTTGGCATTTTGTTTTGGTGTTTTTGACTTTGTGACTGGATTTTTTTTTGTCTTTGGTGATTAAGAGGTTAACAGAAGACATTTCATTGAACTTTATGGGGGAGAAATGCTAGATTTTGCTGAAAAAAACACCAAACATTTCATAAAAGTCCACTGACTTACAGCTAACATAAGGCTAAATTAAAGGGGTTATTCAGCGCTAGAAAAAAATGGCTACTTTTCCCCCTCTCTTGTCTCCAGTTCAGGTGTGGTTAGCAAATAACCTCTATTAACTTCAATGGAACTGAGTCCCAAACCCCACCCAATCATCATATTATGGACCATACAATTGTAAAAGTGTAAAGGAAGCATGGCCTAGGGTCTCTTATACCCTTGTCTTGCAACTCCTCTATGCGCCGAGTCCCTGCCCTCTTGTACTGTATATCGATAGGAGGGCCCGGCTTACACTGCAGAGCCCATCCATTGTATCTGATTGCAGCGGCAGCCTCCCTTGTTAGCCTCACCATGTGTGTGCCACCAAAATGGCGTTCCTGTTTCTCTGGTGGTTCACAAGGGAGGCTGTTACTGCAATGGCTGCCTGCAAAATAATTGGATACAGCAGCACATGTGCAGCATGTTGGGCCCTGCCAATCAATATACATGAGGGCGAGGATTTGGCCCTAAGAGGAGTTACGGGTATTGGGCTTGGCGGACTCTAGGCCACACTTCCTTGACACTTGTAAGTGTTGCAAAGCTACAATTCCCATCATAACTGGACAGCCAAAGTGACAGTGCCCATTAAAAAAGTTTTCCGGTCGCATGAAATCTTTTGACAACGGTATAAAATAACCATAGGGGTAAAAGACAGCCTACCAATCCCCTGCTAGTCCTGTCCCCTACTAGATCCCATTTATGACATGGAGTGCCCACGGACAAAGTTATTGAAGTTGTGACAATGACGCCACTGAGGTCACTACAACATCAAGAGATTGTTGAGACGACACAATATTGCTGAGCAGGGGCGTAGCTAATGTCTCCTGGGTCCTTGTGCGAGCAGTCAATTTGCCCCCCCCCCCCTCTTTTCACGATCAAGTAATGCTGCTGCTGATATATATATATATATAACCACCACACCACAACCACTACCATCACCACCATGTTGTTACTGACCAAATCCAGTATACTAAGACCAATAAAACACAGTACCAGATAAAAGTAACAAATATTACCACTACATACTGATTAACACCATAACACATACTGACTCATACCACCACATAATGACTAACACCACCATATACTGACTAATATAACCACATACTGACTAACACCACCGCGGCTACTGAATAATCCACTGTACACAGATCACTATCACCTCATTCTGTCATATAGAGGTGGACGCAACTGTACACAGGTTCTGTACACCATATACATTACAGTGCAGATATATTTAATGACTCACAGGGGGCGTCTTCTCTGATCGGAGTTCTTTCCTTTTTATTTTATTTTCCTTCTGCCCTGGGCCATTATGAGAACTTCCCCAAGCCACGAATCCACAGAATCTGCCAGAGAAACATATTAGACTCCTCACTTCTCACCATTCTCATCTCTCTACAAACTGCATACTGTATCTGTATTGTCCCCTTTACACCCTTGTTTAGTGGGTAGGATGACTCTATGTGACCCCTTTATAGTATATGCCCCCCCTCTGTGTAGTCCCCCTATAGTAGATGACACCCTCTGCGCATCCCCTATAGCATATGGCCCTCTTCTCTGTAGCCCCTCCTTATAGATGGCCCACTGTGTAGTCCACTATAGTAGATGCTCCCCTCCATGCATGCCCTATTATATACGCCCCCCCGTGCAGTCCCCCTTATAGATGGCCCCCCTATGTTGTCTCCCTTATACATGCCCCCCTATAGATGGCCCCCTTATGTTGTCCCCCTTATAGATGGCTCCCCCTGTGTTGTTCCCCTTATACATGGCCTCCCTGTGTTGTTCCCCTTATAGATGCCCCCCTGTGTTGTCCCCTTATATATGGGCACCTACATTGTCCCCTTATACATGCCCCTCCATAAAAGGCCCCCCATGTTGTCCTCTTATAGATCCCCCCATGTTATCCCCTTATAGATGGCTCCCTATGGTGCCCCCCTTATAGATGCCCCCCTATGTTGCCTCCATATAGATGGCCCCCTCTCCCCCTATGTTGCCCCCCTTTATAGACGGACCCCTCTCCCCTTATAGATGCCCCCCTCTTCCCCTATGTTGCCCCCTCTCCAACCCTCCCTTGTAGATGGCCCCTTCTCCCCCCCTTATAGATGGCCCCCACTGCATGTTGCTCCCCCCTTATAGATGACCCCCTTTCCAACTCTCCCTTATACCTTTATAGATGGCCTCCTCTTCCCCCTTATAGATGGCCCCCTTTCCAACCCTTCCTTATAGATGTCCCCTTCTTCCCCCGTATAGATGGCCCCCCACTGCATGTTGTCCCCCCTTATAGATGGCCCCCTCTCCCCCCCCCTTATAGATGGCCCCCTCTTCCCTCACCCCTTATAGATGGCCCCTTCTCCTCTCCCCTCACCCCCTTATAGATGGCCCTCTCTTCCCCCATTTCTTATAGATGGCCCCCTCGCCCCCCTCCTTATAGATGGCCCCCTCCCCCCTTATAGATGGCCCTCTCTTCCCCCCCTTATAGATGGCACCCTCTCCCCCCCTTATAGATGGCCCCCTCTCCCCCCCTTAAAGATGCCCCTCCTATAGATGGCCCCCTCTTCCCTCTATGCAAAGCAGATAAAAAAAAAACACAACTCACCTAACAACACGATCCCCCGTCAAGCCTCTCACCTCCTGGTCCCGTCCTATCCCCGGCAGTGCCGCGCATTAGTGAACTCCCTATGGACTCTTCTGAGGTGCACTTCCTGTGCCGGAAGTTAGGGCCCTTGGCGCATAGGGAGTTCACTGATGTGCGGCGCTGCCGGGGATAGGACGAAACAAAGAGTGATTAACGGGGGGAGGTTGCGCAGTGCGGTGGCAAGGACGGGCCAGGTCGCAGTGGCACTGCCACTGTTGCTGAGAACTGAGGGATATCATTGAAGAATCAGCACCGCTGCAGCAAGGGTTTGGTTAAAAGAGTACTCCGGTGCTTAAAAACTTTTGACATAACGCTGCCCTTATATAAAACATAACTGACATCTTATTCTTACTTCACCATGCCTCCCTGGTGTCCTCATGCAATATATTGGGTTTTCCCGCTGACTGCTGCCACCACCACTTCAGGCATGAACTTGTTTCGGCAGTGACACCCGCTCAGCCAATCACTGGCCACTGTGCTGTCCCATCTCAATCAGTAATTGGCTGAGCGGCCTGTCACTGCAGAAACGAGTTCCCCCTGAAAGTGGCGATGGCAGTGGTCAGTGGAGGACCCAGTAACATGGCAGGAGGACGCCAGGGTGGTAAGGTGAGAATAAGATGTTCATACTTTTTTATATAAATGGAGCACTATACAAAAGTTTTTTTAAGTGCTGGAGTACCCCTTTAGGTATTACTCTTTTGATTGTCATCTATGACTAGGGCTCCATAGGCGAAACACGTTAGTTTTTCAGTTTCTGTGCTTATGCCCTATGGATGAGATGAATTTATTATATGATGCAATAAAAGTGATGTTCTAATTAGAAGCTTAGCTATCCGTGCTGGACTTTTTTTTTGTTCTTATATCATTGTTAACCGTTTCACTGTGCAGTAAAATCCCTTTAATGTATGACAATGTGTGACATTTTTCCACCTCATACACATCAAGGGTTAATAGCCTACCATTGACACTACTTGCCTGTCTGCCGGTGACAATGAGGCTTTGATATTACAGCGGTGAATGTCATCTGCTTTTCTTAAGAATTATAAACAAAAGTATCAGAATGTGCTTCCAAGGACAAAAGAGGAGCGCTGAGCCGGCTGTGATTGGCCGGGATGTGGAGCTCTCCCACACTTACTAGTAATTGGCTTGGAGTAGACTTAGGATCTGAGTAGTTGAGTGGTGCAGTGTTGGTGCCCTATCTGACGTGACTGCACATCCTGGACTATTACTCCCAGTGTAAACTACTTTATGAAGCGCAAACATGAGTCTGTATGCAAGGAGAGTAACACTGCCGGCAATCACCCCCCTGGTGCTCCAGAAAAGGGTAGGACGGCTGACTTATTTGTCTTGGTTTAACTCTATAACAAGTCCTGTCAATGATTTTACAGAAAAAAAACAGAAAGTCCCTTTTTTTCTTCTTTTTACTGTAGTTATTTCTTTGTATTGTTATTGTATATTGTTTCTATGATTCCGGCGTAGCAGAGCTGACTTTGTCATTTTGAACAACTCATTATGATATCAAAGTAGGTGTTGTGGAATACAGCTAAATTCAATGAGGGTTACTGTGTAGACGTAGTAGAGCTGAGTTTGTTATTTGACATATTTTATACAAATGAGCCTACCGCTTTAATTCAGGGCTACAGCAGTGTGACAGGCTAAAATAACAAACTCAGCTCTGCTACAAAGCATTATCATCTCTCAGTATTTCATTTCTGGTCATGTGATAGTTCACATTGATCTGCTGCTGTGTGGCTTAAATAGGGGTCTGGATTTTAGAAACATTAGAACATTCTGGAATTAAGAGTGCCCTTACACAGAAAGATTTATCTGACAGATTTTTGAAGCCAAAGTCAGGAATAGATTTGAAAAGAGGAGAAATCTCAGTATTTCCTTTATGACCTGTTCTCTGTTTATTGTCCGTTCTGGGACCCCCCTGAAAAGTGCACAGGAGATAGCATGTTGTAATAGGAATACCTCATTTATTAAAGGGTTTTTCCCTTTAAGGACATCTCCACATGCTTCCCCATCCTATAGTTTTGGGGCATTGATAGAAAGAGGATCTCTCCTACATATCCAGTTGGAGCAGAAGTGATCCGTTCTCAGGACTGAAGGGTGCCCGGGCTTTCTGGTTCAGATTTATAACACGTCTGATCCATGTGATCTGGATATATCCATTACTGATCTGTAACAATATGAATGATTCCGAGCTGGTTCATCATTACCTTATAATACCTCACTGGCGAATATCATTAACAACTCCTATACTAGTTCCACCTGTGAAAAGTGGTAGTAAAACTTGCTCAGCATGATGCAATAATGGTTTGGAAATTGCACAAAAAAATTGGATTTAATAAGAATTTAGAAAAAATTAATTATTCTATATTGTAACCATTTGATTGATGAGTACAGATCACAATTCACTATTCTGTGGTCACATCTATGGTTATAGTGATAAGTTATCTTCTGATGACTGTAATACGGCTGCGACGAGTGCTGTGTCCACTTTATTGTTTGTCAGACATAGCGCCATACATGTGGTAGTGGTGTTGCCTGGTATTGCAGCTTAGTGCTATTCAGTTTAATGGTGTGCACAGCTGCTGGTCTGGTCAGGCACAGCTGCATACAATTAAAAGGATATGCTGCCACAAATTTGGTCTCGGTAGCTCTTATATTTATGGCCTATTCGAAGGATAAGCCGTCAATATCGTAATCCCAGAAAGCTGCTTTATTATTGTTTAGTGCAGGGATGGGGAACCTTCAGCCCTTTAGCTGTTGCAAAACTACAATTCCCATCATGCCCGGACAGCTGAAGCTAAAGCTTTGGCTGTCCGGGCATGATGGGAGTTGTAGTTTTGCAACAGCTGGCGGGCCGGAGGTTTCCCATCCCTGGTTTAGTGGTTCAGTTGTTACTATACTATATACTATACACTATTTTGCTGTGTGGGAACCGGGGAGATTTATCAAACTGGTGTAAAGTAGAATTGTCTTAGTTGCCCCTAGAAACCAATCAGATTCCACCTTTCATTCCTCACAGACTCTTTGGAAAATGAAAGGTGGAATCTGATTGGTTGCTAGGGGCAACAGAGCAAGTTTCACTTTACACCATGTTTGATAAATCTCCCCGCTGAGTCTTCTTTTGTTAACAAAGTACATAGAACGGTGATCTAGTACAAAGTACAGTGGTACCTCGCTTCTCATACTGAAAAAGATTGTTCATAGGAGATGTTATATATGAGATATATGAAAGTAGTCATTGTGTCTGTGCAAATACATAGTAGATAAATGGGAATTGTAGATAAATGGGAATTGCAGTTGTGCAACAGCTGGAGGGCTGCAGGTTTCACACCTGTGGTATATACATATAGAGCAGTATATACAGTATACCAAACATATCAGTGGGAAGATTATATTACACAGGACAATGTGCACAGAAGATAAAATATAGAGCATGGGGCATAATGTATGTAGTATGTAGGCCTATACATGGAATATAATACTATAAAATACCATGTACAGATATAGATGCTGATGGCAAAAAATCAGGGAATCATAGGGTGCCGGCTTGCCGGCGTGCCAACGGGCTGGCACTTTACCTGACACCATACAGTACTGTACCTACCGGGCAGCAATAGACAAGAGCCCTTGGTCCTGTATCTACTTTATAGTAAAGGATATAGTGTTTCTTTAAACCATGATGAAGAGTATTGTTTAGGATCAGGGGTGGCAATGGGTGCTGCACTAACTAATGACTGTGGCATCACAGGGGTTAATAGGCCAGGAATAGCGATTTCTCCAATCCTGGAGTGTTGTAAATCACAGATGAAACCCCAAGAGGTTTATCATCTATTATAAATTCTAGTAAGCCCCAAACTGCTATAGCTAATGGTGCGTTTACACAGACAGATTTATCTGACAGATTGTTGAGACCAAAGCCAGGAACAGACTATAAACAGGGAACAGGTCATAAAGGAAAGACTGAGATGTCTCCTCTTTTCAAATGCATTCCTGGCTTTGGCTTCCAAAATCTGTCAGATAAATCTGCCTGTGTAAACGCACCATAAAGTAAAGCAACTCTTACATTTTACGGATCCCAGGAAGTAAGGAGTCATTTATCTGAGTAAAAAAGTAGTTTCCCATGATGCAGTATTTAAAGTTAACTTATAGTAGAGGGGAGATAGCAAGCTCGGGGATATATAGGTAAATAGATTTTATTTATATTATTTATTTAAAATATTTATTTTTGGTTTGACAAAGACATTTAAAAGTTCCTTCCCCCACCTGCACATAGAGAAAATCTGTAACCCGACCACCTTCCCCTCCACCACCATACAGTGATTGACAGCTTCTCTTGTATGAGTTTGTAGACGAGTAGAGATATTAATAATTCTGTATGGATGGGGAAGACTGTCTTTCAGGATTTCTCAGACAGTTCTTAGTTTTTCCATAAGAATAAATTGGTGTCAGAAAGTTATACAGATTTATGAATTACTTCTATAAAAAAACAACCTCCAGTCTTCCAGTACTTAGCAGCTGTTGTATGTCCTGCAGGAAGTGGTGTATTATTTTCAGTCTGACACAGTGCTCTCTGCTGCCATCTCTGTCTATGTCAGGAACTGTCCAGAGCAGTAGCAAATCCTCATAGAAAACCTTTCCTGCTCTAGACAGTTCCTGTCTCGGCCAGAGATGTCAGCAGAACGAAAACTCCGGTCTGGGGTAATGAGGTAAAAACCAAAAGCCCTGCTGGTCTAGGGTTGAAAAGAGGTCAATGTCAACAACATCCCTACTGGTCTAAAAGGTGTTGATGTGAATATTCCCTTTGGTTTATGAGGACTTAAGGGAATCTGCACAGGTAGACAGAGATAGCAACTATGACTAATGTTACCTTCTATAGCTATACAGGCTTGATACAAGGGGTATTGCTTTAAAAATTGAGTACGGTGAAGCTGGAGCATAAGGGTCTGTTCACACTATGGAAAGTCCAAGAGTCCATGGCGGGGACTCTGCTTAAACCTCCATCTGTCCCACTGATCCAATAGGACGTGTCAATTCTCTGGGAAGATGGCAGAATGTGCATGAGACGTCCTATCAAATGAATAGGACAGGCAGATCTTCAAGTAGAGTCCCAGCTGTGGACTCCACTTGAAATCCTGTGAAAATTCTGTAATGTGAGCGACCCCTAATACTCTAAGGGTGCCTTCACACCTACCGGATCCGCAGCGGATCTCACTTCTCAGCTGCGGATCCAGTACCATTGATGCCTATGTTAGCACATACTCGCAGCAGGATTGACATCCCGCTGTGCGTAAGTGCTTTAACCCCCTGGCGCCCACAGCCCCACCGCTCGCATCATCCCCGCTGCCCGCATCCTCCATCCCGGACCCCCATCAGCACCGCCGCCCGCATCCTCCATCCCGGCCCCCATCATCCCCGCCGCCACCATCCTCCATCACTACCGCCCGCATCCTGCAGCCTGCCGCCGAGAGCATACATTACCTGCTCGGTGGCACGGCTTCAGTGAGGCTCCCGGCTCTGGTCCCGCTCAGCCAATCAGCGCACAGCAACACTGATCGGCTGAGCGGGACTGGGAGGCTCACTGCAGCCGTGCCGAGGAGCAGCTAATGTATGCTCTCGGCGGCGGGCTGCAGGATGCTGATGGGGGGCTGGGATGTAGAATGCAGGCGGCGGGGATGATGGGGGCGGGGATAGAGGATGCCGGTGCCAGGGCTAATGCGAGCGGCGGGGCTGTTGGCGCCAGGGGGTTAAAGCACATAGTCACAGCGGGATGTCAATCCCGCTGCGAGTATGTGCTATCCTAGGGGTGAATGATACTGGATCCTCAGCTGATCTCGCTGCAAATCCGCAGAAGTGAGATCCGCTGCGGATCCGGTAGGTGTGAAGGCACCCTAAAGCAAACATTTCAAGAAAGACCCCTTAGTAATATATATGGCTAGAACACAGTAAATGGCTATGTTCACACATAGTATTTCCGTCAGTCTTTTTTCAACCAAAACCAGGAGTGGAACTGACAGGGCAAAATTATAATGGAAAGATGTGCACAGTTTCTGTGTTTTCAACCCACTCCTGGTTTTGGTTGAAAAAAAGACTGACCAAAATACTATGTGTGAACATAGCCATTGTTTGATCAGAACAGGATCATATTGTTCCCTATAGTAACATAATAGAAGCCTATCTGGCAGTTTTACTTTCCTTTTAGTTACCTGTAACAGACAACAATTATCTCTTATATCACCGTTTATATACATGGGTGTTCCTATTTTAGTGCTGGATATCTAGGTGTACTATCTTCCTCAAATAATGTAATAATATGCTTTACTTTACTTAACCGTCTAAACTGAGGAAAGACAAACAATGATGGAAACACAGAAGTTTTGTCCAGAAACATCTAATCATCAAAGTTAAACAAAACAAAAGAAGACGTTAAAAAGAAAAAAAAAGACCTTTAGCAATAAAAAGCTTATAGTGTGTGTGGAGTATGAGTAATTATACCGTTCCCTGCTTGATACATGTCACCCGGAACTAGGACGAAACAAGGGCTGCATTGTGATGTTCTCAAGGAAATCCATAGCAATGACAGGGGTTGAGAAATGAGAATGTGAAGGTCAGAGAATGGAAGACGTTAATGACAACTGTACACAATTTCTGAAGAGTAAATGGTCCGCATATGGAGGATTGGATCTTACTATAAGTCAGCTTTGAAGAATTAATTATACTCGTACAAAAGCGTCTATAGGGTCGGTGTGACCTGGATTAGCGGGCATATGCGACATATTATCATAGCCTCCAACAATCTCTTAATGGGAGTCTTCTATTTAAAGGAGTTGGAACATCATTCATACCTATCCCCTAACCACAGTATAGGGGGTAAGTGTATAATCATGGGGTGTCTGGCCACTGCAGTGCCCTACGATCTTTAGGGTGGGATCCCCAAGCTGTCTGTATGGTTGAGTGGGTGGTCGAGTATGCCCACTACCCTCCATTCACTGTCCATTCATTTTAGTCAGTGCTGACACTATTGACTTTGCATAGAGTTGTGTACATGACCAGCAATGTGTACATATAGCAGGTCACGTACATAGTAGATACTGTGGCACCATATACAAACAATGTAGAATGTGAGGAAACATTTGTAAGTGGAGAACAGAATACACTTATATAACAGTAAGACAGTCATGCTTTATGCGTCACTGGCTTACTATTATTAGATTCCTTGGCCTGGGTGCTCTTTACCTGACCCAGAGAATCTGTGCCACCCCCCAGAATAGACTGGTGATGCCTTATGCTTTATTGTTAAAGACTTGTTGCCTGGGTTCCGAACTAAGCTATTGTTGCATAAAGCACAGGTGGTGGTACAGAGTCTCTGGGTTGGGTCCATTTGACTAACCATGCCATCATTGTAGCCACCGACCATCACCCAAGTTGTCTGCATTCTCAAAAGCTGGGTGTCATGGCAGTTCATGGGTACAGTAAGCCAGTGATGCTATATGCATCTCTGGCTTACTGTTTGAGGTCTCACCACAAAGCATTCAGGACCTGTGCCTATGCTATGGTTTTCATGGTACCTTATGCTAACAGTGTAAGTTGTCACAGAAGGTATGTAAGGAACAGGACTCTTTGCAAACCGGGCTATCTTTGGTGGTCCCGTAGACAATGAATGGATTGCCATATCCCATTTCCCAACTTTTTTTTCAATCTGTTTGATGTCAGTGAATGAGAACATTCTTACATTTAGCTGCAGCAAACCCTGTACAAACTTAATCTTGTTCTCAGCTGAGAAGTAATTCCAACTTGATCTAGGCAATCCTTAGTGAGCTACACAGCCCAAACCTGGATATATTTATATCCATTTGTTAGCTTAGAGCAGGATAATCTGAAGAGTTTAGTAGAAAGTTGCAATTAGGAACGTATGACCAGGGAGGATAGGTAGGGAGGTAGGGACAGTAAGCCCTAGTTCTAGGCCCCCCCAACTGGCCCTACCTACAGTACTTGTCCATCTGACGCTAGGTGGTCGGTGACAACTGGTCGATCGTCCCTTCCTATGGCAAAGTGCACAAGACAAGGCAAAAACTGAAGAGTGCTCATACAGAAATGGGTCAGAAAATCAAGTAGTAAATGCATTACCAAATCAGCAAAGAAAAAGAACGTCAGAAAAGAACAAGAAAGAGACCAGAAAATCCAAAAAGTCCAGATAAATACAAGTCAAATTCAAAATTGACGTATAGCAAGCACTGAATAGAGGGCCAGACGTATTCTTATGTTATGTCAGAGTCCCAGTCCAGGGCATGATTGGACGAGTCCTCTGACATCCAGACCACACAGATCACAGATGGTCAAAGAAGGAATATAAGTGGTGAAGAGGAACTGTCAATCACAACTAGCTTAACTGTCAGAACAAAGTCATCAGGAGAAACAGATGGGTGTGGTGGAATCCAACACAGCAAAGAATGAAACAGAGCAGAATGCAGACCAGTGCAAGACAAAATACAATATATGTACAAAGTCACGGTCAACAGCATATTCTCTGCCTTACTTTACAGACAGATACTGGCGCTAAGCCTGTGGGCACGGATGTTACAGTTGCATAAGTTTCCACTTGTATAGTAATTAGGTTTTATTTGCATAAAGGGATTTCTTTTAAACTTTACCAACATATTCTTAGAATCTGTTCACATCTTGTTTCTCCAGTATGCTGGAAGTAAACATTGGCAACCTGTTAAAAAGGTATACCCTGGTGTACTGGCAGCAGGCCCATTGGGTTTAATGGAAAAACAGAGTCACTGTCAGGATATGGGACCAGGACAACAAAAGACAGGTGTAGCCCTGACGCTGGCACCCGCAACTGTCCCTGCCTAATTGCCTAACAGACCTAATGGCAGCGGACAACTGGTCGATGGTCCCTATCCTATATAAGTGAACGTATGCAAAACAATAGAAAAATAGCGCTCAGAGACCCAATACCATAGACAGACTTAAAGGACAACTCCCACAAAATTTTTTTTTAGCTTATTTAACACACATTACAAAGTTATATAACTTTGTAATGTGGTTAAATACCCGGTCTGGCCCCCTTCCCCCACTTTCGGACCCCCGACCCCCCCGCCCGGAAGTTAAAGAATATATACATTACCTATTACGATCGTCACGGTCCTCTTTTCCTGGGCGGCATCTGGTGACGACGACGTCAGAGCCGGGGGGCGGTCCGGGTCTTCTTCCTCCTCGGTGTCTTCATAGAGAGTGAATGGGACGGAAAAGGCTGCTGGTGCACATGCGCACCAGCAGCCTTTTCATTGGCTGGAGCGCATCACATGGCTTCCAGCTTCGTCAGCCCTGATTGGCTGAGGTTGCTGGAAGCCATGTGATGCGCTCCAGCCAATGAAAAGGCTGCCGGTGCGCAAGCGCACTGGCAGACTTTTCCATCTCCAGTCTGCCAGTCTACCCGGAAATCTCCAGTCTACCCGGAAATCAGAGACATCGCTGGACGGCGGACGGCGGTGACGGTGAGGCGGACGGCGGGCGAATGGAGTGGCGATCGTCACCGGAGGGATGGTGAGTATGGTGTCTGTGTGTGTCTGTGTTTTTTTTTTTTGGGGGGGTCCCGCGGGAGTTGTCCTTTAAGGTGCGTTTACACGATTATCGTGCGCATTTGCATGATAACGATCGAATTCGAACGATAATCGTACGTGTAAACGCAGCGAACAATCAAACGACTAACAGGAAATCGTTCATTTTGATCTTTCAACATGTTATCAAATCGTCATTCTCAAAAAATTCGCAGATCATTCCGTGTGAACAGTCGTTCGCCGATTTAACCAATGTGCGAGATAGGCTTAAGCGATCCCCCTCCTGGACGCATGTAGATGTTATAAACCAAGTCATTGATCTTAGAAGGTTTTATCTGCAAGTATGTTTATTCCAAAGGCAACTCGTTTTGGCAAGTTCAATCCTGCCTTTCTCAAGCCAAACAAGTGATATGTACAGTGGTGTGTTTATATTAAAAACATATACTGACATATCAAGCGAGGAGAACCGAAGCCGGACCGCACACCAAACCGGATGTGAACGCTGAGGCAACAGGAAATTACGTGTCATGCATTCCAACAGTGCACTCCACCAACCCGGAATATAATATAAGTGAATGTGGAACAGAGACAAGACAAACACAACGCAATATAACAGAGTCAGAGGTCCAGCAACAAGAGGGTAGTGCAGTACAAAATGAGATCCAAGAGAAAAGTCATAAAAATGCAAGAAATGCTACTGTAGGTCAAGATACACAAGTGAATTAGGCTCTATTGCAGGCAAGGAACACATGAATGGGACTCCAGCCCCAGGACACATAGTGCAGATCAACTGGCGTTGTCGCCCGCCAATTAATCAAAACCCAGAGCAGCTGTGCAGCTCAACCGGGGGCAGGTAGCCCCAGCTGTGACAGAATGAATGAACGCTTCCGCACCCCTAGCAACCTGGGCGCATGGTAGCTGGGGACACCATCAGCGTGCCCCCAGCAACCAGCCGGTCAGGTATATAAGGGACGCCGTCGGCGTGCCCCCAGCAACCAGCCCGGCAGGTATATAAGGGACACCGTCGGCGTGCCCCCAGCAACCAGCCAGGCAGGTATATAAGAGATGCCGTCGGCGTGCCCCCAGCAACCAGCCGGGCAGGTTAATAAGGGACACCGTCGGTGCTGTCAGGTGGCCAAGCGTGTGACCCGGCTCTTGACAGTCACCTATTGACTACCTTTGGTTCAATTCCTGTATGTATTCTTATATGTTGCGGGATGAAAATTATAAGTCACTAGCTGCTTATATTTGGTCTATTCAACTCAATGGACCTGCTGCCAGTACACTGGGGTATACATTGGCATAACTTAAGAGGTTGCTAATGTATAACTCCAAGTTTCTTTAGAAATGAAATGTGAAGAGAGCTTAAAAATAGGTCATCAATGTTTGATTTGTGGGAATCCGACCTCTGGGACCCAACCGATCAGCAGAGTGCAGGTAGTATGGAAGTCCTGTGAGCACAGTTAATCTTCATTGTTTACACAGGCACAGCAGCTCAGCCGTAGAGGTGGTGTCTGCAAATATAATGAAGGTAAAAACTGCTTTCCTACCGGTGGGTAAAAGTTCTGATTTGTAGGAGTTCATTGACTGTCCCTCCATTATGTGATATCATTGCAGGTGATTAAAGTCTTCAGTGAAGATGGGACCAGTAGAGCCTTGGAGGTGCCAAACGATACCACCGCTGTGAACGTGTGCCAACTTCTGATCCAAAAGAACCATTATATAGATGACCAGAACTGGACCATTTTTGAGCAGCTGCCCACCATGTGTCTAGGTTAGTGGCCATGTTTTATGTAGCAGAGAAAATACCAAAACGCAACTGCATTTTTTATTATTTTTTCTTACCTTGGCTCATAGTAGGTAGTAGGCTTCCTTCATATACTTTGAAGATAAGAGCAATGTATTTGAGCCAATAACCCTCTACTCAAAGCAAAGTACCTCCAAGGATACACAGCACAGCATAAGAGCAGTGTGGGGACCCTAGAAAAGAATCACAAGTACCACCTGTGGTACAGATAGACTTCCTAAAGGGTACCTGTGAGGTATGTAGCCATTAGATATGAGCAAATCTTGAGCACACTTGGTTTTATTCAAACCTGAACGCTCGGCATTTGATTACCAACGACTGGAGTTGAATGTTGGATGCAGCCCCAGGAAGTCCTGGTAAACATAGATACAGCCTATGACCTATGATTGTATCCATGTTTTCCAGGCAGCCTTAGGGCATCCAACTTGTTCAGCCACCAGTAATCAAATGCCGAGTGTTCAGGTCTTAAAAATTCTCAGTTTGCTCGAGATTTGCTCAATTGTAGAAGCCACTAACAAGGGAATAATACAAAAATATTATTATTTCCAGAAAGAATTATAGAAGATCATGAGCTGGTGATCGATGTGCAATCAAAGTGGGACATGGAGGAAGACTGCAGATTTTGCTTCAGGAAATATTATGCAAAATATGAATTTTTCAAGACTCCAGAGGTAGGGTCCTCACTTACTGTCGAAGACTTGGAAACATGAAATCACATTCAATATAACATCTAAAAATTATTCTTGTTGGAGAAAAGGATTTCTGTAATATGGTATAAATAACATCTGTTGTGACCAAACCTTGTCATGAAAGGGTAACGGCAGCACATTTGGGGCAGTTGGTCAGAATATTGAGTAAAGCCTGTAGTACATGTAGCGATTATCGTTTAAAGATCCGCTATTACGATCAATCGCTAGCGATCAGTGTCTGCCTATGCCTTGCTAGTTATTCAGTCTAGATTCCTTGCTTTCCTAGCAACCCTCTATTCTCCTGTGTACTTTCTGGCTTTTCTTACCCTCTGCATTTGTACCCTGACTATCCTTGCTGTCCACCTGCCCTGACTGTTTGCTCGTGACATGTTCATCCACCTGCCTCTGACTCTTTGTACCTCTGGGGTCTAGTTGTGACTTTGGCTTTATTTCTGACAATTCTCTGGTTCTTGTTTTTGTACCTTTGCTTCTCGCCTGTTATTACCTGAACTGTCGACCTTGTCTTATTGTGTTTGTCTTATCTTGTTCAGTCTTACACCTACCCAGTGCAGGGACAGTCGCCCAGTTACCTGCTGCCGCCTAGCGCAGTTTGTGGTAAGTAGGCATGGACAGGGAGGGGCGGGTTCCAGACTAGGGTCCACCTGTCCATGCCTGCCTTATTCCTGTATTCCACGACTTTTTATCAATGAGCGATGCTGGAAATGCTCATTTGGTCAATAAACCTTTCAGTGACCAGATGAGTCACTGGCTCACTTGGCTAATTGGCTTTTTTTGTGCGGCCATAAAATTTATCACCATCGGCCGCACATCTGTCTGTGTAAACAGGGGGATGTGTGGCTAATAGTAGTATATTTAAATGGCACTGTGTGAAAGGCACTGCAAATGAGCACCTATTTTTCTGATCAATGTTCGTTTGCTTCTGCAATGACTGCAAAAGCAGCCCATCTAAAAGGACCCTTAAGCCCCTATTACTCGGGGCGATTAAGAGGAGCAAATGAGCGCTAACCTGTCAGGTTAGCGCTCGCTTGCTCCTTGTTTCCCGCTGACTATTACACCCCTCGGCAGCAAACAGATAAGAGCTGTGAGGCCCGCTGCCAGTCTGCTGCCGCTGCTCCTGCTCCGTGGAGTGGCGGCAGCATATCACTATCGGGATCGTTGTTTCCACATTGTGTATGTTGGCTGATCATTGTCTTCTATTATACAAAGCGATTATTGGCCATAACGGTTGTTGGCACTTTTTGCCATTATATCACTTTGTGTTATCTATCATTTTAATGGTGCAAAAAGCATCTAGCTAAATGACCAGTTGTGCTCTTCTACTTCACAATGTCTGATTATATTAAGTAACAAAGCTACCAACAATGTCTTCTACGGGAACAATTGTTGGTCAGCACTAGAGACTGTTACAATAGACGCTGTATTTATATCTGTTGTCTTAGAGTAAATAGACAGTCAGAGACGTCCTCATATAACCTACAATGGCTAGGTCCCCATCAAGAGTTCCAACACTGAGCCGAGCGTTCGGGTTCGGAGAATGTTGCCAAACCCGACCAGTTTGTAATTTAGTTTTATAAAAAAAAAAAAAAAAAAATCTCGTCTTCCAGTACTTATCAGCTGCTGTATGCCCTGCAGGAAGTGTTGTGTTCTTTCCAGTCTGACACAGTGCTCTCTGCTGCCACCTCTGTCCTTGTCAGAAACTGTCCAGAGCAGTAACAAATCCTGCTCTCCAGACTGAAAATAATACCACTTCCTGCAGGACATACAGCAGCTGATAAGTATGGGAAGACTTGAGACTTTTTTTTTAATAGAAGTAAATTACAAATCTATATAACTTTTTGAAACCAGTTGAATTGAAAGAAATTTTTTTTTTTTTTTTGCTGAACTACCACTTTAAGCTCTTTCAGTGTAAAAAAAAACATGTTTGCAATAAAAACCTTCCTATCAACTCTTATTAATTTCTGGTTTATTGTATCAAACAAAAGCTAAGAACAACTTCACATTATATACAGGGTACTGGTATATCCAGCTTATTGCTACAAGTCCACCGTTGAGTGAACGTCCCTATTTGCCCAGTTTTATAGTCCGGCTATATTGATTCACCGTTGTTTCATCTTATATAATTTAGGGTTTATGGACCAGAACAGGGATTTACTTACTGTAGCACATAGGACGGCATCACATTTACTTTTATCACAGAAGAGCTTGAATTTCCCATATCAGTTCATCTGTATTTCCTGCTCTTTTCTATCACTTGTCCCCATTACATTCGTATTCATGTGAGCCTTGAGGAGATCATGATATTTTTTGTTACTTTTGTCACATCTGCACTTTTTTTTGCTCTTTCTAACACTGGTAGATTTGGCTTCTAATAATTTTTCCATTGCAAAGGTGACCTGATTTGTACAAATGTAGTTCTATAGAAAAAGTATAGCATGAAGCCCAATTACCAGCACCTCCAAGGACAAGGAGAAGAAAGGTTATTATTCAAGGAGAGGTGGGAAGGCGATGGGGAGGACGAAGCTAAAGGAGGCACACCAGCTGAGATCTTACATATCACTGGTCATAGGAACAAATATTATACATGATACGTACTGTAATATTTAATGTCTAACCTTTAAAATGATAGAATCTATGTTGTTGCCCTATGCCGTGCGAAAAAGAAAAATACTTCACAGGATGGGACATTTGCATGTTTAAGCATAATGTGTTGTAGAAATCACGGCCGTTGTTGCAAATTGCAACAATGGCCGTGATCTATACAGCACACACGTACATCTGTATGTGAAAACATAGTATCCCGGCTGGAGTGTATACACATAGTATACACTCCGCCCGGGATCTCTAACGGCGCTGTAGAAAACTGACATGTCAGTTTTCTGCGGCTGCTGTTCATTGAATAGCGGCCGCAGAAAACCCTGTCAGTGCACACAATGGAGCATGCGGCTCTGGCCGCACACTCTATTGTTTGCAGTGGGGAATTCTGATGCAGGCACGCATGGATGCGCCCGCATCAGAATTCAGTGCCGCTAAAGATCATCCGGGATGATCTTCTCGGAGATCAGCCGTTCCGTGACCTGGCCGGGTCACGGAACGGCCGGTCTCTTACTACGTGTGAACACAGCCTTACATATAAATTGGAGAATTCTTACATGATGCCCTAACCCAGGGGTCATAAACTCAGGCCCTCCAGCTGTTGCAAAACTACAATTCCCATCATCCCTGGACAGCCAAAGCTTTAGCTGTCCAGGCATAATGGGAATTGTAGTATTGCAACTGGTAGATTTTCCATGACACTTGTGCACTAACCCATTGGTGTCCGGGGCACAGCACTTACAATGATGCAGAACATGTTGTCACTATATAAAGTTTTTATTACAATGCATTCAGAAAGTCTTTAAAGGGGGACTATCAGCAGGTTAGATGAATCTAGCCTGCTATTTCCGTACTGCACAGGAGGCGACGAGGAGGAAAGTTGGTCTCTTACCTTCATCCATGGTGCCGCTCCTGTGCACTTAGTCATTCACTCCACAGTCCGGTAAGATCGTTAAAAGCACTAGGGCACCTTAAAGAGCACTGCCCACCCCCATAGTGCCCATCTGCCCCCCCCTCCAGCCAGTTCACCCCTTGTGATTATCAATGGAGCGGGCCAGCCAGGGGTGGGAACAGCACAGAGCATGAAGGTAATATACCTTCCTCCTTGGCACCTTCTGTGCAATAGAGAGACATCAGCAGGTTAGATTTGTCTAATCTGCTGATAGTTCACCTTTAAACCTTTTCACCTTTTTCACTTTTTGTTATTTAAAAAACAAACAAAAAAAAAAAACCTGCACTTAATACCAAATAATCACAAATATAGATGAGCGCAACTCGAGCATGCGTGAGTCTGATCATTCGGCATTTGATTACCGGTGGTTGAAGATGTTGGATGCAGTTCTAGGGAGTCCAGGAAAACATGGATACAGCCTATGACCTACGGCTGTATTTATGTTGTCCAGGCAGCCGTAGGGCTGCATCCAACTTCTTCAGTTACCAGTATTCAAATGCCAAATGATCAGTCTCGAGCGTACTTGAATTGCTCTCATCTCTAATCACAACATGAAAACAGAATTTTTTAAATTGTTAAAAAGCAAAAACTAAAATTTCACATGAACATAGGTATTCTGAGTAGGCATCGTCCGAACCTGCCGAGGTTTGGGTTCGTACGATCCTGAACTCTTGGCAATGATTCCCGCTGTCTGGCCGCTCGGTGGAGAGGGGGGATACAGCCGGAGGACTGCCTGGAAAACTAGGATACAGCCATAGGCTGTATCCCAGTTTTCCAGGCGGTCCTCCGGCTGTATCCACCCTCTCCACGGAGGTGGAAGAAAGCGGGAGTCATTGCCGAGAGTTCAGGTTCGTACGAACCCAAACCTCGGCAGGTTCGGACCATCCCTAATTCTGAGCCTTTCCTCTGACGTGTGACATTAAGCCTCATCTCCCCCATCTCTCTTAATCATGGAAAGACACAGCCCTGTCTATATAAGGTCTCACAGCTGACAAGGCTCATAGAGGCATAGGGACCTTTACATGGGCACTTGGTTTGTTGTGAATGATTGTGTTCCCATGGGAAAGGAATAACAGCATGGGACCTATACAGCTCAGTGTGTTATCCTACAGGCATTGTCCCTTAGAATCAATGCCTTAGATGGAGAATACCTACAACAATGGAATATGCCATAGTTTATATGAAACCAATGCAATATGGAGTACAGTAGAGGCCTCATGCGTCTGTTTGGCATCTATATTACAACTACATACAGAATAAAACTGAAATATGATCACATGGTAAGACCATGATAAGTGATAAATAATACTCCTACTCACTTATAGACTAAGCCTGACCACCTTCTTCCCCTAGCTGCATAGGTGGATAGCACGAACACTAGTCCTCGATTATCTGGGTGTAGCAGACTTCCAGGATTACCCTGTCGTCTTGCACTGCGCAGTAGGATACGTAGACCTATTCCGATAGCTTTGTCCTACTAAGGTCGATTCTTTTGGTTTCATGAGATCGCCCTGCATGGTTTAGACATGTTCCTGACATTGGCTAGGGTGATCCTAGGTGAATTCTTTCTCCTACTTGGAGTTTAGCACTTCATAACTGTAGTGGCTGCTTGTATAAAGAAAATCTCTCTGGAAGCTAGCTTCTGTGTCATCTGTTCTCGCTGAAAGACTAGACTGAACTGTCTCACTTCCTCCACCAGGTTAACTCCTCCTACAGGGGCTATATCTAAACCCTCCTGTGAGTGGTGGGGCTGAGTGTGTGCAAGAGAAAAAGGAGATAAGACAGGACAGAAGGAAAGAGCACCTGCAACTGGTCCGCATACAACACATGACACAAAACAATTTACCCATTACTCCTCAGCTGTGTATAAGAGACATAAAAGCAATAGTGACACCTAATGGGGAAAACAAGTCACTTCATCTCCCACTTGTTTTATCTGAGTGAATGACTTACTGGGGTGCATATACAACACCCGTGGTGGGATACCACACCTATCTCCACCTACATCTGTGTTTCTCAGATCCAGCCCTCAAGACCCACCAACAGAACACCATTAAAAGAACACCTGTGATAATACCTGATGGACTGAGTATAATGATATCACCTGTGAAATACTAAGGAGATCCTCAAAACTTGACCTATTGGTGGCCTTGAGGACTGGAGTTGAGAAACACCAACCAGATGGCAAAAACACCAGACACTTTCAACAGACAGCTGTTTTGCGTTCTACGGTTCGTCTGTATTCGTCAGCTTTTAGCTTACAGTACAAGACTATTTTGCTTATACTGTATATCTGTGTATGTGTAAACCTATAGCCGAGACATTGCTGTATTTGCATTTAATGATTTCATGTTAATAGGACTATTTTCCAGATTTAATGCTGTCTTCCAATGAAGTTAATGGTACAGCCAAGTCTCTGGATGTATTAAAGGTGAGTAATGATCTCCCAAGAACATCTATTTTTTTCCTTACTTTCAGGCTATGTGCACTATTCCGTTCTTTTTATCTATTTCCAGCTATTTTTACAGCATTGAAATAACTTAACTGTACTTAATATTAGGTAAGGAGAGAAGTGGCTTTTCAATATCACAGCTGCTTATTCTGTGGTTCCTTAAAGTAAGCCTCTAGTCAAAAGATGGAAATTCAGGTTTCTTACCTGGAGTTAGGCTAACCTTTCTCCTCCAAAAATATTTCTAACCAGGGGTCCCACAAAGCTAAGATCACAGGGGGTTCTCTTTGTCTGCTTCCTCAAAGCACTTCTCCCTGCATAAAGGTGGACTTCTCTGTCCTCTATGGAAAGAAATAGTCCCTCTTTTAGATCATACAGTATTAGGCTATGTTCACACTACGTAAAACCACGGCCGTAGTTCTCGCCGCAGAACTACGGCTGTAGTTTTGCGGTGTGTAACATAGCTTTATGTGCAATGGGATCCCGTCCGGAGCGTACACACATCGTATACGCTCAAGCCGGGATCTCATGCGGCGCCGGAAAAAACTGACAGGTCAGTTTTCTGCGGCCGGAATTCACTGAATTCCGGCCGCAGAAAGACCTGTCAGTTCACACAGTGAAGCAAGCGGCTCCGGCCGCTCGCTTCTATAGGAAGCTCTGATGCGGGCGCTCGTTGATGCTCCGCTGAGCTCTGCGGCCGGAAAGATCACCCGGCCGGTACTTAAGTACTGGCCGAGATGATCCGGCCAGAGGCCGGCCATTTCGTGACCTGGCCGGGGTCACGGAAAGGCCGGTCTCTTACCCAGTGTGAACATAGCCTTAAGCAAGGTGCGCCAGTGTTGGAGTTGAGTTCCTTGGAGCAACCAGAGAAATTGACTCTTCAGACCTGTTCTCCATCCTATACAGAACACGTACATGTCCACCTTTAATTTTGTCAAAATTTTTGTTGTTTTTACCGTTGACTATTTATCTATTTAAATAAACAAACAAACAAAAGGTTCTACTGCTTTTTGATAACCAGATACAAACCAAGTGGCAGCAGTCTCATATTACCACGGAGGGAATAGCCATGGATTTTGCCCTTTTTACCCCAATAACACCAGCTTTTGGCTGCCCCAGCCTCAGAGCACCATTTTTGTTGCACCAGGCCTTTTCTTGTACCACCGCAATAACAAGGGGTTAGTGTCCCCTTACATCTTATACAGATCGCGGCAGATTCGGCCGTCAATCGAACGTGTATGGGGCCATTCCGAACAACCACCGACAGAGGATGTGTGTGTCTGTGCTGTTACCCTATTGTTTGTCTGACTGTGTGAATGGAGTAAAGCTTTTTGGAGATTCTTGCTGAGTGCCGCTCCTGGTTTTACCCCTGGAAAAGAACTATGTTTGCTATGCTTACTACAATGAGTGCTGACCACCACTGAATTTGAAAATTTTTTGAGTATTTTTGCTACATCTGATAGACAAAATACCAGGTAAATAGTGCCAAGGTAATTTTTCTTCCTGGATACAGTGAGGTAGTGCTGCATGAGGCCCCTATACACGTCAGGAAAATCTGTCCGGATTTCTCATCAGGAAATCTGGCCAGGTTTCCTGACCCATAGAGTTCTATTGAAGCCCTTCAGGATTTTTCCCGAAGGGTGTCCACTCAGAAAAGCAAGTCAGGAAATTATTGAACCTTTCAGACTGATACCAGGCTTTGTGAAAAATATAACACGGCAACTATTAAGTTGGCACTGGGTACATCTGTATCATCTATACCAATGCTTCCAGTCCTCATGGCCACCAATAAGTCATGTTTTGAGGATATCCCATGCAAAGAACTGCCATGAATATAATTATATCACCTGTGAAATACTAAGGAAACCCTCAAACCATGTCCTGTTGGTGGCCATGAGGACTGGAATTGAGAAGCACTTATCTATAGGATTTAATGGAATATTTGTCGTCCAACCTATAAAACTAGACTCTAATGACCACATACACCTACTGTACATGCTGCAGGCAATGTCATTGCCATGGAATACAATGGGGAGCAGGGACCCATAGCAAAACTTAACTCATCTACCTTGTTCTTTGTCTAGATGTTTCTTAGTACAACCACATACCCTGAAATCCACAGCTACTTGTATATGTCAGAGAAAGGGAAGAAGTCATGGAAGAAACAGTTTTTTGTGCTACGACGCTCTGGGTTATACTTTTCCACAAAAGGAACGTCTAAGGTAAATTTGACCATGGCAATCGGGAAGAGCAGACGCACGTCTCAAAAAAAAAAAAAAACAAGCAAAAAAGTTATTCTCACCTTTCCACGCTCTCTCTGTGTCTTCTTGCGGCTCTCCGGTCCCATTGGGTCGTCTTCTCCAGTTAAGGCCACTCATCCAATCACAGGCTGACTGGGAAGGGACAGCTCTGCAGCCTGTGATTGGTTGAGCTGGCTGTCACTTTTGTCTCTAGAGTGACAGCCCGCTCAGCCAATTACAGGCCATTGTGCTGTCTTGTCCCAGTGATCCTGTGATTGACTGAGCGGGATGTTACTCCTGACACAAGAGTGACAGCCCACTCAGCTAATCACAGGCAGACATCAATGGGACAGCACCACAACCTTTCATTGGCTGAGCAATCTGTCACTCTAAAGTGTGACTGCCGGCTCAACCAATCACAGGCTGCAGAGCTGTCCCATCCAAGTCAGCCTGTGATTGGCTGAGCGGGCCTTCACCAGAGAAGATGACGGGACCAGAAGGAGAAGAAGGACCCCGGGGAAGCACAGACATGTAACTATAATGAGATTCTTGCTAAACGTTGGTTCGGCACGAACCGGAACTTTTTATCTAAGTTCGGCCAACCTGCCGAACCAAACTTTTGACAAGTTTGCTCATCTGTAGTTATAATATCTATAATATTTTATTTCCTAACTAAAGCATTACTATTATTTGTATTGATAAAAAAGTTAAAGGGAATCAATCATCTCCCCGAGGGAGTGTGACCCAGCCCTAGTGCCTTATAACTGCCGTTTGGGCGGAAATGTCAAAAAATTCTACTTTAATTCTTGGTCTCGGCGTATGGTAACTAGTCAAGGGGGCGGAGCTGCAGTAATTGCAGTAACTTACAAATTTGTATAACTCTCTGACACCAGTTGATTTAAAAACTATTTTTTTCCCCTGGAGTACCCCTTTAAGGTTAATGACCTATAGGTTGGTTTTCTTATAAGAATTACTCCTTCTGCTGGAGCTGCTATTGAACAGTAAAATGTAAAATCTTACTTTTGTGTAAATTGTCTGTTCCAGTATTTCTTCTACTTGTTTTGTGGTTCTCACATGAATATCTACCAAACGTACATTGTAATTCCCGTTACTGTGTACATACTAGTAGGTTCCAGATGGTACACGGAATAGAAGCCACTTTGATCTTTTGTTTCTTGTCTTTGCCTAAGAGGGTAAAAGTTGAGTAAAACATGACCACAAACTTTATTAGTAAAACTTTAACATGAATACATAATACTGCGAGGGATGTTTTGCCCTATTACCATCCAAACTTGGCAGAAAACAATGCTTATTGCCTGTTTAATAATCCATGGAGCCAGGGTTATGCAAGAGTCAGCCAGCATTGTTTCCTCTACGACTGATGGAAATTCACACTTGTATATTCTGGAAAACTCTGTTATTTTAACTAATAACCCATCTATTTATTTACTTACACACATAGATGCATAAGTACTTTATAAATTATGTATATTTTATCATAGCTTCTGTAGGTCTGCCCGAGATTGTGTCTAAGGGAATGGGCTGGTGATTTGGGAATTCTTGAATTTGCCCATTTTTCGAGCCTACGTAATGTCTCCATATAATACCTGATATGTTTGCATTGCTGTATTGCTGTTCTATACATTTCTAAAAGGCTGGTGTTATAGTCAGACACTCTTAGTGCTTTTTTAAGCAAATAGATAGCAGCCTCATTTAGGAGAATGGCATCTGTGCCATAAAAATTATCAAAAATATTCAGGGTCCAAACCTAACTCTAACACCTACAAAAAAAAAAGAAAAAAAAAAGAGGCAACTCACTTTATTTAAAAAAAAAGAAATAAAGGGGGGTTATGATTGCAAGCAGCTTTGCAATATACTTTAATTGTTTTTTTTTTAATCTTTAAATCAACGTTATACATATGGCCACTAGGTGTCTCCCTTCCTGTCAAACTGCTGTATATGCTTCATCCATGCCAATATTTGTTTTTTTCTCTGTTCAAAAAAAGAGACCAAAGACAGGAAGTCCCAGTCCTTTGCTCACAGACAGGCCTTGGTATTGATTTATAGCCATTTCTGAGCATGCATGAAGCGGGACAACAAGTCTTCACT
Source organism: Dendropsophus ebraccatus (assembly GCF_027789765.1). Lineage (NCBI taxonomy): Eukaryota > Metazoa > Chordata > Amphibia > Anura > Hylidae > Dendropsophus > Dendropsophus ebraccatus. The sequence goes on along the minus strand of NC_091462.1, from coordinate 28,636,514 downwards.
GTGCATGTGTACAACTGCTGCGCGCCCACATTCAGTAGCAGAGAATCCTGGGGGTGCTCACATTGTATGGTCAGCTCTCCTGTCACATTACGGCAAAACCTCTTTAATCACATAGTGAGATTAAACTGACTGAATTGTTGCATAACAAAGAGCATTGTCTCATGATAAGCATGTAGAATTGATAATATAATTAGCAAAGGTTAATAATATAATTAGCCTAAGTTAATTACCCTCAGTTAATACACAACAACACAAAAGACAGGGACTTCCTGTGTTGGATGAGAAAAGACCAAATATCAGCGTAGAGGGAGCATAGACCACAGTTTAGCTATATGTATAACATTGATTAAAACATAGAAAACTTGAAAAAAAGAAAGCATGAAAAAGAAGAAAAGAACGCATGAAAAACTGCTTGTGATCATGACCCCTGTTGATTTCTTAAAAACTATTTTCGTGATAGACTGATACACTTACACACATACTCATGACAATATTGCTCCTGAAAAAAGCAGAGCGCAGAGTGGAGAAGCGTGTGAATATTTTGGCACCCCCTATAGATTGCTGTAATATCATTAGTACAATGGCTGGTTGGTCCAATGATAGTATGTACCCAGATCTCCGAATGAGTGGAATGAAAATGCCGGCATGGATAGATTGGTCTGACTGTAATAGACAGATGTGTTCCTCAATGTTTTTAAATGGTCTTGTGATGTTTGGATGAGTCTTTATGTTATTTTGATTAATACAAATATTGATTTTAGTACTTTGTCGTGAGGCTATTTAAAGGGGTATTCCACTCAAACATAACTTTGGATAACATAACTTTGAGACTAACCATTTCTTTCATACTTGTTATTATCTATTCAGTCTCCTTCCCCCATTTCTCAGCTGCTGCTTTCTGCTGAAGACACAAATATCTGTGTGTGAGCTTTACTGTCCCCTTCCCCCTTTCTTCTGATGTAAACAAGTCACTGACTGGCTGTATCTGCAACATTGTAGCTTCTTTGTAATGCTGGGAGGGTTATCATGAGGTCAAGTTGCTGATGAACTGACTGTGATTATCCCTCCCAGCATTATAAAGAAGCTACAATGTTGCAGATAAAGCCTGCAAAAGACTTGTTTATCAGCCATCTCAGAAGGGAGGGGGAGGAGGAGACAAAGAGAAAAGCTCACACACAGATTTTTGTGTCTTCAGCAGAAAGCAGCAGCTGAGAACTGGGGGAAGGAGACTGAATAGATAATAACAAGTATGATAAAAGGAATTATAAGTCTCACCATGGGCAGAAACATATCAAAAGTTATGTCAGGGTGGAATACCCCTTTAAGGGCTTTTTTTCCTGTAGGTGGTAGAATAATAAAGAAAATTGTGTAGTTCTGCATTTGCCCTGTAGAGGTGCTGCAGGGGAATTGAACACTAGCTTTACAATTTCTCTGCACATTATAGCTGGTTGCTAGACACGCTGTACTATTGGAGGACTGCCAGTGATCACATAAGTATTACAGGGACAGGCTGGTTTCACACGAACACATTACAGAGGCATTTTATGTCTGAATTATGACTGTAAATCCTGGCCTGAAGGGTCACAGTTTGGGACATTAGACTGGGGATTGCATTTATGATACATACACAAAACTGTGTCTATAATATACTCATGTGAAACCAAGCCCTAAGCTGAGGTTTCTTTCTCTTTAGGACCCCAGACACCTGCAGTTCTTCAGTGACTTAAGCCAGAGTAACATATATATGTTACTATCTGCAAGGAAGATGTATGGAGCACCCACAGACTATGGATTTTGCCTAAAGGTACATTACCATACTTTCACCATTCCTATCATAGTTTGGCTATTTATGGTAAAATTGTTCTCTGTGGGGAGGGATTCTACGTTACCTTTTGCATTGTGTCCCTATATATATATATATATATATATATATATATATATATATATATAGGTTAGTTTCTTCTATTCATTTAACTGTAGCCTATAGGGTAGGTGCAAGTTAGGGAAAAATAATAAATTTGGGGCTAGAGAATCTCAAGCTGAGCCAATGCCCCATATTGCTGCATCGTTTAACGTCGAATAACGTCTGTTCTTTCAAAACAAGGGCCGTTGTGTTGAAATAACAGACGTTATTCGCCGGTAAATGGCCGACATCTACTAAATTTCAACAGTGTGAACATCCACTCCTGGTTTTGGTTGAAAAATACTGAGCAAAAATACAGTGTTGGAACATAGGGGGAGATTTATCAAACATGGTGTAAAGTGAAACTGGCTCAGTTGCCCCTAGCAACCAATCAGATTCCACCTTTCATTCCTCACAGACTCTTTGGAAAATGAAAGGTGGAATCTGATTGGTTGCTAGGGGCAACTGAGCCAGTTTCACTTTACCCCATGTTTGATAAATCTCCCCCAAAGCCTTTAAAGTATATTGTGGCATATTGTTGCTGTAAATATTTATTTTTTTTGTTATATTTATGCTCTGTCATGTTTTTTCTTGGGGAGGTATCTACCTTATATGACTATTATACTGGATTCATTTGATTAACTATCTGGGGGGTTTATCTTGTCGTATTATTTACTTTTTGCTATCAATAAAGATTTCTTTCACAAAATAAGGCTGAGTGTTTTCCAGTTCGACACCCGCTTTATCTACATTTTTCCACTGTTGTATGTTTTTGAGCAATGTTGGTCTGTTTCCCGCACCATATAGTTTATGTATAAGTTTATATATTGTCAAAGAAAGTGGCAAAGAAGTCAGAAGACCCTGATTTTCCTGATAAGTGAGAGCTGGAGAATTATGAAGTTTATGTTATATCCTAGGACTGTATATTAAATGAGATGAAACTATCCCTTTAATTAGGGACAATGGGGGAGATTTATGAAAAGTGGTCAGTGTCAGACTGGGGTACCTGGGGCCCACCAGAGAAAATGATCCTTGGAGCCCACCAACATAGAACTAGTGAGACACGACATGCTGACCCCGCTCCTTCCCTGGATTCATCTGTATCTGTGACAAATCCCTTGTGAACAACATTTTCAGTCGAACAAAAACTCTCAGAACCCCCTATATTTATAAAGCTCTCAGGGTATGCTGGGAGTTGTAGTTTCTGAGGACACAACCTTTTAAGAAGGTTGTGCAGAGTCTCCTGGTGGCTGTTATCTGTGGGTGACAACCATCAGCCCTGAAGGTCCAGCAATACATCTGTCTACACTGTACTACAACTCCCAGCATATCCTGAGGGCTGCAGACTGTCAACTTGGACCTCCCCTTCCTTGACCAAGCGCATGCTATTGGTATATATTGGTACACATATCACTATCACCTCATCCAGTCATATAGAGGTACCCAGCTCTACACAGGTTCTGTACACTATATAAATTACAGTGAAGTTATATTTAGTGACTCACAGGGGACGTCTACTCTCATCAGAGTTCTTCCCTTTCATCTTCTTCTCCATTTGCCCTGGGACGTTATGAGAACTTCTCCGAGCCACGAATCCACAGAATCTGCCAGAAAGACATATTAGGCTTCTCACTCTGTCACCATCCTCATCTCTCTACAGACTGCACATCTGTATTGGCCCCTTATAGATAGCTTCCCCTGTATTACCCCCTTATAGATGGCTCCCCCTGTATTACCCCATTATAGATGGCTCCCCTCTGTATTACCCCATTATAGATGGCTCCCCCTGTATTACCCCCTTATAGATGGCTCCCCCCTGTATTACCACATTATACATGGCTCCCCTTGTATTCCCCCCCTTATAGATGGCTCCCCCTGTATCCCCCTTATAGATGGCTCCCCTTGTATTCCCCCCCTATAGATGGCTCCCCTTGTATCTCCCCATATAGATGGCTCCCCCTGAACCTCCCCCATATAGATGGCTCCCCCTGTATCCCCCCCTTATAGATGGCTCCCCTGTATTCCCCCCTTATAGATGGCTCCCATTGTATTCCCCCCTTATAGGTGTCCCCTCCTGTATCCCCCCGTATAGATTGCTCCCCCTGTATCCCCTCTTATAGATAACTCCCCCTGTATTCCTCCCTTATAGATGGCTCCCCCTGTATTCCCCCCGTACAGATGGCTCCCCCTGTATTCCCCCCTTATAGATGGCTCCCCTTGTACTCCCCCCCTATAGATGGCTCCCCCTGTATCCCCCCGTATAGATGGCTCCCCCTGAACTTCCCCCTTACAGATGGCTCCCTTGTATTTCCCCCTTATAGTTGGCTCCCCTTGTATTCCCCCCTTATAGATGGCCCCTCCTGTATCCCCCCGTATAGATGGCTCCCCCTGTATCCCCCCTTATAGATGACTCCCCCTGTATCCCCCCCCTTATAGATGGCTCCCCCCTGTATTCCCTCCTTGTAGATGGCTCCCCCTGTATTCCTCCCTTATAGATGGCTCCCACTGTATCCCCCCGTATAGGTGGCTCCCCCTATATCCCCCCGTATAGATGGCTCCCCCTGTATCCCCACCCTTATAGATGGCTCCCCCTGTATTCCGCCCCTAATAGATGTCCCCCTGTATCCCCCCCTATAGATGGCTCCCCCTGTATATTCCTCCTATAGATGGCTCCCCCTGTATTTCCCCCTTATAGATGGCTCCCCCTTGTATATTCCCCCTATCGATGACTCCCCCCTGTATTCCCCCCCTTATAGATGGCTCTCCCCAGTATTTCCCCCCTTATAGATGGCTCCCCCTGTATTCCCCCCTTATAGATGGCTCTCCCCTTTATTCCCCCCTTTATAGATGGCTCCCCCTGTATTCCCCCCGTACAGATGGCTCCCCCTGTATTCCCCCCTTATAGATGGCTCCCTCCTGTATTACCCCCTTATAGAAGGCTCCCCCTGTATTCCCCCCTTATAGATGGCTCCCCCGGTATTCTCCCCTTATAGATGGCCCCTTGCAGAGCAGATTAAAAAAAACATACAAACAACTCAACAAACAACCTAACAAGCGCTCCCTTGTCGCTGCTTCTTCTCCTCTTCTGCCCCCGGCTGACGCGTCACTCCCTTGGTGATTCCCGGGCAGCGCACACATCTGGAAGCTCAGTGTGCGCCCGGGCCAGGACTTCCGGTACCTAAAGTCCCAGCGACGCACATTAAGTTCCTGATGCGTGCGCTGCCAGGGAATCCCCAGGGAGCGAAGCATCAGCCGGGGGCGGGATTTCCTCTTTCCCCTTCTCTCTCCCCTGCGACCGCAAGCACTGTCTTGCTTGCGGTCGCAGGAGAGAGAGAAGGGGAAAGGGGGGGGTGGGGTGGTCGCGGCAGTGCGGGGGGCGTGCGCCGATGCGGAGCGCAGCCTCTTGTGTCTGGAGGCATAATACTGCTTCCGGCCACAAGAAGGATTGACACAGCCAGGAGCCAATGGCTCCTGATGCTGTGTCAATCACATCCTGGCCCAGTAGGAACTGTATGCGCTCATTAGGAGTTCCAGCACATACAGTTCCAACCAGTTCCTCCGCCACCAGAAGCTGCCGGTCGGTTAGTGGGAGTAGGGGAGGGGCCCACCGGAGGATCCTCCGTTCCTCCGGTGGCCCAGTCCAACACTGAACGTGGTGTAAAGTGTAACTGGCTCAATTGCCCCTAGCAACCAATCAGATTCCACCTTTAATTCCTCACAGACTCTTTGGAAAATGAAAGGTGGAATCTGATTGGTTGCTAGGGGCAACTGATCCAGTTTCACTTTACAACATGTTTGATAAATCTCCCCCCATGTTTAATAAATCTCCCCCAATGGGTCTTATCAAAGGGAAAGATTCACAAGTGGCAGATTTTTTTTAATTCTGGGGCTATCCCATTCATCTGCATTGAACTTGCAATAACCTATGTACTTGGCAACAACATAAAGCGAATGTTTCACCAGGGACATTATTTTGTGTTTTTACATGAACAGACCGGCCCTGGCACAGGCACAGGCATACCAGTGGCACTGGCCTTTTTTTCGAATCACACCCGATTCTTGCACACAGCCCGGTCTATTCCCGAGCACTCCGCTCTGGAGCACTGGGGGCAGGCCCGCCGGCCTCCAATGTGATGATCTCTCTTCCCTTTCGAGATGTGGCTCCATTGATTTTAATGGAACCATTTCACAGAGGGGAGGGGTTTCGTCACACTGGGGTCCCACGGGCCTGCCCCCAATGCTTCATGCCCAGCGGGTAGGCGGGAACTGGGCGGCGGTTCAAAAAAAGGACAGCGGCATCGGCATCCTCGTGTTGGTTCCAGTCTGTTCATGTAAAAAGCACAAAGTGACATAATCTGCCATGTGTGAATCCAACCTAATGCTAAATTTTGTTAAAAGACAGTGTGTGTTTGTGTCTTGGCTGTTTACATAGGAGGATTTTAGTGACTTTTATTTCAACAGGTTTTGCCTGCAGGACATACATTAATCAAAATGTGCTGTGGCCTTCTAGCCTAACAAGACAGGAGGAGCCAAGGAGATGAAAATGCTGTGCGCCGAGAGTGAAGAGAGTAAAAGCTGCTGGCTGACAGCAATGCGGTTGTATAAGGTAACTGGTTTCTACATTGTGCAATTTAATTGTACAGAAATGGCAGAGCTGAGTTTGTAAATGATGAAGCCAACTGCCTTTGAAGTCCATGCTGCTCCTCCCGGGGTGCCTGGAAAAGCGGGATCCAGTCCTGGGAAACTTTATTACTTTATTACTCTAAATTTGCTCATTTCTAGTTTTGTTGGTCAAGTGGACACAGTGACAATTATTAATACAATCTAAGGCCCCTAAGTGGCAGAGATGAGTTCTTGGTGCCAATGGATAGATTTTTCATACAGGGATGGCCTATTAGATGGCCCAAGGCCATCTGTAAACAACTGTTGATCTCTGTGATCGCCACACATTTCCAGAGCCTTCACATGGCCTAGTTAGTTCAGTGATCACTTGTTTGGTCCTTTCTGGCAATCAACCATTCGTCAATTATTTTTTGACGTGTCAAAGAGACGTGATCAGCCGATGAATGAGCATTTACTCATTGACTGATCCTTAGCCCTTCAGATGGTACTATCCACCCTAAGGCCATGTTCATACAATGTATGAGACCGGTCGTTCCGTGATGGAACGGCTGGTCTCTGAAAAGATCATCCAGGCCGGTACTGCAGTGATGATCTTTTTGGCCGCAGTGTTCTGATGAGGGGGTATCCGTGCGTGCCCGCATTAGAACATGCTCGCTCTACAGTATGCACTGACATGGTTTTCTGTGGCTGCTATTCAATGAATAGTGGCCGCAGAAAACTGACATGTCAGTTGTTTGCGGCGCCGCGTCAGGCACAACTAGGTCGCTCAGTGGTTCAGTTTGCTATAGAGAACAAGGATTTTAAAGGCTTATTCCCACTCTCTGGGAATTTTTTTTTTCGCTTATGCTTCCTTTAAAAAGCAAACTACTGTTCATTTCTGTCTATACCACTCCATAGAGGATTAATAATGGTTTCTATTAGTAAACTCAGACCTGACTAACCATTCCTGTATAATCGGAGGACCTGTTGTCGCCTGGCTCTGGAATTTCAGCTCCGACTCTTTATTATCTTGACCTCATCTGTGGGATTGATGGTCACTGAAATAGTTATTCACCTCCTGACATAGTTGTGCTTGGCACAGTGCTGCCTCCTCTGGAATTCCATTTGTTAGACCCCACAGTCAGCTCAATGACATTCCTTTAATTTTTAACTGAAGGACATGAAATATAAACTGTATACCAGAGGGTGTCATCGTGCCATATACGCTTCATAGACTTTCCCAGAGTGCGTCAGGTTGATGATCGAAACACAATTAGAAATGATAATAATGGGATACCTTTAGCCCCTTTCTCCTGTAGCGATTTTGGCAATGTTTTTACCTTTACGCTTCCAAAAGCCAGAATGTATTTGTCTTTCTGCCAAATGATCAGGGCTTAGTTTTTTGTGGGACAGGTTGTACTTTTAAATATCATTTTACCACTTCCTGACCCAACATTTGGTCCATGTCTACTTTAAGAAGATATATAGTAAAGGTCCATGTCCACCCTCTGCCCGTCTGCGCTGATACTTCTGCAGGTGGTGGGGTGGGGTGCGGTGGGGTGGGGGGGTTTTGCGGGGTGTAGCATGTTGCAGGCAGTAACCACAGCACAGTGTAACCGATGTCACAGTGAAATTGGGCAGCTATTGGACATTGTGTACAGGCAATGCCCACAGTCTCCGCAACATGCTATCACCCCTCTCTAAACTGCGGATGTTACTTGCAAGGATGGGCAGAGGGAGGAAGTGGAACAGATGGAGAGCAGAAAAGGTAGGACCTTTCCTGCTCCCTGGATATCCCCTTTAACATCACCAAAAGTTGACATTACAGATGATCTTGCCCCCTCTGTTTGCCATAGATAGATAGATAGGAGATAGATAGATCTATATACATTTATTTATATATTTATTATTTAAAAGAATAAATGCTGGATTATTATTTGTTGTATATTATAAAGATTCCCCAACATACTGTACAGTTTAGCTCTGATCATAAAAAACAGAGGCAATGTAAAAATAGCCTAACCTGGGCATTTACAGTACAGTATATGGGATAAATAGTTTTTTCCCCCCTAGTAATAAAGTATCTATGTTTATTTTCAGCATGGTAATCAGATTTACCAAAATTATCTCAGACCTCACCAAAAAAACGACCCGAACGGACTCAATCTGTCAGCAATGGTACGTATCTAATACAATGCAACTTTCTACTAACTTCATTCTGTGATCGTTATATGCTGATCGCACATTGTGATCCTACATTTTAGGTGCTAAATAAATGATAGACCAGGGGTGTCAAACTCAAATACACAGTGGGCCAAAATTAAAAAATTAGACAAAGTCTTTGGCCAACCTTAATAATTATTGAAGCGCGAATGCCGCGGTGCTGGCACTGTCAGAGTAGTGTGCGGTGTTCCTGGCACTGTCAGTGGCGTGCGTCTCCCAGCGCTGTGCACTATGATAAATGACATGACATGATAAATTGCTATGATATGATTAAACCCCAACCCATAAAATAGCCAACCCCCCAATATTGCCCCACATATTAGCCTGCCCTTCCAATAGTGCCCAAATAGTAGCCAGCCCCCCAAGTTTCCCATATAGTAGCCAGCCCTCCCCAATAGTCTCATATAATATCCAGCCGTCCCCAATAGTCTCATATAGTAGCCAGCCATCACCAATAGTCTCATATAGTAGCCAGCCCTCTCCTATAGTCTCCTGTATAGTAGCCAGCCCTTCCCAGTAGTCTCATATAGTAGCCAGCCCTCCCCAACAATCTCATATAGTAGCCAGCCCTCCCCCATAGTCTCATATAGTAGCTAGTCCTCCCCCATAGTCTCATATAGTAGCCAGCCCTCCCCAATAGTCTCACATAGTAGCCAGCCCTCTCCAGTAGTCTCATAGAGTAGACAGCCCTCCCCAATAGTCTCACATAGTAGCCAGCCCTCTCCAATAGTCTCACATAGTAGCCAGCCCTTTCCAATAGTCTCACATAGTAGCCAGCCCTCTCCAATAGTCTCATAGAGTAGACAGCCCTCCCCAATAGTCTCACATAGTAGACAGCCCTTTCCAATAGTCTCACAAAGTAGACAGCCCTCTCCAATAGTCTCACATAGTAGCCAGCCCTCTCCAATAGTCTCACATAGTAGCCAGCCCTCTCCAATAGTCTCATATAGTAGCCAGCCCTCCCCAATAGTCTCGCATAGTAGCCAGCCCTCCCCAATAGTCTCGCATAGTAGCCAGCCTTCTCCCATAGTCTCTTATATAGTAGCCATGGCGGGCCAGATGTAATTAAAACTATGCATTGCCTGGCGGGCCAAAAATAATGGCAGAGTTTGACATGCCTGTGATAGACCGATCTGTGTGAGCTCTCATATGTTTTGCCTATGTAGAGTAATAAAACAAGTTTATTTATTCTATGGTAATATACAATGTAAGGCTAAAACGAAATATTTCCTCATACCTTTTACTCAGGCATAGTGGCCCGATGGGCTATTGGTTGAACTTTCTCACCATTAGAAGTATTGGAAGATGATCATTTGCCATTACTTCATGGTCAATAGGGACTGACTGCTGGGACTGCCAGTAGTCCTTATAATGAAGGAGCAGCGGTGTGGGCTAAGCATGGTGGCCTGCAAAGAGTCACGGATATTAAGGCACACTTTTATGTACTGTAATCCCTGCACAGCAGATAGTTAGGAGTGAAAAGATGAGTCTATTTATTCAACATAAATTGGACTTGATCTGAATTACACAAAATATTCTTTCACAAAATTTCAAAAAACTTTTTCAGAATCTTTTTGCCCCTGTCCCTGCTTCGGTGCAGTAAGTAGCCCAGAGGTTACATTGCATCTCCCGCTCACTACATTTCCTGGGTACCTATCCTAGCCACTCAATATATTGTACTAATACGTTTCGACGGGAGCTCCTGCTTCTATACATACTTTGCTTGGTTAATTGCAGGCACCAGGATCTGAATCCAAAATGAATCTCTAAATCAGAACCCAAAAAGTATCTAAAGAAATATTCTCATCTCCTTCATCCTCAGATCATTGGGCATCCCAGAGATTGGATCCCACCTGTCATAAAATAGAGTAACTAGAGATGAGTGAACCCTGAGCACGCTCAGCTTCATCTGCACCCAGGCATGTGGCCTTCAATTACTGGTAGTTGGATGCAGCCCTTAGGCTGCCTAGAAAAAAAAAATAATATAGCCTATGTACTGGAGATCAGCAAACCTTAAAGCGACTCTGTACCCCTAATCTGACCCCCCCCAAACCACTTGTACCTTCGGATAGCTGCTTTTAATCCAAGATCTCTCCTGGGGTCTGTTCGGCAGGTGATGCAGTTATTGTCCTAAAAAACAACTTTTAAACCGACAGCCCTGTGTCAAACGGCCGTGGCCTAGAATATCTGTGCCCTAACTTTGCACCACCCTTCCGTCCCTCCTTCCCACCCTCTTCATCATTAGGAATGCCACTGGCAGGTTTTCTACTATTCATCACCTGTGTCAGCATGGCACATGGGCTGGATCGTTAAGGCACCTGTGGAATGTTCAGACTGGAGAGAATGTTCTAGGGGCAATCCTAATGATGAAAAGGGTGGGGAGGAGGGACAGAGTGTTGGTGCAAAGTTAGGGCACAGATATTCCAGGCCACGGCCGTTAGGCACGGGGCTGCCAGTTTAAAAGTTATTTTTTAGGACAATAACTGCATCACCTGCCGAACGGACCCCAGGACAGATCTTGGATTAAAAGCAGCTATCCAAAGGTACATATGGTTTGGGGGGGGGGGGCAGATTGTGGGTACAGAGTCGCTTTAAGAACACTCGGGTTCGTCCAAGCCAAAGCATTTGATTACCAGTGGGTGGAAAAGATAGACGCAGCCCTAGGGATGTCATGAAAACATGGATACAGACTATGGCCTATGACTGTATCCATGTTTTCCAGGCAGAATTAGGGCTGCATCCAAGTTCTTCAGCCATTAGTAATTAACTGGCGCACAGTCGAGGTTCGCTTATCTTTAACAGTAACCCATATCTTAGCAATGTGCAGTAACATTATAAGATGAGAATACCCTATATTTACTAACTGAACGTTGTTCGGGAACACACAGGTGCTATCACATTAGAGACCCATACGCAACCCCTCATAGAGTAGTGCCTCCTATAAACTACAATGTTTCCTTTGTATAGTTCATAAAAATATACATGTAAAACTCAGTATAGGCTCATAGGTGGTAGTGAATCGATGATGGTAGGATATTACTCACTGATTCAGAGCCTGGTTTTTACTTTGTTATGGAGTCTAATCTTGTGATACTGGAATAGTAAATTATTATGACTGGAGATAATCGCTAACATAGTTCTTTGTATTTGTAGAGAAGCATATCAGAAAACTCACTTGTGGCAATGGACTTCTCAGGCCATAAAACCAGAGTCATCGAAAATCCCACTGAAGCATTGTCTATTGCTGTACAGGAAGGACTCTTATGGAGGGTGTGTATGATAGCTACACTGCACACTGGCTGCTTACTATTTATATATATACTGTATATATACAGTGGTACCCTGGTCCAACAGTAACTTGGATTGAGGGCGTTTTGAAATATTTTTGACTTGGTTTAAGAGCATTGCTTTGGCTTAAGAGCTCCCTGTACTGGGTGGGTGGTGGAGCAAGGGAGGGGCATGGCCTGCACAGGGTGGTCTAATAATAATAATAATAACAATAATTATTAAGTGAATGGGGCTGATCCATAAAAACAGAAGATTGCCAGCAGAAAAAGCCTACCTGGTCCATCTAGTCTGCCCTTTTAGTATTTCCCTTTTTATTATCTTAGGATAGACATATGTATATACCAGGCAGGTTTGCATTCTGTTATTGTAGATGTACCAACCAATCTGCTGGGCATTTGTTAAAGGCATCTACTACTCTTCCAGTAAAGTAATTTTAATGTTGTTTCTGATCTTTCCCCCAACTAAACTCAGATTGTGTCCCCTTATTCTTGTATTCAGTTTTTTTTTTTATTTATTAAAAACATTCCCTCCTGAACCCTTAATCCATTAACATACTTAAAGGTTTCCATCATGCCCCCCCCCCGCCCACTTTTTCTTCTTTCCTACAGACTAATCAGATTCAAATCCTTAAATCTTTCTTGTTATGTTATGTTTTATACCTGACACCCTCCACCATTTTTGTAGCTCATCTCTGGACCTGTTCTATTATATCAATATCCTTTTTAGGTGAGGTCTCCAGAACTGGACACAGTATTCCAGATGTGGTCTCACTAGAGCTCTTTACAGCAGGATCACAATTTCCCTCTTCCTACCTCTATACCTACCTGGGCTGTTATACCTCTAGCTATACAGCCCAGCATACCATTATATATACAGCCCAGCATACCATTATATATACAGCCCAGCATACTAATATATATATACAGCCCAACATACAATAAGCTTTTCCTACCACCTGGTTGCACTGGTGACTTATTTTAATGCTGTAAGAAATCACTACCCCTAAATCCTTCTCTTCTGAAGTCTTTACAGAAGTGCCACTATGATACTCAGATAGAGGATTCCTGCCACAATATTAGGCACAGGTGTTGTTTCAGTAAAAAAACAAAAGAAAAACATTGGCAAAAATAAAATAATAAAAAGTAAAATTAATTCTACAATGTGCATTCTATTTTATGCAGAGGAAAAGCTGCGGTCGGATAAATGTCCACGGTATCCCTACATCTTCTCAAACATCAAAGCTGAACATAGGTAAGTAGGTTAACAATACTGGCTTCTAATATTATTTTAATTACACTGCTCAAAAGGGCACAAAGGGCCCACTTACACCCTAAGCGTACTCCCTCAGTATAAAACGTAGCTTTAAATGACTTCAGATAATAAAAAGTAAAGTGTGTAATATGCATACAACCAAGACTAAAAATACATCTAGAACACCAGTTGCAACAGAGTTTGGTTATGTGTTTGATGCAAATTACCTATGCCTCCTCCCCCTCAGGAGACAGAGATCATGTGACCACTATCTCACATTTAGTTTTCTTTGCTGAGCACAGACCAAGGAAGCAGTCATTTTTTTTTTTTTTTAATGTTCAAAATCCCTTAAATTTTATTTTCCTAATATAGACACTAAACTAAAAGATAGTAAGTGTTTGGTCTCTAGGGGTCCTCTGCTTCCCCTTTCAGCAATAGCTGACTGCTGTCAATTTTGGGACAACCCTTTAAGTTACATTTGATAAAGTATAGATTTTTACATACGATATAATGTTTGGTTACTGATTTGACTGGTTACCTGCCTATTGATGACTACTATACTAATATTTTTATTATGATATACAGCAGTCCATATGTCACAACCCTGGTTCCACCATAAAACATCAAGAGACGAAGCACAGAAACTGATACATCAGCAAGGACTTGTAAATGGGTATGTTATTTTATATGAGGAGGTTAGGATAAGGGATGACATTGTGTTTCATGCACGGAGCAAAGCTGTAGTCTGTGTTTTTACTTTATGGCGCTGTTAGGGCCCTATTACATGGGACGATTAACGCGTGTTAAATCGTTATGTTGTTCGAATTTAAACAATAATAGTTCTATGTAATTGAAGACATCGATTGAAAAATCATTTGTGTGCCGTTGATCATTGATTTATATCTGAAATCATTGTTAATCGTTTTTCAATTGTTCGCTGTAGTTCTGCATTCGTTCACTAATCACTAATCAGTGTAATTTCACAACGTTCCTTCTTTTGCTAGGATCAGATGGAGTAAATGATCGCAGTAACGATTGTAACTAATGCTGCGTTTACACGGAACGATTATTGTTTGAATTTTCGCAATAACGATCGCATTTAAACGATAATCGTTCCGTGTAAACACAGCAAACGGTCAAACGATGAGCGAAAAATCATTCATTTTGATCTTTCAACATGTTCTCAAATCGTCGTTCATTGTTCGCTAAAAATTCGCAGATCGCTTCGTGTAAACAGTCTTTCAAAGATTCACCCTATGTAAAAGATGGGCTTAAGCGATCTTAAAAACGATCGCATTAACGATGTTTCTTACGAATTTCCTTACGATTTTTCTAACGATTTATTTGTCTAAACGCTGATGGTTATAAAAATTAAATCTTTTCTTCAAAATCGTTAAATGATCGATTGGGCAAATTATCACTTCGTATAAACGTAGCATAACGACTATCATTCTGTGTTAACCCCTTAGCGACCCATGACGTATCTGATATGTCATGGTGCCGTGGGGGGCGCTGATCCCGGCTTACATGTGCAGCCGGGCAGTGCCTCTATTAGCCGGCGCGGGTCCCTGACAGCTGCACTTAGAGGCTTCAGACCTCACGTCCCTGGGGTCTAGTGGGACAGATCTCGCCCTCGTGATTCGATCGCGGGGGGGAGATCTGTTCTTCTGCCCGTGCCGGGCCTCAGCGTCGGAATGACGCTGATCCCGGCTCGGCAATAGCAATCTATGACCGATCTCATCGATCTTTGCTGTATATATACACAGCATTGATCTCTAGGGGGACTTCTAGTTAAAGTAAAAATAAAAGTAAAAATGTTTTTTTATTAATAAAAAATCCCCTCCCCTATTAAAAGTCCAAATCACCCCCCTTTTCCCATTTTATAAATATAAATAAATAAATAAACAAACAAACATGTTTGGTATCGCCACGCGTGTAATTGCCCGAACTATTAATTAATCACATTCCTGATCTCACACGGTAAACGGTGTAAGCGCAAAAAAATTCAAAAGTGCAACATTGCGCATTTTTGGTCGCATCAAATCCAGAAAAAATTTAATAAAAAGCGATCAAAAAGTCGCATATGTGCAATCAAGGTACCGATAGAAAGAACACATCATGGCGCAAAAAATGACTCCTCACACAGACCCATAGGGCAAAGGATAAAAGCGCTATAAGCCTGGGAATAGAGCGATTTTAAGGAACATATATCTGTTAACAATGGTTTGAATTTTTTACAAGCCATCAGATACAATATAAGTTATACATGTTACATATCGTTGTAATCGTAACGACTTGAGGAACATGCATAACCAGTCAGTTTTACCATAGGGCAAATGGCGTAAATGCAAAACTCCCCGAAATCAAAACAAATTCCTTTTTTTTTTCAATTTGACAGCGCAAATGATTTTTTTCCGGTTTCGCAGCATATGTTATGGAAAAATAATGCCTGTCATTGCAAAGTACAATTGGTTTCGCAAAAAATAAGCGCTCATATACGTCTCTAGGTGAAAAAATGCAAGCGCTATGGACTTATAAACATAAAGTGGAAAAAGGAAAAGTGCAAAAACGAAAATTGGCTTTGACCTTAAGGGGTTAATATGGTGAACGAAGGGCTCTGGAAGCCCTTTACATTGACAGATATTGGTAATTGGATTGCGGGCACACTGAAATGCGCCTGCATCTCAATTAAAAACAAATGAAGTTTATCCGGCTGGTACTGCAGTACCGCCGGGATGAACTTCACTGACACTGGCTACTATAATTTATCATATTTATATTACCAACAGGGTCAAAAATAAGTTTAAAGGGGTACTCCGGCGAAAATGTTTTTCTTTTAAATCAGCTGGTTTCAGAAAATTGTATAGATTTTTTCAAAAGGAATGGGTATCGGCATTATCTACTCACCAATATGCAGGAGATCACCGCTACCAAAAATCTCACAGGACACCTCTGTGGTGTTAGCAGTGGTCTGCGCCCTCAGCAAAACAGAATCCATATCCACTCCAGAAGACAAAGGGCAATGCGGCACTTGCTTATTTCTCCTCGTTTCTTTATTAAGCCATGTTCACAGAAGACGATACAAATGGTACAAAGTAGACAACAAACGTTTCACGCTTAGTTGCGCTTCATCAAAGCCCATCAGTTTCCTACTTTGTACCATTTGTATTGTCTTCTGTGAACATGGCTTAATAAAGTAACGTGGAGAAATAAGCAAGTGCGGCATTGCCCTTTGTCTTCTGGAGTTGTATAGATTTGTAATTTACTTAAAACAGGAACTGTCCAGAGCAGGAGAGGTTTTCTATGTGGATTTGCTACTGGTCTGGACAGTTCCTGACATGGACAGAGATGGCAGCAGAGAGCACTGTGTCAGACTGGAAAGAATCCACTACTCCCTGCAGGGAGATACAGCAGCTGATAAGTACTGGGAGACTGGAGATTTTTAAATAGAAGTAATTTACAAATCAATATAACTTTCTGAAACCGGTTGATTTGAAAGAAAAAAAAAACCTGGAGAACCCCTTTAAGAAGCTGGTCTACTGCAGATGGGAAACTAATGGGTCCTGGAATGTGTGGGTTTCCTTATTCTACATCATTGCTATGTCATCATGCGCCAGCCGTTCCCAAACACAGTGGCGCGACATTCCTGTGGGTATGATGACAATGTCACTAGGGATGCCCGGCTCACTGTAATGTTCAGTTCATTAAAGGGAAAGGAGGAGCAGGAGCTGTAGGCGTCCTGCTCCTCCATTCATTGTCATAGGCTGTAGCTTACAAGATGATGGAATGTAATCGTCCCCGCAGACACAATAATATGACATAATTGCGTCTGCTTTAGGATCTCGGTCCCTTGTCTCACAGGCTGAATGTCAGAGGAGAGGAAGACCCGCTTCATGACAAAGTGGGTGAGTATGAGTTTTCTTTTTGTGTTTGAGCACCACAGGGGGCCATTATTACTATATAGGGTTGCTTGGCAACCAAACTAAGCAGGGGGCTTATCACTATGTATGGGGGTGCACAGCAGAGGGCATTATCACTATGTGGGAGGTGTACAGCTGGAGGCATTATCACTATGTGGGAGGTGTACAGCAGGGAGCATTGTCACTATGTGGGAGGTGTACAGCAGGGGGCATTATCACTATGTATGGAGGTGCACAGCAAGGGGCATTATCTCTATGTGGGAGGTGTACAGCAGGAGGCATTATTACTATGTGGGAGGTGTACAGCAGGGGGCATTACCACTATGTGGGAGGTGTACAGTAGGGGATATTGTTACTATATGGAGGTTCACAGCAGGAGGCATTATTACCATATAGGGGTACTATGCACAGCAAAGGAGATTATTACTATGTGGGGGAGTGAACAGTGGGGTATTATTATTATATAGGGCACACTGGGGGCATTATTATTATATGGAGTTTTACAGCAGGAGGCATCATTACCATATGAGGTACTATGCACAGCAAGGGAGATTATCATTTTGTGGTGGAGTGCACAGCAGGGGGCATTATAAGTATGTGGGGGTGCATAGCAGAGGGTATTATTACTATATGGGGGGACAGAAAGAGGCATTATTACTATATGTGGGGCACAGCAGGGGCACTATTACTTTATGGGGTACAGCAGGGGCATTATTATTGTATAGGAACACAGCAGGGGACATTAATACTATATGGGGAACAGTGGGGGCATTAGAACTATGTGGGGGTGCACAGCAGAAGGCATTATTACTATATGGGGCACAGCAGAGGGCATTATTACTAAATGGGGGCACAGCAGAGGGCATTATAACTGTATGGGGAAC
Organism: Dendropsophus ebraccatus; assembly: GCF_027789765.1. Lineage (NCBI taxonomy): Eukaryota > Metazoa > Chordata > Amphibia > Anura > Hylidae > Dendropsophus > Dendropsophus ebraccatus. The sequence continues at coordinate 28,618,443 of NC_091462.1, read as the reverse complement.
AGTGGGGGCATTGGTACTATGTTGGGGTGCACAGCAGAGGGAATTATTACTATATGGCGGCACAGCATATTACTCATATGAGTACATACAGAGGGAAGGCCACATGCCAATTCACTTTACTGCACCAAACTGCATAATTACTATTGTCTGGGACTCTACAGGAGCGAAAATAAGAAAGAAGTTGCTGGAAAAGTGCGGAACCTAAGATATTTGTCTGTCAGGTCCTGAAAAGATAAATTGCAGCTGGAAGATATAATAATGAAGGTCTCAGCCGGATGAAGAAAAAAAGGGAAAGTGGACGCCTCAATTCAAACCTGTGAGGTTTGTTAGGGGTGCCCCAAGGTAACATTTTTCTCCAAAGAGTTCCTCAAGGTGGGAAAAGTTGGAAGACACTGTCTTACGCTATGATCACCTTTGCGTTGGAGGGTTTATTACCGATGAAAGTAAAAAACATAGCAAGCAAGAAATCTGACAGACCCCATTAATGTCAATTAGGTCTGTGAAGCTGCATTTATGTCTGAGTCATTGAGTCGCGTGAGGATCCGCCAGGTTTGTGAAGGTACATGTGTACATTGAGCTTCACTAAAAGGAGACAAAGTACATAGGGGAGGATTTATCAAGACCGGCGTATCGTATGGCGTATGCCTGTCTTAAATTAAGCCCCATCCCTTTTCCATGGCTGGATTCACTAAGAGCCGCTTGCCTCTTAGTGAATCCGGCTGGCTGGCTGCACAAACCTTATAGCAGGTGTAGATTTATATCATGATATACGTCTGCAAGGTAAATGAGGTGCGGGAGAAGGTCACGCCTCTTCTCTGCCTTGCTGTCCCCCCCCCACCCGTCCATCGGGCGAGCGGGGGATATGGCAGGCATACACCAAGGAGAAGGGGTGAATGTGCGTCTTCTCTTCTCCCTAGCATATGCCTCGGGCAGGACCCTCATAAATGTCCCCCATAGTACTTTAATCAATATTTCTATAGTTTTTTTTTTTTATATTGTTCTCACTCCTGGATTTGGCTAAAAATACTGACCAAATGCTTGGCTAAATGCTAAATATTAACCTCTTATCCTCAAATCAGGAAGGTGGACCCATTAAATGGTTTTAGGTAGTAGAAGAATTTTTGAGTGTTGGCCCAACTGGTAATTAACCAAGGTTTCCACCAATGGAGGGATCTGTAAAGGACTACGGTGTCATGGGGGGGAAGGGGGGCGTCATCGGCAATTTGCATACACAAAATAAAGTGATAAACAGACGGCAAGGTGATTTGTACATGTTTTTGCAAAGTGGGGAACAAATTACGCTGTTTACCCTTGACCATTTTTGACAATCATATTTTCATGTTATACAGTTTACTGAACACTTGGCAAAACATAGATAAAAGTTATTTTTTACCACTTCTCCCAGAAATAGGCATATCTTTTGTTAAGCCTTGCTGTTGGATAATATACTGTAAAATTTGTAAGGAAATGGTCTGAGTTAATGTTTTCATTTCGGGATCAGAGAGACGTTTTGAAGTTCAGCTCTTATGCAGTGGAAGCCAGCTGGTGTACTACACAAACTTGACAGCTTGGACCTATAGAGATGAATCAATACTTTAGTCATTGAAGTTTCACTGAAAGCATAATCATACTTTTCAGTATTATCTCCTTCCACTTCTAAGCGAAAGAAGTTCTATTTATAAACCCCATCCAATTCTTTTAAAACTTTCAAAATGCCGTGTAGTGCTATTGAAAGACGGTCTTGTATCTCGAGTAACACTTTAAAAAAAAGGTCCTTAAAAGCATGGCATGCAAATTCTTTTAAATAGCACAAATTAGAAAAACACTGTGCGTAAAAACTTTATTTCTATTTTTCTATTTCCTGAAATACTAATTTTGCATTGACTTGTGTAAGAGTGCTAAAAAAAATTGAAAAAACAAAAACAAAAAATTGGAAACCACTGTTCAAGTAAAACTCTTGATGCTTTTAGTTAATAACAAGTGAATTTAATATGAGAGTCAACAACGGATCCTAATGAATCACAATAATTGCTTCTGATTAACCCCTTAATGACCAAACATTTTTTTTGTGCTTTTGTGTATATGATGATTTAAAGGGAATAATGTTTAGATTTTTTTGGCCTATGTAACTTATTTTGATAGGGTGGGTTCATACTGAGGAATCCTCGTGGATAATATCCGTGGAATTCCGTCGGCTGTCTGCACGCACGACCGCGCGCCTTTCCGCCGGCTCCATAGACACCATTCTATGGGCCTGCGTATTTCGCTATCCGCTGAAAGAGGTGACATGTCACTTCTTTCGGGGGATAGCGGAATACGCCGATCCATTGCATTTTTTTTTCATGATAAATATTACTAAAGATTAATTTCAGAGACATATTTCTACAAATGGAGGGGGAATACGAAACCTGTACTCTCTGGCTGTGGATTGGAAAGTTTCCTTGTTGGCTTTAGTTGTACTGACATACATAGCCTTTCAGTGAATGGCTATAGCAATGGGATGTGTTGGTGTGGGTTGTGTTTTTTTTCTCTAAATTTGTATCTTATTATACAGTGTATGGTATTTTATTTCTTGAATTGATTTTTTTTTTTACTAAGATTTTTTTTTTTAGATTATTTAACATAATGGGGGCATTATGCCTGGGGCGTATGTCACGGCCGGCTGGATTCAGTAAGAGGCATTTGCCTTTTGGAGAATTTGGCTGGGAAAAAGGGTATGGGGCCTAATTTAAGACCGGTGTTCGAGTACACCAGTCTTAATAAATGTCACCCATTATGTAAACCATTTTTTCCACTGTAACTTTTGGCAATGCTTTGTGATGACATTAGTCATCAGAAGGGCTGACCTGAGTCTGCGAAAATCCCATCTGTAATGCCAGACTGTGGGGCACCTTACAATCATGGGATCACCAGGTCCAATATAGACAGTGGCCTTGACAGCCTAACGCTCATTGGGGTCAGAGTGGTCTGAGTTGCTTCAAGAATAATGATCCCTATTGTGTATTAACCACTTGATATTTAATTTTTTAGAGTATTTTTGGTCCGGGACAGCCAAAGTACTCCAAAATCATTTGTCCTTTCTTTGTGTTATGGACAGAAGATAAAGCATTTCCAGATTCTTCCAGTAAGTCATGTCTTCAGCCTTCTGTACTTTATATCCTTGGATTGGTAAATTCATTTCCCTTACTAGCAGACTTGTATTTATGGTTATGGCTCCTGATTTGCTATTATAAAGATTAGTTATTGCAAGCACAGTTTAATCCTAATCCCTAGCAACATGGCCCACTATCTATGAGTGGGAGAAAGCTATTGGGCAGTGTTGGCATGGATCTAAATTTTTAGATCTCGCACCAGCCATAAGAAGACCTGGTCTAATGGACCAGACTACAAATGTCTTTCCTGTAGTCTGTTACCACGGAGACATAGGAGATTTTTTTCCATGATTCTATATTGAGTTTCTTCATTTTTAGATGTGCTATCGTAGATTAATAGCTAGGACTTGGAAAGAAGAATGTAGTACCCTTTAAGGCACTCACTTATGAAGTTCCTAACTATGGTGTTTTTCCCAACAGATTGAAGATGGAGGAGAGCTGTTTTATACTTTAGATGAGGGACACACAAGGTTTACAGATCTCACACAACTTGTTGAGTTCCATCAGCTGAACAAGGGAATCTTGCCCTGCACCCTGAAGCACTACTGCACCCGGGTTACTTTCTAACCGTGTTCATGATCTACTGTAAATAGAAATCACTGTATTGGGACATTACTGTCATTGTAAATACATGGTGCCAAAAAGATTTAAGAAAAAGCCAGTGTCATGAGTAAAAACACAAAATATTTTTCTTCTGTCCAGAATGTAATAAAGGGTGAACCCCCAAAGTGGCCGCAAGTCATATACATGAGTATCTATCATTATACTCCGGTGATACATATCGAGAATCAGTGCTGAAAATGTATGTACAAATACTCTAATAAAATTATCTAAAGGTGATAAAATAAAACCATATTGTGTTTATTATTGTAATGTTTGCTGCTTTATGGTCCTTTCACTGTGCATTATGTTGTGTGTCAGTCATATATACACATCTGAGGAATTTCCTGTAATTTGTCCTTAATGTATTGTCACCCACCAACGGAAACGGTGCCAATTGCTTTAAAGCAAATCTGTAGCCCCCCCCCCCCCCCCAACCTACTCCTGGTGCTGTCTTCTTTATAAAAATGATCTTTTAATCTGGCAGCACTGTGCTAATAAGGTTGGGCCTAGAGTACACATGCCCTATGACTTCACTGTAGCTAATAAGAAGAAGGGTGCAGCAAGAAAAGAGAGGCAGTGCAGGCCAAGGGGGCATGGATGCTCTAGGCACTGCCGGATTAAGGAACATTTTAATGAAAAAGTTGACCCCAGGAGATAGTTGTACCCTGGGACTGGACATGGATTGAGTGCGGCAACGTAACTGTACCAGCGGTTGGGGTGGTACAGGGTTTATTTTTACATGCTCAGATTTGCTGTGAATTTGTTGAAATCAATAGGGGCGTAAAAATACATAGGAATAAACTGCTTGTTTCCCTTTGCCTCCATCTCCCCAAGAATGTTGTTATATGTTGTTGCTGTATGAAAATCAGCGATAACTAGGCATGTGGCCAGTGTCTCTCCGACAACTACTCTCTGGGCTGTAATCACTTCCCTCTGCACTGTAATCCTGCCTCTCTGTTCATGATTCCTCATTCAGAGGATGTCCAGAGAGGTGGGATTACAGCACCCCTCTTTATTTTCTATTACCTTGGGTCACTTCCTAAAGTAAAGTTACAGGTCTTGTCACCTAGTAGTTAAAAGGATAAAACTTACCCATGCTGGCTTCCTACTCTTGAGGGTACTATAGAAGCCACATGTGCTTCCTCTATATCAGGGGTTCCCAACCTTTTTTTGCCACAGGGACTTCAGAAAAAAAATCATTCTTCCATGGCCCAGTGGGGCTTTGGTCATATGGGGGATGGGTTTATGGAGGGCAGGGTTATGGAGGGGGTTGAAGTTTAGTACATACTTTATCATTTAATGATGGCATTTATAATGTTATTGTCACTCAAGTCACCATACATTTAGAATCAGTGGGTGCACTGGCCTTGTCTCCTGAATCAGTAGAAGCACTGGCCTTGTTTCCTTGCTGAGAGAGTCCTATCTAGAAGTGATGGGAGACCAGTCAAGGGCTTACTGTGCGCTCCTTCCCTCCTAACTAGCAGGGAAAATACAGCTAGTAGGAGGGGAATAAGAGCTGAACATGTATGACACTGTTGTCCTGGCTCTTATTGTTTGCTGTGGAGAAGTGTGGCGCCTCCGCACCAGCCAATGGCAACTGTCCGTGTGCGCTGTGCCCGCCCAGCAATGTCTCCATTCACTTTTGTCTTGTTGCGCACATGACAGCTGAAAGCGGAACAGTGCATGAGTCAATGAACATTGGATGCTTCTTGCAATGTTTGTGTTTTGTGCAGCCATGGCTCGGGACAGTTGAAAGGAGGGATCAGGATGGAGAATGATTGTAAGTAGAATGAAGATAGGCTCGCCTGCTGGCAGAACACATTGTGTGTGTGTGTGCTAAGTAGCAGCTCTGTACGCTGAGGCTCCATTAGGGGTGTAGCATGATCTGGCAGCGCCCAGGGCAAGGCAAAGTATTGTGCCAACCCCCACTGCCCGTAATATTGTAGTTCACCCTCCCATGATGTCCCTGGTATTGTATATAACCCCCCCATGATGCCCCTGGCATTGTATATAACCCCGCATGATGCCACTGCCATTGTCTTCCACACCACCAGATGCCCCTAGTGTTTTAGTTAAACACCCCCTCTCAGGTACCCCACTTTCACCCCCAAAATAGCCAAACAAAAAATATAATAAACATCCCATCTTTCCTCCGCTCCAGCACTGGCAAGGTCTACTGCAGTCTGTGCTGGAGCAGTGCTGAAACAGGACTTCTCCTACAGGTGGTGAGTGATGAAATGACATCATGTAGGTCTACGGAAGATGCGCACTGCCCTGGATTACACTCTTGGGGGGGCCACTCCGGAGCTGTGGACTGGCACTAAACCCTCCACAACCCCATTCCTGGACCTGGGGACCCCTGCTGAATATTTTAAACATGCCTTTTGTTATAGGGGTATCCCAAGTGAAAACACCTATTCCCAATCCATAGGATTGTGTGTGGTCCAACCGCTGGGGCTCCCTATGATTTCAAGAATGAAGCCCTGAATCTATGTTGTGAATGGAGCGACAAGCTGCACATGGAGTTGGCAAAGATAGCCATATACACTGCTCAGCTAACTTTGACATCTCATAGAGGTCTGTTAATATAAAAAAACAAAAACAAAGCAATGTACCTGGTGGCACATTTACTTTAAGTATCAAATATTCCAAAATATTGATACTGCTATCGAACATGTATCCGATAATTGATATTGATAACTTCCAGGAAAACAACAAAAGCATAAAAAGCTAAAATAAAGTGTCACCATTTTTGCTTCTGGGACTTCATTATCTTGCAAAACAAGTGGCGGATTATCACAATTTCTTGACTATTAGATGCCAGATTAGGAGAATTTTCCAGTGCTATACACACACATTTCTGAACATGTTTGCCAGCATTTTTATAATAATTTCCGGCTAGTAGTATCATTACTGTACTGCTTTCATGCAGTTTAATCCCCATTGTACCTCCTCTACCATACAAACTAGGAAATATTATCATGTTCCGCAGCCTTTGTCCCTTATTAAAGATGCACACAGCAAATGCAAACGAATTCCAATTAATGCTAATTTAAGGGAAAGCGATTTTCAGAATTTCTCCCAGCTAGCATCATCTGTAAACAGAATAGAGTGGAGCATGTATAACATCGGCCTCTGGATGTCAGCAGCGTACCATAAAGCAGCGTCCATTGCCTGCTCTAGGCTGCTTCTGCCATCATTAAAGGCCCGCTCTATGCACACCTTTTAAACAGCCATACTTTTTTTTCTAATTGTATAAATTATTTACTTATTCTGTACCAATTAGTTCTACCAATTGCTAGGTTTGTTATCAAGTTAGGCTTTAAGATAAAAAACCTGGACTTGAACAATGATTAAAAATTCATCAGCGCAGAGGATTAAATATGCACATATTCCGCTTGTGAAGCTTGTTCTTAAAACCATTATGTTAACTTTTTATTCTAATGATTTCTATAATTAATATAAAGGAGCCTGAAAAGACTTTTGAAAGCATAATGAGACTTTTCAAAAGGGGTGAGATGCAAATAAGGCGGCTAAGATATTGCAGAGAAACCCCATTTAAATTGAAGTCGACACAGCTGACCACCCTCTCCTCCCTAACATACTTTATCCTGCCGGACTTGTGACATCTCTACCGGCCTTAGTTTTCTTTCAATTGTAATTTTCGATCTTTAATACGGAACGGTGTAATGTGTTCAGTCTGCTTAATGAGATGACTCTGAAGTAGACTGGAGAGCCGATTCCGAATCCTCGTGGGAACTTAATTCCCAAACCTCGAGAAAGGGACCATCCGTGTATTAACCAAACCAACGCTTTAATTTGTAAGTATTTTTTCTCATCAGGTGTGGGGTGACCAAGATAATTCTTTAATTAGAATCCAGTTTTCCTCTCTGTCTATCTCAGGGTCAGGTCTCATTTAAAGATTCACATTGACGTCCTTAGGAAAATGTTTGAATTTCGCAGAGATGATGGAGTCTTAAAGGGACATTGTACAGGGATGTGTAGGCCTGTTTGAGAAGGAAAGAAGATTAAAGGGGTTTTCTAGTTCTAGTGAGTGGGGCAGGACCAAAATAAAAAAATAAATACTGTATACTCACCTCTTCTCTCACTTACTCACCTGGTTCCGGCTGCCCATACACAGCTCTTGTTGATTAAATTGGGTTGGGCTGGGAGTAAGCCAAGGGATTTTTTTTTCCCCTGGAAAACCACTTTTTTCATGAGAAGTCAACTTCATGAGAAACCAGCGATAAGCTGATGGACAACTGGATTATCTAACTCTCTGTCAAAACTGATACACTTTGTTATACCTGAAATGTGTGAGAAGACTCAAACCAAAGAAAGGATCCTTGTGTCAAGCACTGTCCCCTCACGATGAGGATTTTTTAAATTGGTTTCTTGTAGAAGGCTTTTCATCTTCCCTGGTGACATGTGTCTTTGGCCAGGTATTTTTAGATGTTACCAGTGAAATATTTTATCTTTCCTGGTTGACAACCAGGGACTTTGAAAAGCTTTGGGTTGGCTGACCCATAGCAGGGTTTAGAAGTTGGGAATGTATGATAGTCTGGGTCATACCATGTATTCCTGGGTAGAAAAGGCCCATGGTGTTTCAGGTGTAACTCCAGATTGGACATATAGAATTGCTTTGCACAGAGGTCCCAAATTCTACCTAAACCTCTACGTGACTTCTTCTCTTCTCTTCTTCTCTTCTTCTTCTTCTCTTCTCAGACACAGTATCAGCCAACATAGAAGTGGTTTACATGTATAAGCATCGGTACCATGATAGAGATTTTAGGATGCACGAAAGTGAGCCTATTTGTATTTTATGTGACATATTAGCAGGCTGGCACTGTGCTGGGACATAATTTACAAAGTACTTTATTATAGATAGCATGTTGGGCAAAAAGGGGTTACTGTTGCACTGGCTTTGCAAGGTGCCATGTGAGCAAAAATTAAAGAAACATTGTCAGAAGAGCAACCGGTTATAATAAGCACCAAACTGCTGCCGATACAAATGGGATGGGGAGATTGCAGGCAGCACTCTATAGATAAAATAGTAGGGACAAAAAGCACAAGTGGCAGCTGCCCAGAACCTTATGGTAGTGAGTGTTGTTGAGCGGACTTGTCAACCTGTTTGGGTTTGGCAGCATTCTCTGGACCCAAATGCTCTGCATTTGATTCCCCATGGCTGCAGAAAATAAATACCAGGAAAGCATGGATACAGTGTATGTCTATGTTCACACAACATATGTTTTGCATAAATCACAGTTGTTGTTGCAATTTGGACCAACGACAGTGATTCATATAAAATATACGCTAGATTGGACATAGTATACGCTCCGGCCGGGATTCCTACGATGAGCGTTCAAGTTTGGGGACTATTGCTGAACCCGAACAGTTTGACAAGTGCGCTCAACACTAAGAGAGAGACCTCTGTGGTCAGTACAGTTGCTTTGCAGCAATGGGGCTTAGGTTCAAATCGCAGCAAGGACAACATCTGCATGTAGTTTGCATGTTTTTCCCATTTTCGTGTGAGTTTTTTCAAGGTACTCTGGTTTCCTACCACATTTAAAAACATACTGGTAGGTCAATTTGGAGTTTAGATTGATTCCCCCATAGGAAGGAGACCATTGTGAATGATCAACAGCGCTGCAGAGTATGTTGGTACTATATAAATAAAGAATTATTATTATTATTATTACCATATACTATTATTACCTTTCAGTGACAATGTGGACCCTCTGGTAAAGGCAAACAGACTTAGCATGTATTTTCAAAGTGCAGCACCTCTTTCTCCTGCAGACAGCAGCAGCTAAGACCCTTTCCTGTCTTGATCTTTCTGTTACTAGAGACAGAGTAAGAGTAACAACAAGTAGTGGACAGAAGATATAATGGAAGTGAGTTGTCAGGTAGTCAAGACTTGAGTTTTTTGTAGTCTGGGGGTGAAGTGAGTCAATTTTGATAAATGTAGTGCTTTACAAACATGTTAAGAATCACATAGACTAGCAAATGGAGAAAAGTTGTTAGACGTGTCAGTGATCATTCAGATAATAGTTTCCTTATATATTACTGTTGATTAAGAAATATTAGCTAGTCTTGAGGAATTTTTCATTTGCTTTCAGTATCTATATGCAAATAAAAGCCTGCACATTGCATTATTAAATACTTTACATATAGGATGCAGATTACCATTGACGTAAACCAGTTGCTTATAAGTTAAAGAAAAGCCGTAGAAAATGCAAATTCCCTTGGACCATCCCACTGTATTTATGGATTGCTTCCATTAATCATGTTATGTTAGCAACTATACTTATGAATACAGTGTAGTATACAATAATGTTCTGCTTGAAGCATTGAAATGTAAATGTAGATAAAAGGTTAGGGCTTCACGCAACATCACTGAAGAAACATTATTACTTGATTTAGCATCGTAATTAGTTGGGTTATAATAGACAAGGTCATTGCAATTGCTATGAAGCCTAAAGAACTCTGAGGGTCACCTCCAGCCCACTGACCCTTACCTGATAAATGGACTACTGATAGAAGTGGAGATGGTTTTCTCTGTCTTTGCTTCTCTCGACAAAAGCAAGAGCTGAAATTATGGTTTGATAGCCACCAATCTAGTCTTTTATGAATGAATAACAGTATAAACTATGTATTCTACAAGATAGAAGATGCACTTGTCTTTAAGGCTATCATGTTATCATATTGACATAAGTAAGTTGTCCAACACTCATATCATGTATGTCAAAGAGTAACTGCCCCCTCAAACTGGTTTTCCATCTAAAGTAGTAATAGCAAAAGTTTTAATCTATAAGATCACACACTGAGGTTTGGGCTGTTTGTTTCAGGTCCAAATGAAATGAGACAAATATTGTGAAACTTAACAGCATAGTAGGGGTTACAAAGCAATTTCTAGGACTCTGGAACTCCATCGAACCACGGTGAGAGCCATTATCTCCAAAGAGCTGCCGACCTCTAGCCTTAGCTAAGGTCAATGCTCATGACTCCACAGTAAGAAATGGGTTTGGATACAATGGGATTCTTGGAAGAGTAACAAGGCAGAAACCATTACCATACACTAGTACTTCTTTTCTTGAAATGAAAAGATTAGGAGAATCAGAATTGATATTTCAGACCTAGATTTTCCCCAGCATATAGATATATCATCTATCCACAGGATAGCTGATAAATGTGTAATAACACCGAAAAGAGATCCAACATATCCAGTAAAAATTAAACTTGACATAAAAAGTGACATAGAAGGGATAAAAACAAGACCACCAGTGGCCAACGCATTTCAGGCTCTACTGGCCCTTAATTATGGCTGTGGGCTAGTATAAATCCTTGAGGACCCATTGCTCATATCCCCACCGATCAATAGAATGGGAGTCCAAAGTCCCCCATTCAACCATACTACTGTAAGGTTGAGTTTCAATGGAGTGGTGATTGACTGTGTGAACTGCTGCTATGTATAAGCCATATGAGATGATGGAAACATGAAAAACCTCTAGAAGGAAAAAAAAGAATGGGCTTATATCCTGAATAGCAACATAGAAAGGCTTAACAATGCAGGGGGCATTAGGTTCTTGCTAAGTCTACTGTAGGAAAATTAAAGGGGTAGTGCGGCGCTAAGAAATTATTCACAAAACACAAAACAACTTTGTAATGTATGTTATGTATGTGAATCGCCCCCTTCCCCGTGTTCCCCCACCCCCGCAGGTGTACCCGGAAGTGTAGTGTACCATACATACCTGACTCGCGTTGTCCCCGCCCCCATCTTCTGTCAACTACGTAATCTTCGGGAGGCCGGCCGAATCGCTGCAGCCATCCCTGATGCCGGCCCCCCTCTGCCACGTCATTGGCTGCTCAGCCGCGATTGGCTGAGCATAACTGTGCTCAGCCAATCGCGGCAGAGCAGCTGATGACGCGGCAGATGGGGGCCGGCATCAGGGGCGGCTGCAGCAATTCGGCCGGCCTCCCGCGCGTCAGGTATGTATGGTACACTAAACTTCCGGGTCCACATGCGGGGGTGAGGGAACACGGGGAAGGGGGCGATTCACATACATAACATACATTACAAAGTTGTATAACTTTGTAATGTGTGTTATTTTGTGAATAATTTCTTAGCGCCGCACTACCCCTTTAAGGTACTATTACACGAAGCGATTATCAGCTGTACTTGGTTGATTACTGGCCGTTCTGACTGATAATTGTTTTGTGTAGTAGGTCATGTTTTAAATCAATAATCAGTAGACATGCATAATGTCGGCTGATCGTTGATTTAAACCATGACCTAAAATTCCAATAGCAGTAGAAACAGTCTGTTCTAGTCGTAGCTCCGTGTAATAGGAGTGGCAGCAGGAGACCACCGCTCTCTCCTATGGGTAGCCCTCCCGCTGCTTTCCACGGCCTTCCGCTCGTTACCAGTGTATGTAATAGCACCAACAGTGAGCGGGGAATAAGGAGCAAGTGAGTACTGACCTGACATGTCGGCGTTAGCTTGCTCTGAAATATTGGCCCTTAGTTTGAAGATTTTTCCCACCATTACCCCTTATTGAGTAGATAGAGGGTAAGTGTATGATTGCTGGTGTTCTGACCTTCTAAAATCTTGAGAACAAGGTTCATGCTTCAGAATGGAGTGTTGGTCGCACTTGCACAGCTGCTTCTTTTACTGGCTATTTGACTGTTGAAGATAGGTGAGTACCACGCTCAGATCCTCAGCGCTGTTGTAGACGATAAATTCAGAGGAACTGCGCATATGTGACAGCCAATTCATTCCCATGGGAGTATTCATAGTGGAACAACCTATTTCAAGGATAAGTTACTTTTTTCGGACTGGTGATATTACTGCTTTAGGATACCTAGCTGATAATACAGTTGATACAGTAATAATTCATAAACAGTGTATGTGCTTACTTACCCTCAGGAAAATTGCAAATTTGCACCAAAAATGGCACCAAAAGTGTGACATGATTTGTGCCTTTGAGTTTTAAATTGTCAATTTTAGTAGCATACTTTTACACCTGTCCCAGCGCTGGGATAATGCAGTGTAGGACTACCATGATGGCATCGGCATGCGTCATATCTGTATGCTACAGCGATGTTTGCACAACAAGTTCTTCCATCAAAAAAATATGGAAATCTTCAGCTGAAAAATACTGAGCCATAACCTTAAATTTCTCTTATGGAATTTTATCTTGTATGCTGTTGATTTGGCCATGGATTAGCCCTGTTCAATAGAAAAAAATCTCATCTAGAATACCCAATACTTAACTTTAGAATATTCTACTATTCTACTTGAAAGAAATGATGTCATTATGTTTATTTTTTGCAATGTAGAAATCAGATCAGTGGAACTTGGATTTAAATGGCATTGTCATGAGCCAGTCGTCATTATCCTCTCTCAGCACCGCCAGAGCGTACGGTGGGCCTCCCATATGCGTAAGCCGAAGCATACACTGGAGAGTAGGGCTGGTGGCAAGGAGTGCCGCTGGCATCCCTGTCAACTAGCACGGCCAGTTGCTAGGGACGTGGAGGCATCGCTTTTGTTGTTGCCACAGCTTCTGTGACCCGGCTGATCGGCCTGGATGTAATGTATTTTCACTTACTGACTGGCGGCCGTCACTGCCAGTCAGCTTTGTATAGAGGTCTGGGGCTGGGACTCCAGCCTCTATAAATATCCTCCTCTGTGTGTCCTTCCTTGCCTGCGATAGAACCTCAGTACCAGAGTGTCCCTTGACCTAGCGTTTGTATCCTAGAGCCTCACCTGTTCCATGTCCTCCAGTCCTATAACTTGACAGGTATTATCCCACCTGGTGTTCAGGGAAAGCTGCAGGTGGCCACTATAGAAAAATAAATAAATTTTGCTCTTTCTAATGGCTCTATTTGCCAACTTATAAATGAATGCCCCGAGTAGCCCCCATAGGAAATAAGAAATGGGGGTTTTCTAATGAAACAACCCCTTTAAGGAATGGTTATGTCTCCCAAAGGTGAACCTGAGCTTTAGGCACCATTTAGTGGAGACGCAGCTCTGAGGCATACATATGTATGCTTAAATTTTTTTTTTTCAATATTTGATCATATATCTTTGCTAAATGACCCATTCATCCCATTATTCTGCTTACAGTGTGTCCTGCTTATCTTCTATGGGTATTCAAGATGCACACATGCTTCTCAAGATAATATAATTACTTACCGCTATGAAAATTACAACCTCCTCCAAGAAGACAGACCATTTTCATATCACTAGAATCATTTTCAGAATAATCTTTGCAATAGAAAATGCCACAGGGAAAATTACAATTAGAACGGACTCTGTGTTGATTACTTTGTACTGTTGAGATTGAACATGCAATCACTTTATTACAGCTATCATTATGGTTAATACTTGGCAATATGGCTTTCATAAAACTTCAGTCTTAATTACTGCTGCAGTTTTCTGTACAGCACAAATAATGGCCAGAACTTTTTTTTTTTTTACATCTAAATAGGCTGTTTATGGAAAAGATATATAAATAGAATAAATTGTACAATTCTTGCTGTATGGTTATATCCGGCTTTATATTCCTCTGCGCAGGATATCTGTGGGCCCCAAGAACGTGGAAATAAAACATTCCGTAAACATTCGACTTATACTGACTTATATTGTACAATATAATAAGTTAAGTCAGATACAGTAGTACTACTAATAATAACAGTGAGTAATAATATTAAAAAAAGGACCAATATCTAAAGTAAAAAATTATCTGTTATTTCCAACAGCATTGTGTGGCATTGCAGCTCAACACCATCCACTAGAAGGTACTTGAGGTGTAATACCAGCAATAACCTATAGAAAAAGGTGGCGCTGTTTCTGATTAAAAAACAAACAAACTCATGATATGGGGTGTATATCTGTGTAATTGATATATTATTTACTGTTACAACAACTAATAATAATAATAATAACAATAAGAATAACAGAATCACTTTACATTACAAAAAGGAAAAGGGTAAATTCATTTCCCCTCGCTGCCTTGCATATTCCATTTTTTTTTCCCTTACTGTCCATTCCCTCCATAATATATATTTTTCCATTGAATAAGTTGCATAAGGGACAATTATGCATTTTGAGGGTACATTTTTATTGTCACCCTCCTAATATTTAAGGGGTGAATTTTTTTTCAGCATACAGTAAAAGTTACATGTTCAAGAAGTCTAGTGATTTAAAAAATTTCTCAGCTGACTGGGGAAGGGGAAAACATAATAAACAATCACTACTTAACTCTCCTCATGCCCCTGAAGTGCCATGTCATGGGCTGGGACTGGCTGAGCAGGCACTCCATCAACCGGTTGTGACATTCCAGCTGAAGGAAAACCCGAAGTCCAGCAGGGTCCTGGAACAGTAAGTCAGTGCTGCAAAAGGCACAGGGAGAGTAGTGATTGTTTATTATATTCCCCCCTGCCCCTGTTCATTTTCATAAAATTTTCAGTTTATCAAATATGTGAATTAGAAAGTTTAGTGCACTTTATTACCTTTTTAAATTCTCGCTAGAGTACTTGTATAAGCAAGCTATGAAAAATGGTGCTAAACACACAAAACCTTCACTAACAAAGAGTTATTCTCCATCGCGCAAGTGAGGAAAAACACCCTTTGAGAGAAACCTCTAGGGAACCATGGCTAAATGATTGCCTTTCCCTTGGGCTTAGAAGGTTAGAAGTGTCAACATGAGACTTATCAAAATAAACATAATTTGTACATGATCCCAAGTATACAATGGCAATGTCAAACAAACAAACAAATAAACGAACTGTGATGCATATACTGTGTGCACCCCCAATCACTTTACATTCACCAGGTTAGGGGTGCAATATGTGCCTTTTCTTCAGTACTGGCAACCAACACAGTGCCACTGTGCATATGGTATATCCTTATACCACAAACTCTGGCTGAATAACAATGGTCTTTACAGAAGGACTTTAATCTTAGCTAATAGACAAGAGTTTTAACATACACTATCCCTGCCAAGATGTCTGAGATGGTAAGATCAGCTGAACCTAAGTTTACTTGTGCTCAAAAATAAGTACGGCTTCTTGTGTTATCAAGCTGGTTTGTAATATGAGTTAAATCCTGCTACTTATGTATGACTGGTGTGCTTATGTCTTTCTGTTGTCATGTGTTTAACCTGTACTGACATAAATATTGGAGAACTATCCTTAATGGTTAAGTCTTAATATTGGACAATTCTGTAGAATGTATTAACATCTTACACAGCTGAAGGGGATGCATGGTGTCTGCAGTTATATCTTCAAGCAGAAAACGGAAAGAGAGGGAAATGTGCTCAGTGCAAAATTGTTACCAAATCTTCCTTAAACCTGTCCAAGCACTTGGAATGTATTTATTTTCTCAGCCTGCAGCCTGACCAGTTAGCTGACCTATGATAAACCGGGGAGAACTGGAAGTATCTTTCCTGGGCATGATAGCTACAGTATTCCTTGCTACAAATGGGCACACTAAGAAATTGTAAAAAAGTTTTCTACATTTAAGTTTGGAAATGTAACAGTTTTGGGCCATGTTCACACAACCTATGTCTAGCATAAATCACGGCGGTTGTTGCAATTTGCTAAACATACATTGTATTGGAATGAATGAAATCCCAGGGGAGTGTATACACATAGAGGGAGATTTATCAAAGGGTGTAAAATTTAGACTGGTGCAAACTGGCCACAGCAACCAATCACAGCTCCTCTTTCCTTTCACCAGAGCTGGAAGTTGAGCTGAGCTGTAATTGGTTGCTGTGCCCAGTTTGCACCAGTCTAAATTTAACACCCTTTAATAAATCTCCCCCATTGTATATGCTCCGGATGGGATTCCATCCAGTTGCACGAAAAACTGACCTGTCAGTTTTCTGCGGCCTCTATTCATTGAAGACATGTCAGTTCGCACAATACAGCGTGCTGCCCCAGCTGCACGCTCCCTTGTGTGCAGCGCTGAATTGGGATGTGGCCGCACACAGGTGCGCCCGCATTCCACTTAATCAGAAATTAAGATCTGCAGTACCGGCCGGGACGATCTTTAGTAACACTGGCCGTTCTGTGACCCGGCCAGGTCACAGAACGGCTGGTGTTATACCATGGCCTTGTGCTGTAACATTTGTAAGGCTGTGTTCACATCATACCTGTGATGATTATTCAAGGTATGTTAAATTGTTTAGGCCTCAGTAACAAAAGAAGGGCACAACCTTAGTTACTGAAGCCTAAGGATGATGTATACATTTGAAGCCATGTTGTCACTATGAGAGCAGACCGTCATTTAACAGCAGCATGGGAAGTAGGAACATAGCCTTAGGGTACAAACACACACACCGTATATGCAGCAGATACGCAGCAGATCTGCAGCAGATCTGCAGCAGATTTGATGGTGCAGATTTGATGCTGTGTTCAGTTATGTAGATTTAATCTGCTGTGTATTTGTTGCGTATCTGCTGCGTATTGCAGCAGTAAATACGCTGCGTATACGGTGTGTGTGTTTATACCCTGCGGCTATGTTCACACTGCGTATGAATTTGTCCGAAGTGCGAACCGCGAATATACGCACGTAGTTTTGAGGTTGATGCGTTCGCTTGAAAGTATACGATATAAGCCCTCACAGTGCACACTACGTATGAGCTTACGGCTGGATCGTATACGGCGCCGTGAAAAATTAACAAGACCATTGTTTGAGGACGGAAATGTTGAAACTAACGGCCGTGGATTTCCATGCGGTCCCGTACGAAGTACTTATTTCAGTCAAATTGAACTTGATTTTTCGATCCAAAAGGATCTGTGTGGTTTACGGGGCTGGGCGAAGATTTCTAAGTAAATGACCTGCCTCAGATCGCTTCGAAACAAGCTAGGGAAGCATTACTGCACTACGGGCGTATGTTCGCGGTTCGTACGCATCCGGCCGCATGTCGATTTTTTCCACACCCGTAGTTTCGGCCGCACATGTACGGCGGCGTACGAACTACGGACGGATTTATACGCAGTGTGAACATAGCCTGAAAGTGTATTTAAATATATTGAACACATTTGGGCTGATTTACTAACATTCCCAGCAGCAAATTTTTGAGTTTTTGTCCATTTTCCCTGTTGGTTTTGTGTTCTGACACATTTTCTTAAATGTGTGCAACACAACACAACAAAAAAACTAACCCCCCCCCCCTAATTTTTGTCCAAAAACCCGCAAAGTGGGCATGTTGTGGGCTTGTCATGGGGGTGTCCTATAAAACCCACCACAACCAACAGATTTATTAAACAAACTATCATTTTTTGACATTTTTTTCTAAAAACCAGCCACATCTAGTGTGGCGGGATGGTCGGGTTTTAGTTTTGTCCTCTAAAAAACGTTCCAGATTTACTAAGGACATTAATGAATTTGACACATGAAAAACAGACACAACCGACCACATAACGGCTTAAGATCGAAATTGTAAATAAATGAGGCCCATTGATGTTGATTTACTTATGTGTTTTTGGCAGCAAATTGTCAGGTTTTTATAATTTTTTTTCTGTTGTTTAGTAATACGACATATGTACTAAAGGTGTGCTACACAACATGACTAGAGATGAGCGAACCGGGTTCGGGTTCGAGTCGATCCGAACCCGAACATTCAGTATTTGATTAGCTGGGGCTGCTGAACTTGGATAAAGCTCTAAGGTTGTCTGGAAAACATGGATACAGCCAATGACTATATCCATGATTTCCACATAGCCTTAGGGCTTTATCCAACTTCAGCAGCCACCGCTAATCAAATGCCGAAAGTTCGGGTTCAGATGGACTCGAGCATGCTCCAGGTTCGTTCATCTCTAAACATGACACAACCCGACAAAAAAACAAAAAAACAAAAACGGGCAAACCTGCCATTTTATCCTCCTGCTGGTACCAAACTTTTTGGGTTATTGCTAGAGATAAGCAAACCAAATCTCATGAAAACTTCTGCAAACTTTGGAAAGAGTTTGCAAAGATTGAGGTCATACAATAAAGTACTCATATAGGAAACAAAAAAAGGGTATGCTCACCTGTCTGCACTCCCCCAATGTCCTCTTGAGATGACAGTGACAGTCTGCTCAGCCAATAACTGGCCGCAGCACTATCCCGTCTCAGTTAGTGATTGGCTAAGCGGGCTGAAGGTGGTTGTGGTGCACATTGAAGACCCGCGGAGCATAGACAGGTAAGTAGAGATAAGTGAACTTGCTGAACCACACTAAAAACTAAATGCCTGCAGTTGTTTAGCTTTTTTAGTGCAATTAATTTAAAGTTCTGTTTGGACGGAACTGAATTTTTGCCTCAAAGCTTGTCGAACCTGCCAAACGGACCTTGAAAAGTTTTCTCATATCTAGTTATTTTATTAATGATATTTAATCAGACATAGTTCCTATATAAGAGATGGACTGAGATGTATGTTTAGTCCATCACATTCTGTTCTAAGTTAACCCCCCCAGACCTTCTGAGAATTTTTGGCTTCTAAACCAGGTTTGGTGCTGAACCCTGATGAGCATTGAGATTGGAGTGTTTAACTGTTACACCATTCACACCATGCACAGAGCTATAAAACTAATACACAATTATATTGTGTACTGGTGGACCCTATGTATTCCAGTTCATTATTTTCCTCCTTATGGTATTGTCTTGATCTCTCCTACTTGTTTCTGTCCCCGCTTTCTGTCCTTGTGAAGTTGTCCTCTCTGCTTTATATGCCTGGTCTACACGTTGTGTTACCAATGCATGGTATTGAGTGTTGCATCATGGCGTTGAGGCATAGGAAGGGACCGATAGGAGAGCTAGGAGGACAGTAGAGCAGTAACAGTGACCATGTGTAGTGCTATAGGGACCAACTGTATATTATCCAAAGCAGGGGGCCAGTTTAAAGCCACTGTGAGACAAGCCTTGAAATGTCTTACCAGACTAGAGGCATTGGGTGACCATACCATGGTGAGGAAAGTACCTGTCCAGAGCTGGACTGACAGGACCACAAAGTGGCTAGGATCTCTGAGGCAGTCTATAGGACTGACAAAGGTAGCTGAGTTTCATCAGGGGTATAGGCGTAAACTGCCATGGCCTGGTTCTGGCCCAATCATGATAGCAGGGCGGCCTACTTTGGCAGTAGAAACAGTGATTGTCTTTAGAAACAATGACTGTGCCAGGCCATGACATTTTACTCTTATAACCTGATGATGCTCATCATATACAGAAATTTGTAGGGTAAAAAAGCTACTCTTATTAGTTGACGAGAAAGGTACTAGTCAGTGAAAATACTTGAGACAGGTAAAAGCATTGCTAAAACCAGCTTGTTCTACTACTACCAAACGGTAACTGTAATCCAGCAGCAACTCCAGGCAAGAGCCTAAATAATAGGTGAAAGCCACTGCGGTGGTGCAAGAAAACAAGTTGGGAAACAAGAAACAAGTTGGGCGACGCTACACCTTTATAATAAATCTACACCTTCGGCAGTACAGTTGTGTTGAGCTGTCACCTGTCATTAAATCCCTACCCCCAAAGATAATCAAATGACGGCTGACCCTGTCTACACAGCAAATCTGTAAGGTAAGCTAGAGAAAACGGGAAACATGAGCCTGTTGGGTGTCCTCAAAGAGCATAGTATGAATAGCAGATTTTTTTTATGTATATGGATAGTTGCTTAAGAATAAAAAATAGCAAAAAGAAATATCTTTATGATAAGAAACTAATAATATGTTATATTTTAATGGCTGAATGCGTTATGCTGTAGATGAGTGACAAGCTAGAAAGACGCCTTGAAAAGTGAAGGTCTGGAAATGAATTGTTATTTGCTATCTAAACATGTAAATTATTTTCTATTAAAGTAAGAGGAACTGAATAGCTAAACATACCAAAAAGTCAAGAAATTTGTCATTTTGAGCCCATTGTACAGTTTTTTTTTTTTTTATTTTAAATTAATGCATTTACCTTGACTGACACTGACCTTAGATATAACTTGTTCTTTAACATAATAGCACAGTAAATTATTTTTCTGTTTTGTTTTCATTTACAGGCTATATGTTTAAGGCCAGGTTCAGACTATGTAACTGTGCGGCTGTATTTGCGGCTGTAATTGTGCGGCAGTATTTTTGGTGGTTCATGCGTACGCTGGAAAGTATAGGATATACGGCTGCACAGTGCACACTATGTATGAATCTACGGCCCGATCGTAAACGGACCCGTAAAAAATGAACAAGACCATTGTTTGCGGCTGGACATGCGGCCAAGGATTGACAGGCGGTCCGTACGGAGTACTTCAAAAATAGCCGGCAATGATGCCGAATGCCGATGCCTCTAATAGTTAATATATTAAATTAATAAAACACATTTTCTTTGTAATAAAATCCCTTTCATTGGTCAATAATTTAATTCTAACGAATCCATCATTTGGCAATTAAATATACTGTTAAAATAAATAGATATATAAATAAATGTATATTTATATATATATTTATTTTTTGACAGTATATTTAATTGCACAATGATGGATTCGTTAGAATTAAATTATTGACCAACGAAACTGAATTTATTTCATCGAAAATGTGTTTTATTAATTAAATATTAATTAGTACAGGAAGCTCCATAAGCCGTTAATTCATATGCGGCAATAGAGCATTCTGTACTAATCATCACTTTACTTTAATGAAAACATCAAATGTTTCTTCTAATTATGTTATGACAATAGCATTATTAGAAGAAACATTTAGAATTATATGTGCGCTCAGCTGATTGGCTGATCGGCTGAGCGCACATATAATGAGCCGGTCCGCAGTGCAGTGACTTCATTGTGCTGCGGACCAGCGAAGAGGACACATCGGGGTGAGTATAGAGCTCTCCCCACCCCCTCCCCAGCACTGCACCCCTCCCAGCAAGGAAGGGGGGGTCAGTTAACCCCTTCCTTGCTGGGATGGGTGCAGTCTGACATCAGTCTGGCCCCCAAGGGGTTAAGGGGGATGCAATACATCCTCCCTTAACCCCTTGGGGGCCAGACTGTAAGCAGCGATCTGTAAAGATGCTGCATACTGTAAGGTGCACAACACCGCTCACAATGATGGGTGTTGTGCTCCTGTTTGTGTGTTTTTTGTGTGTTTCTCCCTTTTTGTTTTTCAGATATCGGTATCCTGTGGATTACGTCGGATTCCGTGGACTACGTCGATGACCAGCGTTTTTGTAATGTTTTTTTTTTATAAAATGGTCAATGAGGGGTGTGGGGGTGTTTTTATTTGAATAAAAAATTTTTTTAACTTGTGTCTTGTCTTTATTTCTTTACTTTATAGACTTAGTAGTGGAAGCCGTCTAATAGACGGAATCCATTACTAAGTTGGGGCCTAGTGTTAGCCGGTATAAAATGGCTAACACTAACCCCCTATTATTACCCCAGTACCCAATGCCACCAGGGGTACTGGGAAGAGCCGGGTGCCAGTGGTCCCGGAGCGTCAAAATTGGCGCTCCTGGACCGGGCGGCAGCAGGCTGGTGAGATTTAGGCTGGGGAGGGCCTAAACCAATGGCTCTTCCCACCCTGGTGTTACCAGGCTGCTGTTGTTTGGTTTTTAACCCGGCTGGTTATAAAAATAGGGGGGACCCTATGCGTTTTTTTTTTAAATAAATAATTAAAAAAAACGCATAGGGTCCCCCCTATTTTTATAACCAGCCGGGTTAAAAACCAAACGACAGCAGCCTGGTAACACCAGGGTGGGAAGAGCCATTGGTTTAGGCCCTCCCCAGCCTAAATCTTACCTGCCTGCTGCCGCCCGGTCCAGGAGCGCCAATTTTGACGCTCCGGGACCACTGGCACCCGGCTCTTCCCAGTACCCCTGGTGGCATTGGGTACTGGGGTAATAATAGGGGGTTAGTGTTAGCCATTTTATACCGGCTAACACTAGGCCCCAACTTAGTAATGGATTCCGTCTATTCCGTCTTACTACTAAGTCTATAAAGTAAAGAAATAAAGACAAGACACAAGTTAAAAAATTTTTTTATTCAAATAAAAACACCCCCATACCCCTCATTCACCATTTTATTAAAAAAAAACATTACAAAAACGCTGGTCATCGACGTAGTCCACGGAATCCGACGTAATCCACAGGATACCGATATCTGAAAAACAAAAAAGGAAAAACACACAAAAAACACACAAACAGGAGCACAACACCCATCATTGTGAGCGGTGTTGTGCACCTTACAGTATGCAGCATCTTTACAGATCGCTGCTTACAGTCTGGCCCCCAAGGGGTTAAGGGAGGATGTATTGCATTCCCCTTAACCCCTTGGGGGCCAGACTGATGTCAGACTGCACCCATCCCAGCAAGGAAGGGGTTAACTGACCCCCCCTTCCTTGCTGGGAGGGGTGCAGTGCTGGGGAGGGGGTGGGGAGAGCTCTATACTCACCCTGATGTGTCCTCTTCACTGGTCCGCAGCACAATGAAGTCACTGCACTGCGGACCGGCTCATTATATGTGCGCTCAGCCGATCAGCCAATCAGCTGAGCGCACATATAATTCTAAATGTTTCTTCTAATAATGCTATTGTGATAACATAATTAGAAGAAACATTTGATGTTTTCATTAAAGTAAAGTGATGATTAGTACAGAATGCTCTTTTGCCGGCATATGAATTAACGGCTTATGGAGCTTCCTGTACTAATTAATATTTAATTAATAAAACACATTTTCGATGAAATAAATTCAGTTTCGTTGGTCAATAATTTAATTCTAACGAATCCATCATTGTGCAATTAAATATACTGTCAAAAAATAAATATATATATAAATATACATTTATTTATATATCTATTTAATTTAACAGTATATTTAATTGCAAAATGATGGATTAGTTTAAATTTAATTATTGAACAACGAAAGGGACTTTATTACAAAGAAAATGTGTTTTATTATTTTAATATATTAACCATGAGAGACATCGGCATACTGCAGAGGATCGCAAACCCTGGTAATAGCAATTCATGTAAACTGTGTTCCCTGCTTTCCCAGATGCATCCAGAGGTGTTTGCATCACTTTCTTAAGATTTTATTTGTTATTTTTAGTTGAACCAGATTTCCAAGTAAATGACCGTATGTTTTGAGCCGCATGTCTATTTTTTCCCACGGCCGGAGTTTCATCCGCACATTTACAGCCGCATAAAAAATACAGCCGCACAGTTACATAGTGTGAACCTAGCCTGAGGCTGTATAGCAACCAAAACAAGGAGTGGATTGAAAACACAAAAAGGCTCTGTTCACATAATGTTGTAATTGAGTGGATGGCCGTCATTTAATGGCAAATATGTGCTGTTATTTTAAAACAACGGCTGTTATATTGAAATAATGGAAGTTATTTACCATTAAATGGCGGCCATCCACTCAATTACAACATTATGTGAACAGAGCCTTTCTGTGTTTTCAATCCACTCCTGGTTTTGGTTGCAATATGAGGACCTGACATGAGGACCAAATACAGCCTCAAATATACATAGTGTGAACCCAGCCTCATGGTGCAAGATTTTGTTGTGACCTAGAATTTCTTCTCATTGCATTATGGGAAAGTCTAAAAAAATCCCCTGAAAAACCCCAAAAGTCCAGTGGCTAAAAAAATTGTGTTTTGGTATATATGTGGGGAGTACTGATAGTCTAGGCAGCACTGGACTAAGGTACTAGGTGGGTCCGTCTATTGGTATAGGGTGCATGGGGCTCTCCCGGCCGAACCAACAGATAATGTCGGTGGAGATAGGGTCAGTGTTGTGGAAAATCACTACCCAACCCTTTTTTTCTGGGAAGGAGAGGCCACAGCCTGTGCTATCTGACTGAAGCTTACCCCTCACCACAGAGAACACAGTATCTCTCGGCTGGGGTGAAACATTCCTGTGTATGGGGGGATGGAAGAGATAACAGACAGCAGAATGGTCGTTCGTCCATCAGTTATTGAAGGTGTATGGGGACCTTAAAACTATGCTGCTTGTTATCAGGTCAGCACATTCAATAGACCTCAGCTGGCATAAATGGTGACATTATCCGTAAGCATCTTCACACATACACTATTCTAATGTAGTGTTCTTCTTTAACCCCTAATGTTTACATATTTTCTAGTAGTTTTTAAAAAATTTGCTGCTTACTAAAAACAAAAAACAAAAACGTAAACTCTACCTGCCCCTAATTTAACCACCAGTTTAAAGGGGTTATCCAGCGCTACAAAAACATGGCCACTTTTTCCCCTACTGTTGTCTCCAGTTCAGGTGCGGTTTGCAATTAAGCTCCATTTACTTCAATGGAACTGAGTTTCAAAACCCCACCCAGACTGGAGACAACAGTAGGGGGAAAGTGGCCATGTTTTTGTAGCGCTGGATAACCCCTTTAATGTCCCCATCCCAAAGGCTCTTATGATGTTAGGGTACGTGCACACTACGGAATTTCCACTAAGACCTCAAGCTGATTCCACAAGTTCTGCCCGTTCCATACACTCAATTATATTTGCCGGCAAATTCTGCCATCCTCCCCAAAAATTGACAAGTCAATTCCCATGTCATTGGCTGTGTTGTCACATGAACAATTTAAACAATTTTCAAAAGTGAGCTGGAGCAATATCCAAATTTTTTTTTTCTTCTGTAAAAATCTTATGGGAGGGGGGACAAAATGAGGAAGTGATGTATTGGCAATAGCTTTATTTGATTCTTCGAAGATGAACTTTTGTTTTAAAGAAGCAGTAGTAACAACACTCTAGTCAAACAACCAAAACCAAATTTTATAGGGCATGTATGCCCATGGTTACTCTTTGACTTACTCAAAGGTTGGATTGGGACTTGGGTATTCTATAAACTGTTAATAAAAAGGATAAGGAAAAACTGGTAGAAGACTCAAGGAACATGAGGTTCATCTAGAGTGAAAAGAGTCCCTAAAAAAAATAAAAAAATTCATGGTCAGAAATGTTGCAGATAAAAATAGAGATATATAAAATTTACCCCAGAAGTCAGGTTAAGGTATGATGGACCATGGTTTTCATATAGAATTTTTGATGGGATATATTTAATGAAAGTGACATTTAGAAGAAATATACTTTTTGTACTGGAGGCTATTTGTAACTTCAGGATTCGGAAATGTTAACTTGTAATAATGTTAATCGGAAAACAAAGCATTTCCATTGTCTTTCTTGTATTATGCACTTTTGAGACGGTTGTTTGATGAGAAGTAAAGAAAACAGGCCTGACTTTGCTTGACATAGCCTGACATTTTTAACCTTATGGAAATGTTTATTAAGTTATTTATTTATAGCAGGCTCAAATATATCTTATCCGAGACAAGATGTCTTGCGAGGTCTTGGTCACACTATAATAAAATACAGGGGCAAAATAAATTATGGACACAATATATCACGAAAACCAAAGTAGTTACAAGTGTAGTTAAAAAGTATTGGAGCAGATTGAACCAAAGAAAGGATGACTCTGAAACCTTCACTTTCCTCGGATATGAACAAAAATATATTGTTTGTGAAATTGTGATAAATAATATGGAAATAAAGATGAACCTGTTTGACTGTTTTGGGAAATGTAAAGATCATGGCTTTAAAGCTCCATGTTACTTTGGAATTACATAGACTTGCTGGGTGGCTCCGTTATATGGGGCCCATAGTCTGCCATGGGGCTATACTGTACCTCCATGTGAATGGGATTTGATTCAGAAACACACAAAGGTTAAATATTACAGATGCACATGGAATCTATTAGAAGATAAATCCCACTGTGCTATACACATGGTATTAGAGATATGGAGATACTTAGGGGAGAGGGGGGTGGGTGGCTTGGACTAACTAGAAATAGTCTGGACAATAATTATCATGGGCCCAGTTTTGACCAGCATAGTTATGTTTAGCTTTAACACTATGTTAAGTCCACATTTTTATGTGCCAGGCTTAAAAATGTCACTGCAGTGCCGTGGTTCTGAGGATTTATGTAAATGCGCAGGGCCTCTACATAAGTCCATACGCACAAAGTGAAAACTAGGCCAGTGGAAAAATGTTAAATCCGGCACACGCAGAGGCCACACCCCCTCTACATATCGCCGCACCCCCCTGTTCTGCCCCCTCTCTGCCCCTCTGGCACAAGTGGCTCAGATGCACATAAAGGGGGAGATTTATCAAAGGGTGTAAAATTTAGACAGGTGCAAACTGCCCACAGCAACCAATCACAGCTGAGCTTTCCTTTCAGCACTGCCTAAAGCTGAGCCGTGATTGGTTGCTGTGGGTAGTTTGCACCAGTCTAAATTTTACACCCTTTGATAAATCTCCCCCAAAATATCTGCAAAAACAGCGTTCGTGAATATTTTTACATGCATCAGACTCATCTTCACCATAAAAAGGCATTTTAGCCTTATGATAAGTGCCCCCAATGACTTTGAGAATAATTTTTCTCATGTATGTCCTTCTTATGTTTATTTGAATGCATCTGACTTAAAGCAAATGTATCACTAGGAATTACAAAATACAATTTCTATACAACCTGATCTGCGCCACCGAGCAGATTCTAACAATCCAATCCACTCCTCAGACTGCTGCCCAGTTCCCAAGATCTCCCCCTTTATGTAAGTATGCAACTGTGCTGCTTTGTTGCCCCTAAGGCGGCTCAATGCCCCCATTTATTTCATTTGTTATACTGTATCTGATTTTGGATATATGAGAAAATCTGAAAAACCAACATCACAAATGTAATACTAAGATTATGCCCAACACAGCATAATACATTGACATTAAACCCTTATTTCCCAAACCCTTTTTAATTCCCCCCCCCCCCCTTGAGAAAATATTTTTTTTATTGCCATTTTTATTTTTTGCAGGATTGCTGTACTTTTAAGTGGTGCCATTTTGGGGTTCATATACCTTACTCATTCAAGTTTATCAAAATTTATCTTTGGGGGGGGGGGGGGGGGGGAAGAATTTAAAAGTAATTTAATTTTTTCTCTATTCTTTTTACAACTTTAATACACACTATTCACTGTGCAGTAAAAACAGCATTGCACATGTTTTCTGGGTCAGTAGGTTTGAAGCATTACCAAGTTTATATAGTTTATTTATTTTATTTTTGTTTTTTCTTGAAGGAACAAGGTGAAGGTTTCTTTGTGAGAAAATGTGTTGTTTTATTGGTATCATTTACTGTTGCACACAACTTTTTTGTTTGCTCTTTTCCCTGTTTTTTTGGAAACGGATTAACAAAAATAACAACATTTTCATATTCCCCAATTGAGGCCTGCTTTTGCAAAATACAACAGTTTTTTTCCACCTGCATGGTTACCCTAAATCACCTAATCAGACAGCTATTTGTTCTGTCTCTACAATTTGGTCAACTTTGTGCCACAAAAAAAGTGGATTGTAATTTAGACAAATGCATCAAAAAATACTCCAGAAAGAAAGTGACACTCTTGTGACACTGTAGACAATATTTAATTTATTTATGTAGGATCTCAGATTTTTTGGTGCAAATGTGGTGCATGGAAAAGTTTCTTACAGTCTGGTCATTTTTAAAAACTGAGAGCCGGCAGGGGGGAACATAATAACCAAGCACTACTTACCTCTCCACGTGCCTGTAAAGTACCCCGCTACTGGATCCGGGACCCTTGCCGGAAGGCATTTTCCCCTTAGTTGCGATGATGTCATGACGCGGGGGGAAATGCCAACCCGGCTGATGGACTGCCCGCTTTGTCGATCAGTGACTGAAGCCGTGTCCCTCCCCAGTCACTGACTGGTATCAAACAGGTTGTGACGTCGGCCAAGAAGAACATGCAGTGCAGCGATCCAGCACTGGTGAGGCATGGGGAGAGGTGAGTAGTGATATTTCAAAAATTTCTTACAGCGCCGACATCATTACCTTCTGCTAATTACTTATTAGACACAATAACTAATGGGGGAGGAGGTTACAAGAAATAGAAAAAAATAAAAGCAGATGGCTAGAAGTAGCTGGATTTTTTAGAGGTTTTCACAGGTCTTGTCTCATGAGCAGATGGTCAAATGTAATAATTAAAAACAACTACATAATACAAAAATAAACACAATAAAATCTTAAAACACTAAACAATAGTAATAGACCTAATGGGACCCAAACAGTTAAGACACATGTGGCATTAGCAGCTCTAAAAATATATTAAAAAAACATATTGTATGAAGGGAGAAAATGATTTTACCTTTAGGGAATAATAAGTGCAACTGCGTCACTGAAGTGCTCTGCCAGACATACAATTTATGCTTTTAATTTTGTTAAAAACATTTCATTATTACCATTATTTTGCGGGTCAGGAAAGACAACCTAATCTAGGCTTCCTTTTTTTATTTTTTATTTTTTCATTTTTTGTGTATGTATAATTTTAAGAGATTCTACAAGATAATGGAACCTATGAAAGGATTACCTAGGTGACATAATTACAAACAAAGAGACAATCATTCTTTGTACAAATGTGGTCACTAATGAAACAAGCATACATTAACAGTCGGAATTTAAGGGGAAAGAAAACATTTCAGCTTGAACTTTTGCTGAAGGTAATGAATAGCAATTTAGAAGTAAGGTACAGGGATGCAGGATGCATCATTAAAACAGAAACAATGTAGCCTTGAATATGCCGGATGCTTCAATGCTAATAATAATCAGGCTTTATGCTAATTTTTATATTAGTTTAGTGTATAACCCACCAAATACTATAAAAATAAAATCCAGGAAAAATGCTCAAACCTTTGCTTAGAATAAAAATGAATCATGTTAGAATGAAACAATACTTTTAATAGAGCCAAAGGCTTCCTAAATATAAAATATTATAAGGCTATATTCACACTCAGTATTTTTGCTCAGTATTTTTCAACCAAAACCAGGAGTGGATTGAAAACACAGAAGGGCTATGGTCACACATTGTTGAAATTGAGTGCATGGCTGCCATTTAATGGCATATGCAAGGTCCATACCATGTTCCTTTTTGGCCATATGACGGCCATCTTTGCGGACGTCTGTCATTTTGAGGTCAAATAATGTCCGTATTTTCAAAATAATGTCCATTATTTGACCTAAAAAATTACGGACGTCAACAAGACGTCCACAAAGACACTGGGGGAGATTATTAAAATAGTGTAAAGTAGAATTGTCTTAGTTGCCCCTAGCAACCAATCAGATTCCACCTTTCATTCATCACAGGTCCTGGAAAATGAAAGGTGGATTCTGATTGGTTGCTAGGGGCAACTAAGACAATTCTACTTTTACACCAGTTTGATAAATCTCCCCCACTGTGTTAACCTAGCAAAATACAGTAATTACCTTAATTTTAAAAACAACGACCATTGTTTTAAAATAGTGGCCATTATTTGCCATTAACTGACGGCCATGCGTTAAATTTCAACAGGGTGTGATCATAGCCTTTCTGTGTTTTCAATCCACTCCTGGTTTTGGTTGAAAAATTGTGACCAAAATACTGAGCAAAAATACTGTGTGGGAACATAGACTAAAATATAAGAATATATTATAGATTGTATAAGAATATTATATAGTTTAGATGGTGTGCTTTGTGTTTGGCATATTTAACTTCGACCGTTCTATACTTCTGGGGGAAGCTACCACCAGAGGACTTACGGGTGAGTATACGGGTTGGCCAGGGGTAAGGCGTGGGGGGGGAAGGGGTGATCGGGCGGGCAGACAGTTAGCTTGTCAGAAAACCAACAATCGGCCCTGATCTTATGTGAAACTTAGGTTTCACATCTATGTCACAGACTCAGTTCGGGGACTTTGTTGCAGATTTTATTCAGGTCTGGATGGCGGATGGCGGAGATGGTCAGTCTATGTAACTCTATATGAGTCTTGCTCACAAAAAGACAGAGTGCAGCTCTTTCCGCTCATTCTCCTGATCAGTTGGTGTCTAAATATATTGCCCATTATTTGACCGCAAGATGATGGCTGTCAAAAGAAATGTCTGCCCAATGGCCAAAATAAAGACGTGTTAGCGTAGCCTAATAATGTTCCCCACTAAAGCCTGCAGGGAAGTGTCTGTCAGTGTAAACACAGTATAGAATAATTGGTCATTATTACTTATCGAACTAAGGTGTGTGTTTAATATTATCTGCTTTAAAAAAAACAGCTGTTTTTTTCACATGGTTTTATATTGATGGCGACAAAAGATTTTAAAAACTACCATATTTCTAACACATCAATTAAAAAAAGAACTGCCCCTCAAAACATAATAAATCGTTAGAAAACAGGGTAAACTCAAAAATAAGGCAAAAAATATTAAGAAAAGGCAAAAAAAGGGCGATTTTTTTCACAGTTATATGATACTGCCAAAAAAGCAGTGTGTGAACACAGCCAAAAAGTGAACTATGTAACATTCTTAAACATGCAATCAAATATTCCTTTAAATTAGCATTGCAAGATGTCAGATTCCTCCAGACGTTAGCCTTCTGTTTAGCTTATCTTAGAATACTATGTAAGCAGTGGGCAGTATATAGGTCATGTTCAATGTAGTCTTATTCTAGTCAGATAACCAATTTAATTAATTTAAAGGACCAGCACTTAACAACTTCAGCTTACGAATTAACACTTGAAGACATATGGAGACTAATAGCAGTATCCAGGGGAATACACTTGTAACCTTTTCAGAAGTAAGTGCTATTTTACTAGACAAAGGATTGGCCAAAATGTTCCATTAATTAAAGGGGTTATCCATTGAATCATTTTCATACTAAAAAGTCCAGAAATGCAGTTAATAGCTGTTTTAAAGTAATTTACAGTGTTTGTAGCATACAAAAATAAAGTTTTCCTCATTATTTTGTGCACTCCCCTTGGTGCTGCTTTAAATCTGTGCTACTGGGGTGGGATTTTAGCTGAATCCAGTGTGGGGAAGATATATGCTGTGTGACATCCAGGCCTGGCCTTAGGGGTGTGCAGAGGGTGCATCAACCCATCATTCAAAAGGGGGCGCCAGCAAGCAGTGAACCTTGGCAGATACTGGGGTTGCGCCAGGTGCTGCGCTGACCCCTTTAATTATAAGCATGTGTAATGACCAGGGAACCCTGATTGACAGTGTGAGTAGCCATTGCACGGACACCGAATTCAAATTCCACACAAGGCGCCATCTATCCTAAGGCCGACTCTGGTGACATCCATAGTATGGACTTCATTAGAGGCCAATAAACACATAATGAATACCTAGCATTAATAATTGGTTTTAAAGGGGTATTCCTATCTGAGGAATAGGGCGTGACTAAGATATTACAGGGAACTGACTGCTGCCCCCCTCCTTCTTACCCATGATCTTAAGTATGAGGACCCCAAAAACCTGGCGAAAAGAAGCTGTAGGCCACATGTCATTGTCCCATTAACAAGTCATTGCCCCACTTATTCTCAATTGTTCTGCTGAAGAAAGATGAAAGTCACACTCGATGCAGTGGCTCTGTAGATAATTATTGCAGTGGCAGACTCCTCATTCGGGATCCCTGATCACAAGGGGGTCCCAGTGGTCATCCCCCCCCACATACAATCTCTTAGCTATACCCTATCCTATAACACCACGGGTTGGGGATGAAGATAACAGAAATAATTTCATCCTCAGTGCCTGGTGCCCACTAGGGAGCTATCAGCGGGTTTGATTTGTCTGTTGATCGCTCCCCCTTAAATACCATACAATATGTTTTTCTATTACTGTTTAATGCAAAATAAAAAAAAATTAAATTGTAAACATTTTGAACTTTTATTACAGACATTAAGACATGGAATATTATTATATATTTTCATACTGGTTTATAAATTATAGCAGTTCTTGGCTATGTTAGAATAAAACTGAAATGTTTGGTGGATATCAAAGGTAGTGATGAGCAAACATCCTGATCTTCGATTCGGATCCCGAACACGAACATTAAAGAGATGATTTTGATCAGTTTGTGTTCGCTGAACATTCACGAACAAATAAGGAACGTATAGTAGAAGCGTACGTTTTGGTCTATGTACATGCGTATATATATTTGCGTACACAGTTGTGTACAGATTGCGTACGTTTCGGGCTAGAGTTACATACATGCATACAGATTATCAGACGCAAAGCGTAAGTTAGGCAGTGGTGTATGTTTGCAAGTTCAAATGTGTTCGAAAATGATCGTTATAATAATTCCGGTCATCAAAAAAATTGTTCATGATCGGCGAACACGAACAATAAGCATCATGTTCGTACGAACATACAAAGATTTACGAACGTGTTTGCTCATCACTAATTAAAAGCCTGGGACCCCCACCATTCAGCCGTTGGGTTGTGTACAGATGTAGCCAGGTTTACCATGAGTTGTAGCCAGGGTTAACTTGATCCCTGACACAGCAATTGTCAATTGTCAAGTGTCAATTAGAAAGTCAAGTTAAACGCGTTATTGTGATCAAGTTAACCCTGGCTACAACTCATGGTAAGCCTGGCTACATCTGGTATCTTTTTGCTATATCTGTCCATAGCATGTGTCTAGTAAACTCTAAATTGGACTGACCTGCGATTCC
The DNA here is from genome assembly GCF_027789765.1 of Dendropsophus ebraccatus. Taxonomy (NCBI): domain Eukaryota; kingdom Metazoa; phylum Chordata; class Amphibia; order Anura; family Hylidae; genus Dendropsophus; species Dendropsophus ebraccatus. Next base: position 28,585,186 of record NC_091462.1, on the reverse strand, counting down.
ACAGGAAACCTGTGGATGGGGGGGGGGGGGGGGGGGGCACTGTTTTTAAAATAAATATTTGAAAACTTTTTAACTCTTAGGAAAACATTCATCTTTTATATTTTATGTTTATTTAAAAATAAAAAATAAAGTAACTTGTGGAACATACAGTATATATAATAAGTAAATCTAGACCATGTAGGATGTGGATGGACCGCCCCTGGTTAAGCAAACATTTTATATGATCAAAGAGATTTTAGAATTATCCACTGCAACTTTCCGATACAACTGACATGAGGTCACCGGAAAAACATAAAGAACAAATGAAACATTGTTATACATAAAACATTGTTGTTAAATCCCATTTGTGGCCGCCATATCATATCATAGCTGTCTATATAGTATTATGCTTTTCGTGTGAGGCAAAATGTTACATTTTCTAATATTCTTACTATTGATCAGTCTGGGAAAACTCAAGGAAATGTATTTAGAGGCTCGCTACCATCGTAATGACGTTATGGTGTTCTCCAAAGTAGATGTGATGTAACAAAGGTAGACGTTCTCTTCGGTCAGTAAGAAGAGATGAGAAAAGAGAGAACATTTTACACCCGGTTTTTATCTTTGTTTCCCTTAAGTCAATGTCAATGGAGTCTTGGGCTGAGGATATAGGTTTATAGATTGTAGTGAATATATCCCTGGCATTCAGGTTGCATCAAAAGCTGGATAGGTACCAGATGGCTTGTTGAGAACCTTCATATCTAGAGCATAGGCTTATGCTTTCATGGAGCAAGCAACCTAATATACAGATGCTAGAGCACTATTGCTATCGCACCTGGGTGTACAGTGTGCATACACATACTGTACATGGCTGGTAATAACAGTATGTACTTTGTATGGCTCACCAAGCTCATAGTGTTGGGCACCATGGGAAGTAAATACAGGAACAGGACTCCTTATTTTCTATATAGTGAACAGTGATGCATACAGTACAGTATACACCACCACTAAACTGTACATTTTTTTGGCCCAGGTACCTTGCGCTTGGCACAGTGAATCACTATGGTTGCTCAATATACAGGAGCAGGTATTCTGCCGTTGATGGGGGTCACTGCTCCTTTACGTATTCTCTGTGGCATCCTGTGCTGATAGCTATCGATATAGTGCACAATACAAAAAGAGTAAAGAGCCGCCAATCTAGTTGGCATGTACGCCAGCCTTCTTAGTCGTCCACTAATGGCAGATCTTTGTGGAGTAGGGACTGGTCGCGTTAGAGATTTTGTGCTCTGTGAGATAAGCTGCCTGTTTCCTTCACCCTAAATTAAGCATGCAAGCAAAGCTGAGCCCATTTTTTTTTAAAGTTACCATGCATGTGAATGGGTTTGTCTTACATGCTAAAATGCTAAAAAAAAAAAAAAATCACCAAATTTATCAGTCAGCCTTGATACACTGTGATTAGAGATGAGCTAACCGGGTTCGGGTTTGAGTCCATCCGAACCCGATTAATCGGCATTTGATTAGTGGTGGCTGCTGAACTTAACCCCTTAACATCCGCGGGCGTAAGTGTACGCCCCCAAAACCCGTGCCTTAATGCAAACCAGCGTACATTTACGCCCGCGGTTTCCCCGATATCTGCGTGTACACACGCAGCGATCGGGGAAGATGGCCTGCTATAATGTATAGCAGGCCATCCCTGCTTGTCGGCACGGGGGGTGATTAACCCCTCCCGTGCTGACGATCGCCGTTATTGGCTGATCAATTCAGATCAGCATATGGCGGCGATCTGCAGCTTTCCGGGTCATCGGTGACCCGATGGCCCGGAAAGCAATGGCGGCCGGTGCTGTCCGAGGACGGCCCCGACCGTCATTACTGTTAAAAGTAATGGTGGCCACGGTGCCACGTCCCGACCGTAACCGGCCGGCCGATCACGGCGATATAAGTACCGCATGAAAGGGTTAAATACCTGCTGTGGACACCTCAGCTAGGTAGCTGAGGTGTCCAGAGCAGGTATTGACTCATACTCACCGGATCCAGCGTCCCGATTGCATCTTCCGGGTTCCGAACGCGTCCTCGTCTTCGACAGCGTCTTCGTCTTTTTCCGTCAGTCCCCATCGGCAACCATCGGCTCCAGCGTCGTCAAACTTCGGCTTTTTCCGGAATTTGCGTTCTACTGCCCCCTAGCGGCTGATAAGTGTATATAATACACATATCAGTAGCTATAGGGTTGAAGAAAGGTTTTTTTTTTTTCCAATTTTTTTTTTCTATTTTCCGCACCCTATCGCCGTAGAGTGCTGATCAGCATCGCACGTAAGTGCGCCACTGATCAGCAACTCCTCCTTTTTGGCGTAGAGTGTTTTTTCCCTATATCCTACAGCCACGGTCTGCTTATAAGTGCCGCACATAAGTGCGGCATTTATCAGCAACTCCTTTCTTGGCGTAGTTTTTTTTTATACTTAATGTTAAAAAAACATGTAAAAAACACCATTACACTACACGGAATAAAGTTTTACACTACACCACTACACATTTACATACCCCATATACCAATCCCCGTATAAAGATGGCCCCCAGGGTGTTTTCGGTGTCGGACGCATACGTTATTATTGCCTCTGACACCGAAACAGCCAGTGAGGATAAATGGGGGGTCCTTTGTTCCTCCATTCATCCTCGTCATCCAGTGACGTGTCTGGAGGTAGCGTAGCGTACGCTGCCCCCCAGACACGTCTTTTCCGCCAGTACCGTCCCAATAAGAGATGACGGTATGGCGCGAAATTCTACAAACTCTGTGAGAGTACCTCAGGGTACACTTACAGATTTAGGGTACATGCACACTGCGGAATGGCAAAGGATAACCCTTTGTGCATTCCGCAGCTGGCACCCACCGGCGGACTGATGCAGGCGCGCGTCTCCACCCGTGTCATAGACTCCATGTTATGCATGGGCGGATTCCATCGTCCGTCCAAAGAATGAACACATTTGACGGAGAGCGGAATCCGCTCGTGCATAGAATGGAGTCTATGACATGGACGGAGACGCGCGCCCGCATCAGTCTGCCGGTGGGTGCCAGCTGCGGAATGCACAAAGGGTTATCCTTCGCCATTCCGCAGTGTGCACGTACACTTAGAGTGTATGATGGAAGGGACACCTGAATCCAGCCCCCAGATGCCTCCCCCCCCATCCTCGGAGTTAGTGGGGAGATCGTCGGGGAACTGATCTTCCCACTGCTGGATAAAGGTTACCACCTGTACAGGGATAACTTTTATACCAGCACCCCCCTCTCCCGGTCCCTCGCTGCCCGAGCTACTGTAGCTTGCGGCACGATCCAAACATATCAGAAGCAGTAATACCAGCCCTAATATTTAGCAGCCATGGAGCGGACCCAGCGCTTCTGGATATGAAGGACCCCGTATCGCACCAGGGCAACATTTTCCAGGTGACGCCCCAACACTGGAAAACAGGAGACCCCAGAAGAAGTGCAGAGTGTGGCGTAACAGGGGGATCAGGAAGGACACCATTTTCCAGTGTGACACCTGTCCTGATCACCCCGGCCTCTGCATACTGGATCCGTAAATACCCCACATGTGGACATAAAGCGCCATGTGGGTGCAGGGCAAGCCTCTCAAGGGAAGGAGCGCCATTTGGATTTTGGAGGTTGGATTTGGCTAGAATGGATGATGAACGCCATGTCGCATTTACAGAGCCCTCGTGCTGCCAAGACAGTGGAAACCCCCCACAAGTGACCCCATTCTGGAAACTGCACCCCTCAGGGAATCTAACAAGGGGTGCAATGAAGATATGGACCCCTTAATGACGGGGCACATTTGTGCCGTGAAAGTGAAAAAAATGAAATTTTTCACTTTCACATCACATTGTTCCACATTGTGCCCGTCACCAGTAGGGTCCATATGCTCACTGCACCCCTTGTTAGATTCCTTGAGGGGTGTAGTTTCCAGAATGGGGTCACTTGTGGGGGGTTTCCAGTGTTTTGGCAGCACAAGGGCTCTGTAAATGCGACGTGGCCCTTGAAATCCATTCCAGTGAAATCCAGCTTCCAAAAGCCAATTGGCGTTCCTTCCCTTTGGAGGCTCGTCCTGCGCCCGCTTGGCACTTTGTGTCCACATGTGGGGTATTTCCGTACTCGGGAGAAACTGCGCTACATGTTTTGTGTTTTTTTTTCCTTTTATCCCTTTGTGAAAATGAAAAATTGAAGTCTACAACAACGTTTTAGTGTAAAAAATACTTGTCTTTTTTCACGCCATATTGTTGGGAAAATCTGTGAAGCACCTGTGGGGTCCAGATGCTCACCGCACCCCTAGTTACATTCCTTGAGGGGTGTAGTTTTCTGAATGGTGTCCCTTTAGTGGTGTTTTTTAGGTTTTGGCACCCCAGAGCCTCTGCCAAGCTGAAGTGGTACAGTCAGAAATGACCAAATATAACGGAGCCATTGAAATGCACTAGGCGCTCCCTTATATCTGAGGCTTGTGGTTGCGTCAAATAGCGCAATAGGGCCACATATGGGGTATTTCTATAAACTGCAGAAACGGGGCAATAAATATTGGGGTGCATTTCTCTGGTAATAAGTTTATAATTATGAAAAATATTGGATTACAATAAAATCTCTGCACAGAAAATTAAAATTTTCAAATTTCTTACACACTTAGCTTTTATTTCTGTGACTCCCCTAAAGGGTTAAAAAACTTTCTGGATGGGCTTTTGCAGAGTTTGGGGGGTGCAGTTTCTGAAATGGGGTGCTTTGTGGGGCTTTCTAACATACAGTCCCCTCAAATACACTTTAATTAACCTGAACAGGTCCCTAAAAATATCTGATTTTGAAATTTTACAGAAAATGTGGAAATTTGTTGCTAATGTTTTACGCTTTCTATTGTCTAAAAAAAATTAAATATAGTTTAATAAATGCCGCCAACATAAAGTAGACATGTTGCTAATGCTATTTAATATATAATTTATGTGGCATAACCATTTTCTGTATAAGCAGAAAAGGTTTAAAGTTGGAAAAATGCATTTTTTTACAATTTTTCACGTTATTTTGGTTTTTTTCATAAAGATTCGTTATAAGTATCGACTCCATTTTACAAGAAATGTGAAGTACAATATGTCACAAGAAAACAATCTCAGAATCAGCCGGATAGGTAAAAGCATCCCGAAGTTATTAATGAATAAAGTGACACTGGTCATATTCATAAAATTTGCTCCGGTCCTTAAGGCCATTTTAGGCCCGGTCCTTAAGGGGTTAAAGCTCTAAGGTTGTCTGGGAAACATGGATACAGCCAATGACTATATCCATATTTTCCACATAGCCTTAGGGCTTTATCCAACTTCAGCAGCAACCGCTAATCAAATGCCGAAAGTTCGGGTTCGGATGGAGCTGACGGTTTGCTCATCTCTAACTGTGATAAATGTTCACATGGTGCATTTGAATTATATCCACCTATGTTTGTTCTGTTTAAGAATTAGTTAACTGAGAAGTCCGGCCTAGTACTTTTTTTTTAAAGGCGAGGTGGGAACATAATAACCAGTCCTTACTTACCTCTCCCTGTGCCTGCCATCCATTGTTTGACCGGGACCCCCAACAGAAGGCATTTTCCCCCGACCTAGCGAGTGGACAGTCTATCAATCGGGTCATTAAGTTGGCTCTGGTTGAGATCTCCCAGCCCAGCGTGGGTATTGGAGCGCCGATCCGGTGCTGAAGAGGCACAGGGAGAGGTGAGTTAAATTAGTTTTTTATGTCCCCAATCTCCCCCGCTGTCTTAAAAAAAAAATACTTGGCTGGATTTTTTTGTTTAATAAAATACAAAATGTTTGTGTATATATAGACTTTTCCGTGTTTGACTCTAGACTGCAGAGTTTTTGACCTAAAATTGCACTGATAAAATCACCAAGAAAAATTATGTATGTGAATTCAGTTTTGCGGCTTAAAGCAAAGGGTGAGGAGCAATCCTATTGGGGAAAACCTACAGAACCTAAATATAACATAATATATAATAAATTAAATGAAATTTTAATAAAATTATGGAAATCAATAATTCGATAATCCTGCAAATAATTAAAAAGTAAATGAAAGATTTTTTTTTTTATTTTTATAAATGACTCCACTATCTCTATGGATCTGGAAACCCGATTATTTACACTAATAGCTCCTGATTTTCACTAACCTAAATTTTTAATAATCTATCTTTGTAACAGATTCCGAACTTTAGGAAACTTTCTCAGATGTGAAGCCGGTATTATCAGCTTAAATTCAGAGCATTAAATGTATTAAGAGTTTAGGTTAGCCCCAGTTTTCTTTGAGAAAGTCTTTCCTATCTCCTCCGTGCTTCATTTGTTTTTAATATACTCACCTTACCGAAGCCAACAGTATGACATTGCTCAGGGAGTTTGTACTGACTCTTGAAGAAGGGCTTCTTTTCAGTGTAAGGGGGTCGTACAGTATATATATTTATCCACATTTATCTATGGATTGTGTCTAGTATTGCAGTTCAGCTCTATAAACGTAAGCCTCGAAATGAGCTGGAGGTATAATGGAGGGAGCGCATGACAAGGGGAGGGTGCAGTAGTGAAGGGGTTAATGTTTAGTGAGTTTAGGCGGAATAGGAGGGGTGGAGTTGGTCTAGTGCTGGGGAAGTATATAAAGGGGGTTGGGTTACATGTGGTCAGTCAGGAAGCAGAGTGGGTAGCAGAAGTTTCCCGCCCGCCCTTCAGAATGTTTTTTTGTGTTTTTTACAGGTGTACTGTGTGGTCTTTTTTTTTACAGGTTTTCCTTCGTTGGCGGTTTTTGAGCTGTCGCAGTGGCCGGAGTGGTTTTTTTTTTTTAAGGCTTTGGTAATTGGATAATTCTGCGGATTGGGGAGGAGTGATACATTATTTCCCTGTACCTGTTATGGTATACAATGTTCTGGGGCTGGGGTGTTACCCAGCTATAGTTTGGTCCCAATGGGTAGGGTCCCTGGGGTAGGTTTTAGGTCTCCCGATGGGTGCCTTGGGGTCAGGTGATGGCGGCTGGAGGTAAAGTGGAGATCCATAGTGTCTAATGATAGTAATGGTGGTGGAATTCTGGGATGCCTTCAAGAACCTCTCCCATAGTTATATATTTATATGTGTATAAAAGTTAATAATGCTGAAGAGTTATTTATGTGTTATTTAACATGTTATTTAGGTTCTAAATAAAGGGGCTGCTGTGGCCTTTCCTACCAGCAAGGTGTCAGTGTTTTATTAACCCTTTGATGACCAGGCCCAAAATGACCCAGTGGACCGCGCAAATTTTGATCTTAGTGTTTTCGTTTTCCCCTCCTCCCCTTCTAAAAGCTCTAGCACTCTCAGTTTTCTATCTACAAGGCCATGTAAGGGCTTATTTGTTACAGGAATAGTTGTACTTTGTAATGGCGTCATTCATTTTACCATAACATGTATGATGGAATTCCAAATATATTATTTATGAAGATATAAATAGGTGAAATCGTAAATAAGAATGCAATATGGTAACGTTTGGGGGGTTCCTGTGTCTACGTAATGCACTATATGGTAACAGCGACATGACACTATTATTCTATAGGTCAGTCCGAACACAACCATATGCAGGTTACACAGATTCTCTAATGTTATATATGTATTTTTTTAATGAAATCCTTTTTTTTGGCAATTAAATATTAATAAAATGGGCCTATTGTGACGCTTATAACGGTTTTATTTTTTCACCTACGGGGCTGTATGGGATGTCATTTTTTCCGCCATGATCTCTAGTTTTTATTAATACCATATTTGTGAAGATCGGACGTTTTGATCACTTTTTATTGATTTTTTTAATATATAATGTAACATAAAATCGGTAATCTGCGCACTTTTTCCCCTCTTTTCGTGTACGCCGCTAACCGATCACAATGACGCTTGTTATATTTTAATAGATCGGACAATTACGCACGCTACGGTATATTATATGTTTATCTATTTATTTATTTTTATATGTTTTATTTATATAATGGGAAAGGGGGGTGATTTAGACTTTTATTGGGGGAGGGGCTTTGGGGTAGTGTAATAGTGATTTGAACTTTTTTTTTTTTTTACACTTTTGAAGTCCCTTTGGGGGACTTTTACATACACTAGTTTGATTTATACACTGATCATTGCTATGCCATAGGCATAGCATTGATCAGTGTTATCGGCGATCTGCTCATTGAGCCTGCCTGTGCAGGCTCAGTGTAGCAGATCGCCGATTGGACCGCACGGAGGCAGGTGAGAGACCTCCGGCAGTCCGTTTCAACGATCGGGACCCCCGCAGTCACACTGCGGGGGTCCCGATCGGTAAGTGACGGGACTCCCCCTGTCACTTACACTTAAACGCAGCGGTTGCGCCGCGATCGCGGTGTTTAAGGGGTTAATGACACGCGGCAGCGCGATCGCTGCAGCGTGTCATTACCGGTGAGGTCCCGGCTGCTATTCGCAGCCGGCCCCCACCTGCTATGAAGCACGCTCCGCTCCGGAGCACGCTTCATAGCGGGAGAAACACCCAGGACGTAAGGTTACGTCATGGGTCGTCTGGGGACAGACTTCCATGACGTAACCCTACGTCCAGGGTCGTCTAGGGGTTAAAGGGGGAGGGAAGGTTGGTGGTAGCACGGATAGCTAGATTATCCCTTAGTCATGTGAATGCAACAGAGCTGCAATACCACACCTGAACACACGGAGCAGCCATGTATTTCTTTTCCTGGATAAACCCTTTAACCCATTTATGTACACTGTAAAGGTGACACGTTCCTTTGAAATACAACCAAGTACTACCTGCTAGAAGTCTTTTATATTTTCTTCATACTTCTGAGTAAAATGTGAGCAGGTGAAAACAGGTTCACTCTAAAAATAATTGAGAGCGCAGCATTGAATAACATACAGTACATCTACAGTGGAAGAGCACAGAGAGCCTCCGGAGGTGCGGGGGGGGGGGGGGCCTGTTGGGCATATAGGAGATTGCACAGAGTGACATCAGCAAATCGTTATCAAAACCACAAAAAAGAACTATGCCGACAATATACCAGAGCACACCAAAGAATGTCAAATATAAAAGTATATAACAGTTTATAACAGGTACAATATTATCAAAGTTTTTGATCCCATAGATTAAAAACAATTTAAAATAGCAAAACGGGCCACGTTACGCCGGGCGATACCCAGTGAAAGGTGGAGAGAATCGCAATATAGGCTCATGCATAGAGCCATCTATGGTTTTAATATTCCTCCTCATCCCTTAGCCCCAGAGAGGCTTCTGGCCTGCCCTAAGTGCCATCAGCCGAAAACAGACCTAACTCATGGCATATGGTCTTGCCCCCATACTTGTAACTTTTGGTCCCAACTGGTGAAGTTAATACGGGCCAAATGGAAATTGGAGCTACCTATGTTGCCACAGCTTCTTCTCTTCCATTCGGCTCCGGACTCTATGCGTATTCCATTGGCCCTCCACGCACTCCTGCTAGTGGCCAAAAGGTGTATATTGAGAGCATGGCTTCAGCCAGTCATGCCTTCCATGGCAGAGGTCCTCTCACAGATAAAACACTTTTTGTTTCTGGACAGGGTGGAGTGTGAAACCCTTAAGGAGAAGAGCACAGTAAAAATTTTTAAGAAATGGAGACGTTTTATCAAGCTCTTTTATACGGATGGGGAAATTAAGGATCTGATGAGGGTGTTTAGGGGGACCAAATGGTACCTGACTTCTGATATTGCTGGAACATTAGGTCGTTTGAAAAATGTAGTAGTCTGATACCCGATGCGCAATACCTACCGTAAAACATTTGTTTTCATCTTTTTCTTTTAGGTACCTGCATCTGTGGAAGGGGGGGTGGGGGGAGTTGGGGGGGGGCGGGGTTATTTTGTTTTCATAAGAAGCATAGTTGGAACATATGATTATAGTGCCTTATATTTTGTAAGCTGAATACGGTGTCCTTACTCACTACCATACTGATTTATGTAGGGCATCTATGAGTGTTACATGTGATTCTTTTCTGTACGGACACGAAATGTGAAGTGTCCTCTTTCTTGTGGTGTTATTTACTATATGTGGAAAAATAATAAAATAGTTTGAAAAAATAAATAAATAGTAAAACATGGGGGTACCTGGTATGGTACCACCCAAAATGACACCCCAGTAAGGTATATCACTCACCCTGTATGAATAACAAACTAATATATTGTGTAAATGTCCAAAGAAAGGGAGGAGAACTATGTCATTCCAATAAACAATGCTAGCATAAAATATGCAAGTCCTACAACCAAAAAGAAGACCATGTGATAAATAACAATCATAAATAAAGAAGTTAGTTAATGGTCAAACCAAGTAGTCACGTATCACCAAAGAATATTACTAATAAAGACAGGGTGGTATGGGGATGTCAAGGGAGAGAGCCCCACGCGTTCCGTCCGCCCAACAGGACTTCCTCAGGAAGTGATATACCTTACTGGGGTGTCATTTTGGGTGGTACCATACCAGGTAACCCCATGTTTTGCTATTTTTAATTGTTTTTAATCTATGGGATCAAAAACTTTGATAATATTGTACCTGTTATAATAAAGTACTTTTATATTGGACATTCTTTGGTGTGCTCTGGTATATTGTCGGCATAGTTCTTTTTTGTGGGTTTGATTATGTTGGTTTTCATGTCGACTCCTTAGCACCCTACATTATTATTGGGCTGTGCATGTCCAGCACATATATTGGTTATCAGCAAATCGTTGCTATCAAGTTCGTTTGTCTTTTAACCCCTAGACGACCCTGGACGTAGGGTTACGTCATGGAAGCCTGTCCCCAGACGACCCATGACGTAACTCTACGTCCTGGGTGTTTCTCCGGCTATGAAGCGCGCTCCGGAGCGGGGCGCACTTCATAGGAGGTGGGGGCCGGCTGCAGTGAGCAGCCGGGACCTCACCGGTAATGACACAACGGCGCCGTTTAAGTGCAAGTGACAGGGGGAGTCCCCTGTCACTTACCGATCGGGACCCCTGCAGTGTGACTGCGGGGGTCCCGATCGTTGAAACGGACCGCCGGAGGTCTCTTACCTGCCTCCGTGCGGTCCGATCGGCAATCTGCTGCACTGAGCCTGCACAGGCAGGCTCAATGAGCAGATCGCCGATAACACTGATCAATGCTATGCCTATGGCATAGCAATGGTCAGTGTAAAAATCAAAGTACTGTATGTAGAAGTCCCCCAAAGGGACTTCAAATGTGTAAAAAAAAAAAGTTCAAATCACTATTACACTACCCCAAAACCCCTCCCCCAATAAAAGTTGAAATCACCCCCCTTTCCCATAATATAAATAAAACATATAAAAATAAATAAATAGATAAACATATAATATACCGTAGCGTGCGTAATTGTCCGATCTATTAAAATAAAACAAGCGTCATTGCGAACGGTGAACGGCGTACACGAAAAGAGGGGAAAAAGTGCGCAGAATACCGATTTTATGTTACATTATATATTAAAAAAATCAATAAAAAGTGATCAAAACGTCCGATCTTCACAAATATGGTATTAATAAAAACTAGAGATCATTGCGGAAAAAATTACACCCCATACAGCCCCATAGGTGAAAAAATAAAACCGTTATAAGTGTCACAATAGGCCCATTTTATTAATATTTAATTGCTAAAAAAAAGGATTTCATAAAAAAAATATATATATAACATTAGAGAATCTGTGTAACCTGCATATGGTTGTGTTCGGGCTGACGTATAGAATAATTGTATCATGTCGCTGTTACCATATAGTGCATTACGTAGACACAGGAACCCCCAAAACGTTACCATATTGCATTCTTTTTTACGATTTCACCTATTTATATCTTCATAAATAATAATTTTGGGATTCAGTCATACATGTTATGGTAAAATGAAAGACGCCATTACACAGTACAACTATTCCTGTAAAAAACAAGCACTTACATGGCTTGTAGATAGAAAACTGAGAGTGCTAGAGCTCTTAGAAGGGGAGGAGGGAAAAACGAAAACACTAAGATCAAAATTTGGTCCTCAAAGGGTTAACATGTTGAAAGACTATGAAACATAATGCATGTCGGCTGATTGTTGTCTTTTATTAAACAAAGCGATTATCAGCTGAAATGGCCGGTAATCGCTTTGTGTAATAGGACCTTAATACTTTCTGTCTCTCAGGACTTCCTCAGGGGTCCCATCAGGGGTCAATATCCAAAGTATGGAATATATATATATATATATATATATATATATATATATATTTATTTATATATATATATATATATATATTTTATTACTCACTTACGTGCTGCCCCCTCAACACTGCTGCCCTAGGCACAGACCCTTAGGTTTCTAGTGGCAAATACAGCTCTTTAACTCACTCTCTTCCTGAAGGATAAAATTCATTATTAAAAGTAATATTCTATGCACACATAGGTACAACAAATACACCTGTGCTATAACAGTGTCTGCAGGAGGACTGCATGTTGCAGGGATCTCCTTGTAATGGACTTCCCTTTATATTCCCTGAATCAGACATAGCTGAGGAATAGAGTTACTAATCCTCTGTAATATTTAGACAGTATAAACCAGGCAGTCTGAAGATTTACCAAATTTCTTGCATATTTCTATGCAAATTTGATGCATATTGTTAGACATTGTTAGAAAAACAGCACCATTCTTGACCTCAGATTGTATGTGGTATTACAATGCAGCTTTATTTATTTAAAGGGGTATTCTCATCTCAATTAACAGAGTTATACTTGCAGGGCTCCTTAAGTTAAATATTATTGCAAATATATTCATTCACATGCAGCCTTGCACCATACAATCTTCTATCTATTATCTATCTATCTATCTATCTATCTATCTATCTATCTATCTATTATCTATCTATCTATCTATCTATCTATTATCTATCTATCTATTTATTTATTATCTATCTATCTATCTATCTATCTATCTATCTATAATCTATCTATCTATCTATCTATCTATTATCTATCTATCTATTTATTTATTATCTATCTATCTATCTATCTATAATCTATCTATCTATCTATAATCTATCTATCATCTATCTATCTATCTATCTATCTATCTATCTATAATCTATCTCCTATCTATCTATCTATCTATCTATCTATCTATCTATCTATCTATAATCTATCTCCTATCTATCTATCTATCTATCTATCTATCTATTATCTATCTATCTATTTATTTATTATCTATCTATCTATCTATCTATAATCTATCTATCTATCTATAATCTATCTATCATCTATCTATCTATCTATCTATCTATAATCTATCTCCTATCTATCTATCTATCTATCTATCTATCTATCTATCTCCTATCTATCTATCTATCTATCTATTATCTATCTATCTATCTATCTATCTATCTATCTATCTATTATCTATCTATCTATCTATCTATTATCTATCTATCTATTTATTTATTATCTATCTATCTATCTATCTATAATCTATCTATCTATCTATAATCTATCTATCATCTATCTATCTATCTATCTATCTATCTATCTATCTATCTATCTATAATCTATCTCCTATCTATCTATCTATCTATCTATCTATCTATCTATCTATCTCCTATCTATCTATCTATCTATCTATTATCTATCTATCTATCTATCTATCTATCTATCTATCTGACACTTCTGACTTCATTAATAAAATTAGAGATATTACAGTTGCAGAAACTGCTATTTAAGCTTCACTTGATTTACCTACTTTATATACATCTATCTCACAAGAATAAATAGCTGCAATTGCGCATTCTATTAAAAAAAACAATATGTCGTTACCATGTCAAACTTTGATACTAGAACTTCTACAGTTGTTTTTTTTTTTTTTTTTTACTTTTGACAGGAATTTTTTTCTACAATTACGTGGTACAGCCATGGGTAGTAACATGGCACTGGCTTACGCCAATTTGTCTATCAACTCGAGGGGAGCTGCGTCTATGTGTGCCACCATGTCAGCAAGCTTGCTGGCTGGTGGTGATACATAGATGATATTTTCCTTGTCTGTAATGGTACAGAGGATGGACTCCTTGAGTTCCTGAGATATCTAAATTGTATAGACACTGATATACAGTTCACCTTGACCCAGTCAGACAGAGAAGTCACATTTCTAGACTTGTATACAAAAATGGCACAAAACTTCTGAAGAGCCAATTCATGGGGGCTAAAAGGATAGTTGATGATAGAGCCTTGGATAGAGCCCTTAACAAATTGACCACTAATTTTCAACAGAGAGGCTATCCCAGACATCTTATTAACAAACATATGGAAACTATTTCTGAATCTAACAGGGATACTTTACTCATTACAGGACGAGATAGACATACAGTACACAATTGAGGATTCCATTTGTTTTAACTTATAATTCTCAGAGCAAAAATGTAGCGAACATCATTAATAAACATTGGCCTATCCTCCAACGCAGCTAGAAATAGAAGTATTCAGAAATAGACCACCGATGTGTTATAGACGTGCCCATAGTCTGGGGGATAGACTAGTGAACAGTGAGGTCAACAGTCCAACTACCCCTACTTCTACATTTTTAGGACCTAGAATGACTGGGTGTTTTCCTTGTGGTAACTGTATCAATTGCAGGTGTATTCAAAAGGGTCAATGGTTTACACATCCCTCCACAGGTGATCGATACAAAATTACATGCTATCTAAATTGGATTGTATAGGTGCTTCAATGTCCATGCAATCTGTTTTATGTGAGGGAGACGACATATGACCTGAAACCCAGATTAAATCAACACCGATATACGATACGAAAACAAAGAGTAGATTTACCTGTGTCAAAACATTTTTTTTTAAACAGGACATAGGGAACACGACCTTAAAGGGGTATTCCAGGGAAAATCTATAAATTAGCAATGGAAAGGGTTAACCAAGGTTAACCCTTTCCTAATATACTTACCTGTCCTTTTTTGGCCCCCCAAGGAGATCTCCGGTCCGGTCACGTGATGGTCCGGGCTGCGACTCGCGGATCCTCTTCTTCCGGTTCGGTGACGTCACCATACCGGGCCGGCGTCGGCTCTCCTATTAGCAGCAGAGCACTAAACCCTGACTGGCTTGGTAGCGTGTAGCCAATCAGGGTTCAGTGCTCTGTGTCCCTGCTGTACCAAGTTAGCCAGGTGCTGATGTCCCCGACCCCCCTCCTTCATGTATAACCACCCCGATCTCTCCCCCGGCCCTCTGTATAATCACCCCGATCTCTCCCCTGGCCCCCCTCCTTCCTGTGTATACAGTCCTATTCAAAGATCGCTCAGCCCCCGGTGTAACTGCTGCCTGCGCTGGCCCCGATCTCCGCACCTGTTCTCAGCTGACAGGCGCTGTGTAAGTGAGTGCAGGAGCGATTTCTTCCTTGCTTCGTACACAGCGCCTGTCAGCTGAGAACAGGTGCGGAGATCGGGGCCAGCGCAGGCAGCAGTTACACCGGGGGCTGAGCGATCTTTGAATAGGACTGTATACACAGGAAGGTGGGGGGCCAGGGGAGAGATCGGGGTGATTATACAGAGGGCCGGGGGAGAGATCGGGGTGATTATACATGAAGGAGGGGGGTCGGGGACATCAGCACCTGGCTAACTTGGTACAGCAGGGACACAGAGCACTGAACCCTGATTGGCTACACGCTACCAAGCCAGTCAGGGTTTAGTGCTCTGCTGCTAATAGGAGAGCCGACGCCGGCCTGGTATGGTGACGTCACCAAACCGGAAGAAGAGGATCCGCGAGTCGCAGCCCGGACCATCACGTGACCGGACCGGAGATCTCCTTGGGGGGCCAAAAACGGACAGGTAAGTATATTAGGAAAGGGTTAACCTTGGTTAACCCTTTCCATTGCTAATTTATAGATTTTCCCTGGAATACCCCTTTAAGGTAATGATCATTGACCAGATCCCCACATTCTCCAAAGGTGGTGACAGACGCACCATGTTGAAAAAGAGAATTATTGTGGATATATAAACTTAAAACTCTGAGGCCGGCTGGCCTAAATGTAGAATTTAAAATCTTACCACGATATTGCCGTTTTTAAAGTAGATGGTATCCCCATGGAGTAATTGAACACATCATATTTACCTTTGTAATTTATCTATTTCTCTATTTTTTCAAGTTCTAACTCAAGCAAGTTCTTTGGAGCCAATATGGGGAAATCACCGCTCTATAGCCCACACAGGAATAGGCCACTGGACTCATATTGGGACTAAGTCCTTGTGGGTTACGGTGTACCGAAGACAGGCTGACTTATCCGGAGATCGGGAAAGCCTTCTGCATCCTGTGCTAATTGTTGTGCTTTAGCAGTTGTTGTCCTAGTATACATGTTTTTGCGAATGCTATCTCACCGTTACTTACCATTTTTATTTCGTATACTTACAGATAATGTATGGGCCTTCATCTATATATTCTAGTTTTTCTTTATTATGACAGCTGCACTTGGTTTCCTATTGGTCCGCATGGCGCTGACGCTGTGTGCTACGAGTCTAACATTGGACGCTTTGCATTTCAGAGTGGACCTGAGTGCGCAGGCGCGGGCGATGTTTGCGGTCCAGGGTTACGTGCGCTCCATTGTCTTGGGATTCTGCCCCTGCCACTGACTGGCTGAGCGGACTTGAAACGTCATGTCTCAAGCACCTGTCAGTGACCAGGAAGCTATTAGGAAGAGCCCGGCACTCACCAAGTAGATTATGCTTCTTTATTGTAGTGTAGCAAACATATGGTACAAGGACGCGTTTCGGCCAAGCATGGCCTTCATCAGCTTAGGGGTGTACAATGCAGTGAGGTCACCAACAGGTATATATACATAACAAAAAACCGCCAAAGTATATGGGCGGGGCCAACGTGATGACGTCACAAAGTGAGCGGGGCCAACGTAAAAACACCAGGAAGTAAACAATATGGGGAAAACATCAATGGGAATGGGAGGGGAGTAACATAGTAAACAATGGGACATGTGTCACATGATAATGAAGAGTATACACTGCAAGGAAGTACATATAAACATAAACAAACATGTTGCTAGAGACGGCAAATAATAATATCTTAAAGCAGGTCAAGGGGGAGCGGGCCAGTTGCTCCGATCGCAAAGTGAAGTTCATGAGGGAGAGCCGTGTTACTGCGCTGCTGTCAGTGAACGGAGTGTGCCCGTCGGCGCATGGGCATGGGTGCGCGGATCGGGCTGCTTGTGACAGTCAGCTGCTCGGCGAAAACAGGAGATGCGGGACATCCAGATGCAACAGAGGAGTGTGGATATGCCAATGTCGGGCTCAGTCTTATGCTAAGCAGAGTCCTGGTACCGCGATGGAGCTGGTAGTCACCATGAAGAGTTCATAAATGTTCCGAGGGCTACGATCTGCTTCAGGATGTGGAGTAGGACGGGGGACAAGTGTGGCGGACACATAGGAGGCGGTGCGTCCACCTCAAGGCTATAAGTAGAGCACATATAG
Organism: Dendropsophus ebraccatus; assembly: GCF_027789765.1. Classification (NCBI taxonomy): domain Eukaryota; kingdom Metazoa; phylum Chordata; class Amphibia; order Anura; family Hylidae; genus Dendropsophus; species Dendropsophus ebraccatus. Next base: position 28,567,728 of record NC_091462.1, on the reverse strand, counting down.
ATACATAGTAGGCGTAACATATAGTAAACAGCAGTATATACAATATGTACAATATATACAAGAGTTACAATAATATACGAATAGGCATAACATGTTTTATACAGGCCATATGTAGGGCAGATAAAGATACTAGATAGCTAGAGGATCACAGAAGCTACAATAGTAAGATAGGCAAGGGGTCGTACCTGGTACATCATCAGCTGAAAATCATAATAGGGTCGAGGGAGTCTCAAGATGCTTGGAGTGCCTGTAAGGCAGAAAGGAAGCAGTCAGGTATATGAGAATAAGTTAGGAGATGATGCTAGATAGCTCGTATTCCCTGTTCAGCCCCCTGGGAGTGAGAGTTTGCAGAGTGTGTATCCAATATGCTTCTCGTTTTTGAAGCAGTTTTTTGAGGTTGCCACCCCTCTTGGGTACTCTAACTTGTTCCAGTACCTGGTATTTCAGTTGAGCTATAGAGTGGCCCCTTTCTTTGAAATGATGTGGTAGTGGGAGCAGTAGATTCTCACATCTGATGGTGGACTTGTGCTTGCTAATGCGGTCACGGACCATCTGCATGGTCTCCCCAATATACAATAGGCTGCATGGGCATTTAATACAGTATACCACATTCTTGGTGGTGCAAGTGTGATAGCCCTTAATTTTGAATGCCTGACCTGTGTGGGGATGGCGTACCTCACTACCCTTGAGAACATTGCTACACTGTGCACAGTGGAGACAAGGGAATGTGCCCTGTCTCCTGGTAGCTAGGACCCTTTGTCCATGTGTCACAGTGGAAGTGGGGCACTCTGCTCTGACCAAGTTGTTATACAAACTAGGTGCTTTTTTGTTACATATGAGGGGGGGTGTGGAAAACTCTGCAATATTGGGGTAAGACTCTTGCAATATGTTCCAATGTTTGCGGACGATATTGTCAACCCGGGGCGTGAGTGGGTGGTATTGTCTGACAAAGGGTATGCGCTTAGTGGTGTCATTGGTGTCTCTAGGTCTGCTGATCCCATCTCTGGCCTCTCTGAGTATGTGTCTGGGGTAACCCCTTTCCAGAAACTTGTTTTCCATCTCCTCCAGTCTCGTCTTCCTAGTGTCCGGGTCTGCCACGATGCGTCTGACCCGTTGGAATTGCGACTTGGGGATAGATCTTTTAACACTCAGAGGATGTGCACTGTCAAAATGCAAAAGGCTATTTCTGTCGGTTGCCTTTCTAAACAGGTCAGTGGTCAGTCTACCCATATCCTTCTTACTCACTCTAGTGTCAAGGTAGTCTACTGACTCGAGACTGCAATGCATAGTGAATTTGAGTTCAGGCCACACAGAGTTTATGGCTGAAAGAAATGCATCGAGAGACTCCCTTGGACCGTCCCATACACAGAACACATCATCAATAAAACGTTTCCAGGTCTTGGCATATTTACAGAAATCATTGTTAGTGTATACAAAGTTGCTCTCAAAGAAGGCCATGTATGCATTTGCATACGGGGGTGCCACGTTGGCTCCCATGGCCGAGCCGCAGCACTGGAGATAGTATTTATTCTCAAACATGAAATAATTCTCGAATAATACAGTTTTGAGGAGGTCAAGGAAGAAGTCCTGCTGAGTCGCTGGGTAGTTACTGGAGGACAAAATCCATTCAGTTGCTTGTATGCCTTTGTCATGGTCGATGGAAGTGTAGAGGCTAACAACATCTATAGTGACTAGCCATGTGTTGTCACTGATGGTGGTGATGTTAGAAAGTACTTCTAGAAATTGTGATGTGTCCAGAAGGAATGAGGGGGTCTTTCTGACTAGTGGTGTAAGCACCTTTTCTAGGCAAATGGAGAGTGGGCTAAGTACAGAATCAATGGAGGCTACTATAGGCCTGCCTGGGGGGTTGGAAAGAGTTTTATGTACCTTGGGTAAGATGTAGATTACGGGTGTCACTGGGGAGTCTTTTGTGAGGAAGTTGACCATTTTGGTGTCTATCGTGCCCTTTTCACTGTGAGTGGTGAGGATCTGCTGAATCTTGTTCTGAATGTTGGAAAGGGGGTTACTAGAGAGTGGTGTGTAAGTGGTGGAGTCGGATAGTTGGCGGTAAATTTCTCTTTTATATGCCTCTGTGTCCATGACCACTATGGAACCCCCTTTGTCTGCTGGTTTTATTGTAATGTCAGTGTCCTGCATCAGTTCCCTAAGGGCTTGTTTTTCTTGTAAGGGTATATTGTTCCTGATATGTGTCCCGTCACTACGGAGTGTCACTACGGATGTGAAATAGTCGACATCTCTCTGTACCAGATGTATAAATGTTTCTACCGGATGGTTTGTATGTGGGGGATTGTATTTGGATTTTGGTCTAATACCAAGTGCTTTAGGTGTTAATGGAATGTCTGTACTGGTGCCAGTAGGATCAGTGATGTCTATGGTGTCTTTGTCAGAGAAGTGTGCTTTTAGTCGTATATTGCGGTATAGTTTCTGAAGGTCCAGGTCTAATTGGAATGAATTAAATTGTCCCACTGGGCAAAATGACAAGCCTTTCTGTAATAGTCTCATTTGTGCATCACTAAGCAATCTGGATGATATGTTCAATACTATGGATTCTCCCGTACCTGCGATCTGGTCAGCATGGGGGGTCCTACGGTGGTGGCGGCCCGCCCGCCTCGTCTTCTTTGGCGGTTTTGGTTGGCCCTGGGAAAAGGGCGGCGGTCTCCTGCTGGTCCCGAGCGGTCGCTGCCAGAATCTGAGGATAGATAGTTGTTTCTGCCGAATCTTCCCAACGGACGGGAGCCACCAGACGGGTCCTGCCATCTGTAGACGGTCTTGTTAATGTAGTCCTCTGTGTCCCGGAGAAATTTGGCTTTCTTGGTTTCCTCTAATTCTTTGCGGTAAGATGCAATCTGGGTGTCCAGGGCCTCTTTTAGCGAAGTGAAGTCTAGTTCCTGGAGTGAATCGCGAAGTTGTTGCTCAGATGCAATGATCTTTTCACGAGTGATGGTGATCTCTTTGTGCAGTCTGTCGATGGTCAGAAGGATGATGTCCAAGGAGCATTTATTTAGAATTTTTTCAAAGTCTTTGCAGTATGCAATATCCTCCACAAAGAAAGTGGGGCGTAGGTGTGATCTCAGGCCTCTAGGTATCTTGTTCTGCTTGTGATATTCCATGAGAGTTGCAACGTGCAACTCTAGTGATGTAAGTTTTCTTGTTTCACGTTCAAAATCTCTTTTCTTGAATTCGCTTTGAGGGATTTGTAGAAAGTCCGTTGAAACTGTAGTCTGTGCTAGGATCCTAGCGGTTTCTGTCTCATTGAATGACAAGGTGGAAGACATCGGTGTACTGGACGGGTGCACGATCTAGGTAGATACTGTAGAAATATGTAGAAGACGGCACTTCCGTGGCGGTGGTGCTCGAGGTGAGAAAAATGTTCAGATATTAGGAAGAGCCCGGCACTCACCAAGTAGATTATGCTTCTTTATTGTAGTGTAGCAAACATATGGTACAAGGACGTCTTCTACATATTTCTACAGTGACCAGGAAGCGGCCAGGCAGTGCGTACTGGAGCAACACAATGGGGGACACGGCGCTGGAACCGGGGAGGTAAGAGGACGTCATTATCCTCATCCACCTCCTGCCCGGCCATAAGCAAAAAAGCCCCCCAGCCTGGTGTACCTCTTTAATATATTTAGGGTACCACCTGGTGGAGCAATTGGAATTCCCTAATAATAATAATAATAATAATAATAATATTTATTTGTATAGCACCAACAGATTCTGCAGCGTACTAATTTAACTCTTCTAGGTTCTAGCAAATATGGTCATGGTTGAAATAAGGAAAAAAAAAATAGTGACAGGTCTTCCGTATACAGAATGTGAATATCTCTAGGGCTTTAACTTTTTTTTATTTTTTTTATTTTCGACATCAACATAGATCTCCTCGCACGGCGAAGCCCTGACAGACAGAATATCCTCTCTGCTTATTTATTGCCTGATATTTTCTGTACGAGCGATGATTTGCCTGGAGGACACGACTCCACCACAGTTTGACATGTCTTCCTAATTAGAATAAACAAGATTAACAAATCATTCTTAAATATCGCGCTGTAACGATTCGCCTCTGATTAGTATGGAGCCCAGGTATTATTTTATCTGTCCTCATTAGGGCTCTTTCTGTTCTCCGACTCTAGATGTTAGGGATTGATATCAAATGACTCGATAGCTATTATTTTTATTTTGCACACAAACCTTGAAGCTATCAAGTGCCAAGACCGTCTGAGTATTCTGTCAGCTGTACCAGCCCGGAGTTACTTTAATTACAAGCATAACATGTTCGCTCAACTAATAATGAAGATGGTTAGCAATTTTAAATTTTAATAATCAATTACTGAAAGTAATTCTCCATTAAACCACGAGAGAGCTATTAAATCTCAAACGATGGAATAAGTTGTATGTAGCAATAAGGGGGGGAAATGTGCTATTTTTAAATATAATTAGGACTCTGTGATTTTTTTTATTTCTTTTTTATTTAATTTTCTGATGTATGGACCGTGATACTTGTAGGAAGAGTAAGACGGTGTTGTGAGATCTTATAAATAATGAAACGCAACCCTTGTTCTGCGTGAGACTAAATATATGATCTATACTCTGGGAATTGTATCTGAATTCCAATTCTGAAATAACCGGTCGGAAGCGAGAGACAATTAATTAGAATAATTGAGCTTCAATGTGTGGCTTGTCATCACTGAGTTAGCAGTTTTCTCGAAGATGGCAATACAATTCTTGTTAATACTGACTGGATCCTGTTGGGGAATTACAAGTGGATCCTGTTCATTTGAAATGAGGCTCTGGTTTGATAAGGAATTATGCAAATGAAGGCACCTGAGACCTCTTGTCCAATCAGATTTGTCGAGGGGCGCTCTGGGAAATAAATGTAGGTTGTGTCCTCCTCTGTGTCCTTGAGGTCTGTCAAGTGACTGATTCTTTTTAAAGGGCACCTGCCTTGACTTTCATACTGCCTGAACCACCAGTTATCAGGGGGTCCTTAGTGGCTTCTCCATGCCCTGCTGGTCTTGATTAAAAGATCTCCCTCTATACCAAAACAGGAAGAGATCTACAAATCAAGACTACTGTGGTGGAAAGAAGCTGCCAGGGTTTGACCAATGACTTCTGGTCTGGGCAGCAAGTTACCTTCAATAGAATGTTTAAAACGTATCTCCAAGGTAGCAACAATGTACATTGAAACCTCTGACTTCCCAAAAGTGGTCTTAAAAGGGGATAATCTTATGAAAAAAAAATTAATGGTGGAACTGAAAGCCCAGTCTGGATTAGAAAGTGGTCTTCTCCAAGGGGTGGTCTGTTGGAGAGGTTTTCCTGTATATACATAGCAATGTTGCCCTGGCAGTTATTTTGTGGCAGGAGACACAGGCATCAGATTGGATGGTACTGGCACTTAGGCAATCATGTGACACCTGGAACCTTTTTTTCCATATCTTTTATGTAAGAAAGACTTTGAGGGAGATTTATTAAGGATGCACCCCTGGCGTATTCCAGAAAGAAAGATCTGATTGTTGCCGTCTCCCTGGCGTATGCCTGCCTTAACCGAAGTTCATCTGATGGGCAGGTGGGGGGGAGGGGGGGCGGTGCGTAGCACGGCAGGGAGGAGGTGAAGCCTCCTCCTGCGTCTAATTTATTAAGGCTTAGACCTGAAAACAGGCATAAACCAGGCAAAAATCTACACCTGCTGAAGAGAGGTGTAGATTTTCGCACAAAGCTGGAACCAGGCCCGCTTCTGCCATGAGGCGGAATGAGCCTTCCGCCTCAGGCGGCAGATTTTGCGGTCCGGCAGGGGGCGGCATTATGTCCCCCCTGCTGTCATTTTTGTTAAGTATCACTTAACAAAAATGACAGCGGCCGCTCACCTGTCCCATCGCCCGCGCTCTCCACATCCCCTCAGGTCCCGCGATGTCACCCTGTAGCTGTCACGGACCCGATCACCCCACTCACTCACCACAGCCTGGAGGTCCGTGACAGCTGTAGGGTGACATCGCGGGACCTGACGGGATATGGAGACAGCAGAGAGCGCGGGCCGGCTGCGGTGTGGGACAGGGGAGTGGATGGCTGCGGCGGCGCGCGGGGGGGGGGGGGGGGTTGCCGGCCATCACTCGGGGCGGCCGCCTGAGGTTTGCCTCAGCCGGCAGAAACCCCTGAATCGGTCCTGGCTGGAACCAGCTTGTCGCGGAACTCAGAGGAGAGCAGCACAGAGTGTCACTGAGTTAAAAGACAGCTGGTTCATTAGTCGATTGCTGAGCTAATGAAGCAATTCGCTTCATTTTTAATGTAAATTTGTTCACCTCTAAAAGAAATAGGACTGCATTATTATACCTAGATAGATGCAGTCCAATTTGGACTCGTCAAGACAACCATCTGATGCCCAGAGTCCAATTTTTAGAAAACGGTACGTTCATGGAACCCCCTTGGCATCAAATCCTACCCATTATGGAAAATGTCATTTGGTCCTCCTGTGTGGCTGGAGTCCCTTCATCTCAATTACTAGAGGTGAAGGCATGAGTGATGTATCATCAGCAGTATGTGGAGCAGAGAAAGAAAGAATAGCTCCTTAGGATCATCATCAGGAGAACCAAAGTACATTTGCAGACAACCACATAGGTCTCCATACCAAGGTTCTATTCTGACCTGAATGCCTTGGAGACTTGCCGAGCGGCGCCATTTTTTGACATCCAACTATGTGTTTCTACTACTACATTGGACTACATTGAACTTTGGAGGTATATTTTAAGAACCCCATTATACAGTAAGTCATTGAGGTTCATCTGATGTGGTCAGTTGGTATCCATTCTATAGTGGTTTGGGCTAATGGGAACTGAGCCTTGTGGACACAGAATGTGGGAAGCCTAAACAGTTCACTGATAACCATCTAAAATGAGTGAAGAGTTGCACTGCAAAAACCTTGGATGACAAGTTACAACCTTGGGGAAATCTTCTCTGGCATCAAGTGTGCCGAAATGATTAATCCAGGTAGAAGGATAGAGCCACTGTCTGGTAGTTACTGTCAACCAGAAAGAACAGGGCTGAATGCAGAGCGAGTGGAGAATGGTCGTTCTAGTGCATTTTGTGGGTGTTCCCAAGGCTCTTTGGGGGCAGTTCTGTTTAGTTTGAGGGCGGAGCTTGTAAATTAACACCTTCTAATAATAAGTGTTTTTTTTTTTGTCATTATTCATTGTCATTGACAACTGATATATTTGTCCGGCCTAAGGGTACAGTTAACCTTTATGATGTTTATGTTGAGTAACTTCACATTTACCCGTAACATCCGTCCCGTATTATTTTAATTCTTAAACCTGTCACCTTGTCTTTTTTTTCCCGGGAATCATAGATCATTCTATAATATTTGCACCTGGCTAGAACAAATGCAGCAAAGTCTTCATACTTGACAAGACACTTTTTAACATCTTTCTGTTGAGCAAAAATCTTAATGAGGAAACCTCCGTGGATTGTACGCAGTCAAAAGATATTAATGCCATATCATGTAAATGAAGGTGAAAATTGCTGACATTTTGGAGGATGTTATGCTTCAGCGCTCCCTTTTTTCTATCATTGTAATGACTAGTTGCTTTTACATTCTATACATCTAATGAAAGATATATAATGGAAGATATAGGCTGTGGGCGCGCTCTACATTTTTGAAGCTTTTTTTCATTGACATTGTTAACCCTTAGAGGACCCGGCCAATTTCAATTTTTGCATTTTCGTTTTTTCCTCCTTGTGTTTAAAAGGCCATAGCACCTGCATTTTCCACCTAGAAACCCACATGAGCCCTTATTTTTTGCGTCACTAATTGTACTTTACAATGACAGGCTGAATTTTTGCATAAAGTATACTACAAAACCAGAAAAAAAATCAAGGTGTGGTGAAATTGAAATTAAAAAACGTATTTATTTTATTTGGGGGGTATGTGTTTTTACGCCATTCGCCTTGGGGTAAAACTGAGTTATTATATATGTTCCTCAAGTTGTTACGATTAAAACGATATATAACATGTATAACTTTTCTTGTATCGGATGGCCTGTAAAAAATTCAAACCATTGTTAACAAATATATGTCACTTAAAATCGCTCCATTCCCAGGCTTATAGCACTTTTATCCTTTAGTCTATGGGGCTGTGTCATGTGTAATTTTTTGTGCCATGATGTGTTCTTTCTATCGGTACCTTGATTGCCCATATACGTCTTTTTGATCGCTTTTTATTACAATTTTTCTGGATTTGATGCGACCAAAAATGCGCAATTTTGCACTTTGGGATTTTTTTACGCTCACACCGTTTACCGTGCGAGATCATGAATGTGATTAATTAATAGTTCGGGCGATCACGCACGCGGTGATAGCAAACATGTTTGTTTATTTATTTATTTGTTTACTTTTATTTAAAACCTGGGAAAAGGGGGGTGATTCCGACTTTTATTAGGGGAGGAGGCTTTTTACTATTAACAACACTTTTTTTTTTTTTTACACATGTACTAGAAGCCTCCCTGGGGTTAGGGTTATTCCCCCTGGGGTTAGGGTTATTCCCCCTGGGGTTAGGGTTATTCCCCCTGGGGGACTTCTAGTATATACACTGTGATCTCTCATTGAGATCTCTGCAGCATAGATATGCTGCAGAGATCCATGAGATCGGCACTCGTTTGCTTTCGGCTGCTGCAGCCGGAAACAAACGAGTGTTAAGCCGGGGACGGCGCCATCTTGGAGCAGTCCCCGGCCGGCTTCAGTATCGGAGATCGCTCCTCCGGGACAACGTCCCGGAGGAGCGATCTCCCCACTATACCACCACCGATCATATGCAGCCGGTAATCGGAGGCAGCTGTCATCTTTGATCGGACTGTGCCCGCTAATAGCCGCGATCCCGGCACATGAGGCACCCGGGATCGCGGCGGTTCAGAGCAGGAGGTATACAGGGTATTTAGGAAAAATGCTAACTAAAAAAGAATACCATTAGTTTGCTACATTCAAGGTTATCCCTTTCAAGTTCTGGAAAACCCCTTACCGCTTAAAGCTCCGCCATATACCATACAATCATAGCTATACAACAGTTATTATATACATGTCAATAAAAAAATTGCCTTTATACTTGATATGAAGGCAAATTCTCAAGAGAATATCAGAAGCTTTGATATTTGCATTATATTTGACTTCTTGGAATGTGTTTCCATTAAATATATTTAATGATGAAAGGTTTCCATTGAAACATCCGCTAATCCTAAATCAAAACACAAGCATGTAAAGTATAAGAAGTGCGAAAAGTCTCGTAAGGAATTTAGATTACTGTCACATCTGGTAATATCTGCTGCCGGGGAAGATGAGTTAATCTCTATGTCTTATATTTTTACATTTATATTATACTTGGCAAGTTCATTTATCATTGGAGTTCCAGGCCAGACTGCAGAAGAAGTTCTGCTCCTAAATCTTTGTTAATAAGCTGCCTGGTAAATAAATCAATTCTGCTTTGGCTCAGATCCACTTCTATAATATAGCAACTCCAACCAAAGTTTTTATATTTAATCTACACTATGTTCATTATGGATCCTAATTGAGGGTGTGATTCAAATCTTTTAACAACAGGGTCACTACTCGAATGAGACTGGTGTACGTGCGGAGTGTATGCAGTGTAGTGCACTATGGGAAATTATTCATACATTTATAACCAAATAGAATTGCATTATTCCTTATACATACTCTCATGAGTCGGACCTGCATCCCTAGCAGCCAGCCTGGTTGCTGAAGGCACGGCGGCGCTTCCTTTGATGTGCTTCCAGCCGCTTCACTGTGTGCACTGATGTGCTTCACTGCTTCCAGCCGATCGGCATCAGGTGTGTAATTTTTTATGCACTGACTGGCGGCAGGCACTGCCAGTCAGAAGTTTGTATTTGGTCTCAGGCCCCATAAGTATCTTCCTCTTCCCCTGTTCCTTGCCTGCGATAGAGCCTAGTTTACTAGTGTGTCTTTACCTAGCGTTTCCCTGCATTGTGTATTTGGTATTCTGACTTTCTGGCTTTTGGACTTTTGACTCTTTTGGATCACTTTTTGTACTGCGCCATTCTCTTGTTATTGACTTGAACTCCTGACCCTGATCTATTGTGTTGTGTCGTCTTTGTTCTGTGTTCACACTTATACAAGATTAGGGACCGTCGACCAGTTGTCGCTGCCGCCAGGGCGGTGAAGGCAAATAGACAGGGACAGCGGGGCAGGTGCCAGTGTCAGGGCTACAGCTGTCCTTTGTCGTCTTGGTCCATATCCTGACACATACACTATTTATTAAAGGGGGTTTCTGGTAAAGACATGCTAATTCACTTGAACAGGAGCTGAGCTGCATTAACACATTGCCACCTGTACACAAGAACAGATCTAGCTGCTTCTCACCCTGATCACTGTTTGGTGTTGGCGCTGATCAGTGACTGATCCTGTATATACAGTACATACTTCCTCACACTCACTGCATTATAGTTATCCTTTACTTACAGTATGATATTATACCTTTACATACAGTACCATAACTTGTGCAACCTATTTAGTTAGGTTTTGTGCTGTGTATAGGCAGGAGAGTTGTTTGGAAAGTCAGATATTAGTCAGAACTAACTTATACATATACTTATACATATAAACAGCACCAGAACTAACCTCTATGCATAACCTCAATACATTTGTACAGCACCAGAACTAACCCCAGTGCATATACTGTATACATTACAATACCAGAACTAACCTCAGTGCATATATACAATACCAGAACTAACCCCAGTGCATACAGTATATACATTACAATACCAGAAATAACTCCAGTGCATATATACAATACCAAAAATAACCCCAGTGCATATATACAGTACCAGAACAAACCTCTATACATACATACAGCACCAGAACTAACCTATATACATATATACTGCACCAGAACTAACCTCTATACATACTGTATATACAATACAAGAACTAAGCTATATACATATGTACACTGCCAGAACTAACCTCTATAGATATATACAATGTTACCCCTGGACGAAGGTTATGAAACGTCGGGGTGGTGGCGTCCCGGAGGAAACTTATAAAGTACTGATCGTAACTTAAGTAACATCTGACTTGATCCAAAACCAGAGTGGGGTACAATACTTAGTACAGCATTGGGTCCATTGAGGATTGGCAATAATATCTCTTTGCACTTGCACTAATTTATTAGTGTACACAGTATTTTTTTGTCTGTCTTCCACCTTCTTTGCGTATGACAGAAGCTCGTATAATGTATTGCAATTTGTAATGTATATTGGTTACACTAAGCAGCATAATGTGCTTTGCAATTTATAATTTGTTTTGGCAATATAGAATCGCACAATGTGCACTGCAATCCATATTTTGATAACACATCATGTGACTTTTCCCAATCCACTGACAATTATCGTTTTACCCCCCCAAGGGGTGTTCCTGCTTTCATTGTGGTGTATTTCCTAACATATATAAGCTTGTGAATTTGTATTGTATAACAGCCATGATTAAGGAATGTTGTTATTCCAAAACGTGTCAGCGCTTTTTTTTAACTGTTTGTACACGCTTTTAAAGGATATTCAATAAAGTTTCTAAAGTTTTTTTTACTCCATGGAGCTGTGGACCCCATACTTTTGCATTACTGATATATACAATACCAGAACTAACCTCATCTCTTATGTGCAATACCAGCAGTAACCTACAGTATATACATATATAAAATGCCAGATCTAACCTTTATAGATATATGCAATACCAGAACTAACCTATATACATATATACAATGCCAGAACTAACTTATTTACATATACTGTATACAACTACAGAAGTGGCCTCAGTACATATATACAGCACCAGAACTAACCTCAATATATAGTCAATACTACTAAATGGAATTTTTTTTTTATTTTTATGGAGAGTATTTGCAAATAAGCTATTGTGGTCATATCATAATTCAGTATAGATTGGTTCCAAAGGTGAACAACCCCTTTAGGCTTCTACTTTAATTATTAAAATAAGACAATACCTAAGCTTTTGTTGGTGCACATGTACAGATATGTTGACCCTTACCTTTATTTGAGTTTAGGCGAAATCCAATTTCTCCTGATACAGAATTTATATAATAATGGTGAGGGGCCGGCAGAACCTTTAACAGAGTTAAATTCACATCGCAACCACTTAGTGGCTACACATAGACACATACAGGGAAAAAAATGGTAGAGTATTGCAAAATCATAACATAACCATAACCGTATCAAATTGTTTAAAAAGTTGTAAGGCCGCCTATACATCTATGCTTCCCCAAGTTTGATCATGGTCAGAAAAAAAATTGTAAATCTAAAAGCAGATTTTTTTTTTTTTTTTGCTAAGGAACAAGCTTGTCTGACAATGAGCGGTTTTGTGCAGAGCAGCAGAATTTTAATCAAATTCGTTTTTACTACTCAGCAGCGGATGTGTGATCTTTGATCACACCTCAGGTTATCTGAGACATGTTAGGCTCTGCAAGTAATTGATATGTGATTCACAATCACCCACCTTTCTTTACATAGCAAAGGCATTACATTGGATAACAACCGGCCTGATATTAAATTATTTTTTTGAAATTATTAAAAATACGCATTAACACATTACACTTGGACAAAAAAAATAACTTAAAGGGTCGCTGACCCCGTGTGTTAGATGGTGTAGAAGGCAGGATGGATTAGACACAGTGATATGTCACGGAAAGAAAAGACAAGTGAAAGAAAAAAAGGACAAAAACTATTAAGAACTATAATGAAAAAAAAAAAGTGCATTCCACAGCAGATGGAAGGGATAAAATCTAAGAAAAAGTGGGCAGAAATACAAGTACAATAGATCAATAGAGAAAAAAGACAGAGAGGACTAGTATATCTCTATCTATCTATCTATCTATCTATCTATCTATCTATCTATCTATCTATCTATCATCTCTTTCTCTATAATCTATCTATCTATTATTTGTTTAGGCAAGGTCTGACCGCCTTCTGGCCCCTAGTGTCGTAGAACCTGTCCTAGGTGGGTAGCACGAGCCCCAGCCATGGTTATCTGGGTGTAACAAGGTGTCCGAGACTTCCCAGTTACCTGCACTGCGCAGTAGGATACGTGGACTTTTTTTTCTAGTAGCTTTGTTCTACTGAAATCAGCTCCTCTTTCTTCGGGAAACTGTCCTGCACTGTTTAGATGAGTTCCTGGTGTGGCCTATGGTGTTCCTTGGTGGCTTCTCTCCCCTGCTGTTGCTTAGTACTGCATAGTGTAAGTAGTAGTCACTTTTGGTCTCTAGCTGCATCCTTCCACACTGAAAGCTAGTCTCCACTGAACTTCCCTGACTTCCTCCTACACAGAGCTAACTCTTCCTACAGGGTTGTGTGCGTAAGAGAGCAAGGACAGGATAGGTTGAAAAGAAAGAGCACCTCCTAGTGGTTATTACATAACACCTGGTACAAACTTAACACATTACCTCCTCCAGCTGTGCAGCAGTATACATATAAACATAGGAAACACTGACACCTAGTGATGAAACTACATACTTCATCCACCACTTGTTTAACCTGAGAAATTTTGGACAGGTGCCAAAATCAATCTATCTATCTATCTATCTATCTATCTATCTATCTATCTATCTATCTATCTATCTCACATGTCTCTGTCCATCCATCAGTTAACAAGTCTTTTTTGTGTTTCTTTGTAAAAATAGCTGGAAAATAATTTGACAAGGACACTAAAAAAGTATATATATAACCCCAGTTGCTCTAGACACACTAGCTAAATGCAGGATGTGAAAATATATAAACCTCAGTGATCCCCTGAGTGATTTTGGTCTTGGTGCTGCACTGACTTCCTGTTTAATGTCCTTCAGCATTGCTCTGCTAAAAGACTCCATTTTAGTCAATAGGGACTAAGCCCACCATATCCATAGATAGCTAGAAGGTAGATAGATGGATAGATAGATAGATAGATAGATAGATAGATAGGAGATAGATAGATACTGTGGATAGATATCCAATGCAATACAGAGCGGCACACCAATAGTAGTAGTTGGTGCCAGCGGATGATCCCGACCAAGGATAAAAGTAGCTAGTCCAAAAATATATAATCCGCAGCACACAAAAATGAAGTGAAAAACTTGTGTGTTTATTCCATAATCAGTGTGATAACAAAAAACGGCATATGGCAAGACGCAATATTTCGATGGTCTCCACCATCTTTTTCAAGCGCCTAAGAATTCCCGATGTTCGATCATCTCTACTCAGGACCACCAAAAACTGTATTTCCACCAATTTATGGTAGCACCCCCTAACTCCTATAACAGATAAATCATATCACACGTAATTTATCACCCCATCACCCCTCATTCCCCATTTCAGCAACCAGGCCCTCTCTATCTTTCATTCACTCTAATGTAACCTACATATATTGACATATTTAGTAAATAAAAAAATGCCATCATTCATCATTCATCACAACGCCATGGTTTCCCTAATTTTCGTTGAATGTTTTCTGACTTTTTATTTCCCTATGATCTCTATTACTGAATTTCTTTCAAGCAAAGACTAAATGAAGATAGTTTGAGGCCTTTGATATGCAGTACTTGTCATCACTGAAGCTGTTGCATCATATCAATTTGCGTTTTCAGCGAAATGTTAAAGGGCGACGAATATCTATTGGTGGAAACAAGTTTTAGAAATTCCTTTTATGTTATGTTAGCAGATCAGATATCCAATTGCTCATTAAGGGATTCATTTAAGCATACAATCAATGCATCACCAACAGCAATTTGTTGAAGATTCAATAATTAGGACTGCGCGCCTTGCACCAGGTTAGTTAGATTTGACCTTACGCAATATTCTTGGTCAAAATGCTTCAATTGCTACAAGGTAAGTAGAAAGTGATCCAAAAATTCAATAATGCAGTGACCTCATATTGAGCTCATGATATGCCTTCAACTGTGTTGTGCAACATGGCCAGCTGAGCCGTAATAGACAAATGCAATGGGAGAAATAGTCCATTTAATAAACTATAGCATATCTAATATGGAAAGAATTTTGCTATAAAACAAAATCAATTATTAAAATATAACACAATGGAACTACATTTAAAGGGGGAGATTTATCAAATATGGTGTAAAGCGGAACTGGCTCAGTTGCCCCTAGCAACCAATCAGATTCCACTTTTCATTCCTCACAGGCTCTTTGGAAAATGAAAGGTGGAATCTGATTGGTTGCTCCGGGCAACTGAGCCAATTTCACTTTACACCATGTTTGTTAAATCACCCCCTTAGAATTTACATTGCCATAGGGATACCATATATTATTTTTAATTTTTTTTATCAATCATTGTCAGGGAAATGGTGAAGCTAAATGTCCCCCATATACATTAGAAAAGAGAGTGGCTTACTCTCTTACTCTCTCCAGTTAAGAACACATATACAGTAGTTGGGACGAGTCAAACATTGATATACATGGGTTTGGTATATATATATAAAAATGGTATATATATAAAACCAGAAATGGCACAATAGTATTGCTATCCCTAGGTATAAAAGTGTTCAGTGAATGAAGATCCTCACCTGAACATGTCGTGCTGTGGACATGACTGCAATATGAACCTATACAATATTTAGTAAGTGCTTTAGCTCTCCTCATCATCATCAATGTAGAAGAGGGTGGAGAAGAAGGAAGGACAGGCGTAGCAGGCCTAGGTCATGGAGGCCTTAGGCCACAGGTCAACGACTAAGCTATTGATTCAGCTGCTGCAAATTAAAGATTGTTTTTTCACCAAACCAAAGTACTGGTTATTTGGGAACACACCACTGGGAGGAGTCCAGCTTAGCAGACGGGCGGTGCCTGCAGTTTGGGGTGGATAGCTGAATACAGTATAATTGTAAGTCAAAGCGAACATACCAATTCGCCGTTTACTTCATGTGCACTTTGGCCTGCTCTATGTAGTGGAGGCGGGCCCAGCTCCCCCAGTGTAACAATATCCCCTCTCTTTTAAAAAATGGGATCTTTGTGCCGGCTTCCAGCGGCTAACGTAAAAAAGTAAAATAAAAATTCTTAAAGTGAATTAGTACATTCACTTTTAAGGATTGTTTTTGGGGTGGGGTTGTGGGGAAATTATTAATGACCTATCCCTATGTCAACACCTGGTAACTCCTGCTGATCAGCACAGCAATGACATTGGATGTAAATGGAGCTGGAAACCTTGGCTCCATACCGAAATTAGTGTTGGTAATACAATACAATAAAAATGGAATCTGGATGGCGGCAAATACGTTTGTCTATATTAGTAATGTGTAAACATACTGGGGTTTTGTAGATCCCTTAGGAAAGCAGGCGCACTTTGGCTTGTTATGTGGAGCCAAGGCTTTTGAGTCCGGTTCACTTCTGTTCTTTCAATATACAAAATAAAGAAACAAAAGTGCACAGCTGTGTAGATTGCTACTTATCCATGTAACTAGTACTACTCATTCACCATCATGTCCAAATTAAAATGCAGATAGATCCCTCTGAAATCAATGTTACACCCGCTGAAGCAGCAAGTTCATGCTTTGGCTGACTTACCCATCTTGGAAACTATAGTTATCCGTCAAATTTCCATTGACACATATTGCTGTGTATACTTTCCTATAATTACTCACGCAGAAAATCCCACACTGATCAATACGTTTAGCTGTGTACTTTATTAACACATGAAATGATGCAAATACAAATGAATCCCACAGCTTGGAGAAGGCGAGCATCCACTTCCTATGCTGATGTGTACGATCAATGGCACTCAGATTGCAAAGTGTGCGCTGGGAGTCGGTGCGGAACACGGTGGATGCATTGCAGTTTGCAGCGGTATATTGCACCTGAGACCTGATGACCATTATTTATGAAAATCTTATTAGCATGTTGTAGTTTTGTGGCTATTGTTAGTCACAGTGGAATTTTCAAATGATTAAAAGCAAAAATTTAAAAAAATCTTGCACTATTCTTTGCATATACAGTAGTATCAATACGTAGCCTTATGCGCTCATAGACTTTTATTACCCAGATTTATCCCAATAGGATATCCTTTTGATATATAGTATGTTTTGTTATGTTTTGAAAATACGCAATACACGACTGTTCAAAACAGATATACTGTACCATGTAAGGGTATGTGCAAACTACGGAAATTAGGCGGATAACCTACCGCGCATTCCACCGCTGCCCACTCCCACTAAGTTCCCCCCGTCACATAGGTTCCATTCAATGCTCGGGCGGAATCCGTCGTCTGCCCAAAGAATGAAGCGGGAGTGTGCGCGGGAACGAGCGGCAGAAGTTATCTGTGTGATTTCCGTAGTGTGCATATACCCTAAGTCATCATGGCCCCACTGAGTGAAATATAATCACAGTGTGAATCTAGCCTAATGTCTTTTGCATCTGAAAAACAAATAAAGAAATTATTTTAACAAATAAAAACTCCATCTTGTGCCATCATTTCAATGAAATTTTCTAGGACTTTTTTTTCTTTTACTGGTGACCTATGCTAAATGTTTAATGTTGGGTTACTGCAGCTCAGCTCTCATTCATTTCAAAGAGGGATGAGTTGCAATAACCCGACATGGCCACTAGACAATGTACAGAGCTATCTGCTTCCAGCTTTCTGTACCATGTATGCTGGCCTAGAGGCTCTGGCAAACAGCTGATTGGCAGGGGTACTGGGTGACAGGCCCACACCTGTCAGATATTGAATGCCCATCATGAACATAGGCCAATAACAAAAAAGTGCTTGAAAAGCTCTTTAATATGTAGGGAAACCTAGTTGTAAGAGCTCATTTTTCAGCTCTTGATCAGTTGTTTATATAATGCAGGACAGGTCTTCCAAAGCAAGAGACACTCTTTCTAAACACTCTTTACTCAAGAGATGAAGATCCGTAACTATAAGGCTATGTTCACACACTGTATATTTTCATAAAACCACGGCTGTTGTACATTGGCCGTGATTTAGACGGAAATTTACGTCTATTGCTGCCTAGGAATCCCATAGTATACTCTCTGGCCGTGATCTCTTGCGGCGCCGCAAACAACTGACATGTCAGTTTTCTGCGGCCGCTATTCATTGAATAGTGGCCACAAAAAAACATTACAGTGCACACTATGGAGTGAGTGGCACTGACTGCTCGCTCCATAGTGTGCTCTGGGGAGTTCTGATGCGGGCCTAAGGGTGCATTCACAGCCAACCACTGAGCTGTCCCACCACAACCAATGATTGGCTGAGAGGGCTGTCAGTATGCAGAGATTCGGAGACTGAAGCAGGAGCACTGGGGGATTGAGGACAGGTAAGCATTGGCTGTTTATTATTTTAAACCCCACAGCAGTTAAATAGTTAACCAAAACCATCACTACAGTCTCCCAGGAGAAGGAAAAGGTGGCCATTTACTTTTAATAACTGCTTGGCCAATAATGACCTCGTCTGTCCTCTGCATTCACATCGCAGCTGAAATATCCATGTGTTCCTTATGGGGATAAGTAAGCCACCACCAGAGCCAGCCAGCAAATGGGGTAAGGCACTGAAAATCCATCACGCCCAACCCATCTCCGCCGACATTATCTGGAGGCCTCCATATATTGTCCTTATATTGTCAGCCAAACCCCCTGCCAGTAGTGGGTTGGCAAATTTAGTATAAAATGTATAGGACAGGGGTAGGGAACCTTGACTCTAGGGGCCTAAGTATTCTTTAAGAGTTTGCAAAAAAAAAACAAAAACAAGGGAGGAGTTCATCTTCAACCCCTTCATGATCGAGGTTGTTGGTGCCCGGATGTCCGGGTCAAGTTGAAGCAATGTTCCTTTTCGCCTTCTAAGAGCCATAGCGCTTTTATTTTTCCACCTACAGGGCTGGTTGGGGTGTCATTTATTATGCCATGATCTAATGCTAAATATCATATTGGAGTAGGAGAATTTTTTTTAATGTTTTTATAATTTTTTTTTTCTAATATGAAATGTAAAAAATCAACAATCCTGTTTCCCCCCCCACACACACTTTTAGGCTATGTCCACAATACGTTTAACAGCGCAGTTGCATAGCACATTCCGGGAACGCTTTTTTTTACAAATGACTTGCGGGCACCGTCGGATGTGCCCGCAAATCAATTAACCATTAACTTCAATGTAAAGTACAGCCGCCGCTGCATTTTACATTGTGTGAACAGTTATCATTTCGGACGCTGTTCGGTGGACAGCATCCGGAAATAATAGGCATGTACATCATATTAACGTCTGTTCTAAAGAAAGGGCGTTAAAATAATGATGTGTGACTACAGTGTACGGCATTGCATTGACTTCAATGCAATGCCACCCTTGCAGTAAAGAATGAACGCTGATTCCATTGCATTGTGTGAACATAGCCTAATTTACGTTCGTTCACAGTGCAGGAACAATATTGTTATATTTTAATAAATCGGACAATCCTGCATGCTACGATATGTAATATGTTTGTTTATTTTTTAATATTTTTATTTGTATAATTTTTTTATTAGGGATTTTTAAAAATATGCTTTAAGGCTATGTTCATACTACGTAAAACTACGGCCGTAGTTTTGAGGGTGGAACATAGCCTTATTTTCAATGGGATCCCGGCCGGAGCGTACACACATTGTATGCGCTCCGGGGCTATGGGAAGCATTGATGCGGGCGCACGCTGACGCGCCCGCATCATAGCTCCGCGGCCGGATAGATCACCAGGTCGGTACTTAAGTACCGGCCGGGATGATCCGGGGTCATGGAACGCCCGGTCTCACACGCCGTGTGAACATAGCCTAAGGGTGCATTTACACATACAGGATCTGAAGCAGATTTGATGGTGCAGATTTGATGCTGTGTTCAGTTATTTAGATCAAATCCGCTGCGATACGGTGTGTGTGAAGCTACCCTAAAACTTTTTTTTTTTTTTTTTTACACATTTAGCATTTCATATAAAAGTCCCTTAGGGTAATGTGTTTTTAAAAAAAAAAATATATATATTGATTAAAGTAAAGTTTTTTTTTTTTAAATCTCCACAATCTCCAGTAATATCCTTTAACTCCTACTAGCCATCGTTGTTCAGACTCTCTCCTTACTCCCACAAGTCCTTGTGATAGAGGCCACATCATATATTTTAGTCACTGCTTTTCGTGAACAGATCTCGTACATCATACAGTATCATACATCAAAGTAACTTGGCAAATTTCCTTCTATAACAAAAACAGGCATCGGGGACTCATAGATCATCCAGCCGGACAGAAGAAAACTCAACAATTAAAGGAAACAGACAAATTGGGATGTTTTATATCATTTTCCTTGTTTCTTCCATGTGAAATATCTTGTAAATAGCACCTGACATTAAACAATCTCAACTGTGCCCCCCCTTCCCTCCGTACAGATTTTGGAGCTCAGTAAAGAACTTAGTGTCACAATGTATCGTATCACCGGAGGACGCATCAATTTTGATTGCCAACGAGATTGAAGGAATACTACCTTATACAGTCTTAACCTTTTTCCCTTTCATTTGTCATTGCTTTATGGATGGCAATCCTTGTCTAATGTTGCTTGTCATGAAACCTATGTATCATATTTTATTAGATTTGTATTGCAAAGTGATTTATAAAATTACCAATGAGAACATTACATATGTAATAGATGAGAGATGAATGCTTGGGTAAATGCCCTGTTCATTTGTCACCGATCAAATGAAAACAGATAGTTTCCACTCCATTTAGGTATATATCATGCTGCTTGCTTCGAGCTTTACATAATATAGTTGAGGTAGACAGACGGCTCAGTACAATACATAATACGCACGTTCCTCTTACAGGTAACAGATTGGAACTTCATTTTCTTCAAAAAAATTAAGAGAACAATTGTCAAAAAAATTCAAACTTTATGAATATTCGCCATTTTGTATTATCTTTTCTTATCTTTATTATCTATTCACAATATTATTATTATTTTCCATTTTGTATTATTTTATTTACAATATTAATATTATTTTCCATTTTGTATTATTTTATTCACAATATTAATATTATTTTTCATTTTGTATTATTTTATTAACAATATTAATTCATTAAATTCAGACCTCCTTTGTACTTTGCACATTTTTTTTACTTAATTTGCGCCTTAATATTTCACTAGTCATTAGTAATTTTCACTAGCCGCTCGCTCCATAGTGTGCATTGACAGCTTTTTCTGCGGCCGCTATTCACTGAGTAATGGCCGCAGAAAACTGACATGTCAGTTTTCTACGGCACCGCTAGGGATCCTGGCCGGAGCGTATGCTATGTGTATACACTCCGGCCAGGATTCCCTCAGCCTACAGCACTACGTAAGTACCACAGATTTCTGCGGAACTTACGGAGTGTGAACATTGCCTTGTACTGTATCTTAAAGGTTTTTTTTTCTACTTGCAAAGTTATCTGCTGTAGGGCATAACTAGCTGATGGAGTTGGGTGGGGGATCTTAGCTGATGGTCTTCCTACAATCAGCTAGTTATCTTTTATCTTAAAACAAATCTGTACCCAACCTCACCCCCCAAATTGCTGCTACCGTTCCTTAGTTTGAGTCAATGCATGTCAGAGTCAGCTCTCCTCCCGGTGTTGGTATTCAGGTAAAAAAAAACAAAAAACTTTTATCTGAGCAGTCTGGGGTCAAAGAGGTGGGGCCTAGAGCACCAATGTCCTAGTCCTGCAATGCCTCTACGCTTTAATTTTTTGGTCTATGGGGCTGTGTGAGGTGACATTCTTTTTCGCCATATTCTGTACTTTTTATCAGTATCTTGCTTGTTTGTGACTTTTTAATCGCTTTCATTCAAATTTTTTCTTGGATGGGAATAAAATTAATTTTTTTTATTTTGAAAATAGGAAAAGGGGGGTGATCTGAACTTTTATTATGGGATAGATTTATTAATATATATATATATTTTTTTATACACACTTTTATAGTCCCACAAGGGGAGTCCAATAAGCAATACCATGGTTGCTCATAGGGATCAAAGCAGTACATATTGATTCATGGAATCTGCACTCGATTTATTAGAAGCCACACGGGGACAGGGAAAAATGCCTGGCCATTAAGTATAATGGATCTGATCTGGCCACTGGACTACCAGGGAAGGCATCTAAACGCCATTTAAATGCCACTGTCAGCTCTGACAGCTGCATTTAAATGGTTAAGAAGCCGGCATGCGGGATTGCCCTGTGTCGGTTAATAGCAGCCAAAAATAGCAGCTGTTCACACAATGTAAAGTACAGCTGGCGGCCATACTTTACATTGAAGTAAATGGTTAATTGACTTGCGGCACACCCAACGGTTCCCGCAAGACAATTGTAAAAAAATATTGTTACTGTAGCCAATACAGCAGTATGGGCTGCAGGAATGACCCGGCGGCCAGCAATATAACACCAGTATAACACCGTTGTTGGACACTGTCTGAACATAGCCTTTCTGTGGTCTGCTTGTGGTTCAAACTGTCTGCTCTGTTGTCATCATTAGCCAAACTTTCTGTCTAGTATTCCTCTTGTCTTATTTTTCCTGCTGTATACACTAGCTGGGAATTCATCCAACTCGCTTCCACTATGTGGAAGGCTCCTGTGGGTGTAGTGAGAAGGGTTGTAGTTGAAAAAAGGTAGAGAAGTTGTAGTTGGAGAGAGGTAGAGTTGTCGGAAATCTCAGCCAGAGCGTACAGCAGGAACAGGAAGTTAGACAGGAAATTGGACGGATGAAAACAACAGAGTAGGTAACATAAAATACCCCTAAAACAGTATATTAAACAGGTGGCATTAGGTTTTGTTATTGGAAAACCCTTTAACCCCTAGGCGACCCTGGACGTATAGCACGCACGGTCTGATCGCCGTGCCCGCTAACACAGTAATCGGATGCAGTTGTCAAAGTGGACAGCTGCATCCGATTACTTACTGCAGCACTTCCCTGGTGTCTAGTGGGGAGGAGCGATCCACCCATGTTACCCCGTCCGGGGTCAGCGCCGTAAGGCGCTGATCCCGAATCGGCACTCGATTGCCTCCGGCTGCAGCAGCCGGAAGCAATCGATGTGCCTATCTCATTGATCTATGCTGCATATCTATGCAGCATAGATCTTAATGAGAGATCAGTGCACTTATACTAGAAGTCTCCCAGGGGGGCTTCTAGTATAAGTGTAAAAGTAAAAATAAAAGTGTTATTATTAATAAAAAGCCCCCTCCCCTAATAAAAGTCAGAATCACCCCCCTTTTACCATGTTAAAAATAAAAATAAACAAATAAATTAACAAACATGTTTGGTATCACCGCGTGCATAATCGCCCAAACTATTAATTAATCACATTCCTGATCTCGCACGGTAAATGGCGTAAGCGCAAAAAAATCCCAAAGTGCAAAATTGCGCATTTTTGGTCGCATCAAATCCAGAAAAATTGTAATAAAAAGCGATCAAAAAGTCGCATATGCGCAATTAAGGTACCGATAGAGAGAACACTTTATGGCGCAAAAAATGACACCTGACACAGCGCCATAAGCCTGGGAATAGAGCGATTTTTGAATTTTTTACAGGCCATCAGATACAGAGAAAGTTATACATGTTACATATCGTTGTAATCGTAACGACTTGAGAAACATGCATAACAAGTCAGTTTTACCCCAGGGCGAATGGCGTAAAAACAAATACCCCCCAAATTAACAAAATGCGTTTTTTTTTCAATTTCCCCAAACTTTGAATTTGTTCCTGGTTTTGCAGTGTTCTTTTTGAAAAAAATCAGCCTGTTATTGCAAAGTACAATTAGTGGCGCAAAAAATAAGGGTTTATGTGGGTTTCTAGGTGAAAAAATGCAAGTGCTATGGCCTTTTAAGCACAAGGAGGAAAAAAACGAAAACGCAAAAATTGAAATTGGACGGGTCCTTTAAGGGTTAAAATAGAAAGTGAAGTCTTCCGTTTGGCTGCTCTAGTTTGACTTTCTTTTTTGCCTAAACGACTCAAAACATAAAAAAAGTTCAGAACAGTCAAAACACAATGAACGAATTAGAATGATTGTTTTATTCATAGGCATTTATACATGTGCACTCATGTCCGGATTGGATAAGAACAGGAAGCGTTAATACAGTAAGGTACATGTCCCCTTATTAAAAGGTTTAGTACATTGTTGACTTTCTCCTTGGATTTCACCTCTTTGAATAATGGCCTTTTCTTCACCTTTGATGAAAATGAGTGATGCATTTTCTTGAAGTATAAAGGAGAACAGTGCTGTATTGAAATGATTAAAATTGAAGAGGGAGAATATTACAAAAACCTTGAGTGCGCCATGTATTCACATTCTTTTTTATCTATTATCACATGTGAGAAAAGAAACCTTCATAATGTATCATGTACACAAGCCCCTTATTACGGGAAGCAGGAAAAGTGATTTGTAGTCGTCATCTGCTCCACATGGGGACAAAAGATTGGATTTTCCATCGCCTTATAATGACTCAGATTCTCCAGAATGTAAAGGATACTTTTTTTTTAACACATACTTTATCGATTTAAAAAATGTAAACAAAAAAACAACAGACGACTTATGCCTTACTAGGCATTGCTCCCACTAGCCAGAAACCTACTCCACACTGATGAGGGGCAAATACCCCAAAACAGCTGTCTGTGGATGAATACCTTGCTCGGGTGGTTTCCTTGATTGAAGACATTTCTTGGCTTGGTTGTTCCTTCCCGGAGGAAGGCCTGGCTAGTTCACTGATGTCGAGATGGTGTCTCTGCAGTGTTCTTTTGCATACTTGATTTCCCGGGGGGGCAATGTTCTAGAATACACTGACGTCGAGACACGTGATGGTGTCTCTGAGGTCAACCAGCGTCCTTTAGCAGCAGAAGTGGGATATCGCTAAAGCGGCTGACTGGCTGAGTGGGCCTGTCCAATCAAGTCCCAGGTCCCCTCTTAGACCAGGAAATGGCTGGAAATCGGGGAAATGTAGTGGAGTTATGAGGCACCGCAGCTGGAGCCTGGAGGTAAGACCATGTTATTTCTTTTACCCTCCCTGGAGGTTTTAAAAAAAGTGTCCTTGTTCGGCGTTTTCCTTTACGAGAGGCGATGAGGGGTCTTGTACCACATGTAAAGTAGTTTCCAGGATGACTCTACATGGTTTATACAATGGGATGTCTGGGTTTTCTGTTCTCCTAGAGATCTTTTTCTCATCTCTCTCTAAAGGGGGGAAGCTGGCTGATATACAAGTGCAACATATGTTTTAGATATTCCCTTTGTTTTTAAGTTTACGTTACAAAATGAGCTTTCATATAATGAGAGAGGGATCTGAGGATATTTAGTAATGGGAGAAAGGAAATGCCTTAGGGCCCTATTCCACCGGACGATTATCGTTCGCATAATCGTTAACGATTAACGATCTCAAACGACCGCTATTGCCAAAGACCTGAAAACGTTCACTCATTTCCATGGAACGATAATCGTTTTCTTTGCTATTGCGTTCATATCTACTGCGAACGACTGAACGACGTCTTATTCAATGCAAACGATTTGCGTACTTTTTGAGAACGAGCAACGATAAAAATAGGTCCAGGTCTTATTAAGCGATATCTTATTAGAGGGAGGTTGGTGTAATGGATTTAAGAACTGAACCATCATCCAGGTCACTCATGGACATTAATCACTTCTTTATCTAATCTGTGTGTTTTGAGTCGGGGATACTATGATGAAGTGCGGTTCAGGGAAGAAAAAGAGCGCTGCATCTCACACCTATGGCTGATACTATTGCCCCTAGGCTAAATAAAAAATACATCAGAATTTTGTGTATGAATTCACCAAGCCATACTGCCCTTGTACCATCGTGCAGGTATCTGATACACATGGGTCCCTACACTAAGTCCACACAGTCAGTGGCTACCAACCCTGCAGGCGTGCACAGTCAGGGAACAGGGGCCATGGGATGGCCCTGCGACCCCCATGCCACAGGACCAGACCCAAAAACACCACACCAGAACCCGGCCAGCACCGCCGGGGGAGAAGGTCGCCCCCAAACAGCACAAGTCTGGATGAGGTATTGCGCTCACCATAGCTGCTGCAGACAGAATGGGAAAAGACAGGAGGGATTAAAACCATGTGCACTCAGGTGTCTCCTGCTAATTGCGGTCAGGTGGGTCTCACCAGGAGGAGTGCAAAACACAGAGAAAAGAGAGAAACAAAATGCGGTTCAGGGAAGAAAAAGAGCGCTGCACCTCACACCTATGGCTGATACTAGTGCCCCTAGGCTAAATAAAAAACACATCAGAATTTTGTGTATGAATTGATCAAGCCATACTGCCCCATGACCGTCCCATGGCCCCTGTTCCCTGACTGTGCACGCCTGCGGGGTTGGTAGCCACTGACTGGCATGGTGTGGACTTAGTGTAGGGACCCATGTGTATCAGATACCTGCACAATGGTACATGGGGCAGTATGGCTTGATCAATTCATACACAAAATTCTGAAGTGTTTTTTATTTAGCCTAGGGGCACTAGTATCAGCCATAGGTGTGAGGTGCAGCGCTCTTTTTCTTCCCTGAACCGCATTTTGTTTCTCTCTTTTCTCCGTGTTTTGCACTCCTCCTGGTGAGACCCACATGACCGCAATTAGCAGGAGACACCTGAGTGCACATGGTTTTAATCCCTCCTGTCTTTTCCCATTCTGTCTGCAGCAGCTATGGTGAGCGCAATACCTCATCCAGACTTGTGCTGTTTGGTGGCAACCTTCTCTGCCGACGGTGCTGGCCGGGTTCTGGTGTGGTGTTTTTGGGTCTGGTCCTGTGGCACGGGGGTCGCAGGGCCGTCCCATGGCCCCCGTTCCCTGACTGTGCACGCCTGCGGGGTTGGTAGCCACTGACTGGCACGGTGTGGATTTAGTGTAGGGACCCATGTGTATCAGATACCTGCACGATGGTACATGGGGCAGTATGGCTTGATCAATTCATACACAAAATTCTGATGTGTTTTTTATTTAGCCTAGGGGCACTAGTATTAGCCATAGGTGTGAGGTGCAGCGCTCTTTTTCTTCCCTGAACCGCATTTTGTTTCTCTCTTTTCTCCGTGTTTTGCACTCCTCCTGGTGAGACCCACATGACCGAAATTAGCAGGAGACACCTGAGTGCACATGGTTTTAATCCCTCCTGTCTTTTCCCATTCTGTCTGCAGCAGCTATGGTGAGCGCAATACCTCATCCAGACTTGTGCTGTTTGGTGGCAACCTTCTCTGCCGACAGTGCTGGCCGGGTTCTGGTGTGGTGTTTTTGGGTCTGGTCCTGTGGCATGGGGGTCGCAGGGCCGTCCCATGGCCCCCGTTCCCTGACTGTGCCCGCCTGTGGGGTTGGTAGCCACTGACTGGCACGGTGTGGATTTAGTGTAGGGACCCATGTGTATCAGATACCTGCACGATGGTACATGGGGCAGTATGGCTTGATCAATTCATACACAAAATTCTGATGTGTTTTTTATTTAGCCTAGGGGCACTAGTATTAGCCATAGGTGTGAGGTGCAGCGCTCTTTTTCTTTCCTGAACCGCATACTATGATGAAGTTTATATAGGAAATTTAATCTATGTAAATGGTAGGATGAGCTGCACCTCCTGTGAGCTACACCAAACTTTAAGTGTTGCAGACAATGTTGGAGAGGGAAGCCACTGAGGTGTGCCTAAAAATCAGGATGCCTAGTGAAATTAGTTGAAGGAGCGGAGCACTGTTAGATTAGTGTCAGGAACCAGCGCTCACTGCCACGCACCCAACTGCATCCATTACAACTGGCATCGCGGCCAGGGTCACATCACTCCCCACCGTGGTGCTCAGATCTGACAGTGTCCCTGTTTACGGCATTGTGGCCGAGGCCAGCTCCTCTATGATTGATTATGCTGACTGGTCAGTTAATGGGGGGATGGAGTCCCTGCCCCATTTAGAACCTGGGGCCTGGACTTGAGCTCATATAAACTACTTACTCCCACCATTTTACATTGCCTGAATATAAAGCCTTCTATTGGAGTGCCTACGCTAGCGTAATATCTTGGTTTGCTATTTCTTGTGTATCTAGACTTTGGCTTAGTTTCCCGGACTTCCCTCTGCCCTCGTAGCCCAACTGACCCGGTTTGCTTACCTTGTCTCTATTGTGTATTGTTTGTCCTGTCCTTATTTTGTATGTAGCACCAAGCCAATGTAATTGCAGTCTTTAGGTTGGGGCTGGCCTGTTAAGGGGTTGGGTTCCCCTAAAGGAAAGGACAGATTGGTGGGTGCAACATCAGTATCTCACGTGTGCCCCTGATTTAGTGTTACAATTAGACTCTATATCTACCCAATGTTTGGATGTGTCTTGGAGCCAAAAAGATTTTGTCTGGTCTAACAGTGCCACACAATAATAAGCAGTAATATTAGGACAACCCAAGCCCCACTGAAACTTATTTTAAAGGTAGACATCCTTTACAAAACCTTGAAGAACCCAGTATTATCAATTATTATCATTATTTTTATTATTATTATTATTATTAATATTATTAGCATGTTCTTGGTTTCAGAGCACTCTACATAGGATAACGGGATAAAATTGAGGTCATAATGTAAAATCAAGTACATTAGACATAAAAAAAAAGTAAATGACAGACTGGTATATCTGAAGAGAGGACCTAGCAATCTACATGGTGAGATGTCCATGCAATATACTAATGCTCTTCAGCCTTTGTATTTCTAGTAGTTGAGACCTTTACACCAAGTGGAGAGATAATGGATGTCGACTGGTAAATTCCAGAGAGTTTGGGCATACAGAAAAACGTTTGGCACGGCCAAAAGTTCACATAATTTCTAGACAGTTTTGGTTCACGATTTTCTCTCTGAGAACAAAAGGGTTGGGCAGTGAAAATCCATCATTCCCGACCCATCACTCCACCGACATCATCTGTCAGGGGATAGTCAGAAGGCATGTGATTTTGCATTTAATTATATATCCTCAACTGGGTTATAGCCTATGTTATAATCCAAAGCTTCCTTAACAATTCTTAAGGCTTTAGAGCTGAACTCTGACTGATTTAATAACTTTAATAACTTTCAATAACTTTAAAGGGGAACTTCAGATAAGAAAAACTTGTTTTCTATTTAAAGTACATTAAAGCGTATGTGTTTATACAATGTATTACAGTATCTGTGCGGTTCTGACACACTGGTAGCTGATAGAAGTCCAGGAAGTGAAAAAATGGCCCCTGTGCAAATACACATTGTCTCCTGCTCCTTCTGTTATCCCCTCTTAGGAGACAAATCTTCCATGCCTCTGTCTCACATTGTGTGTGTCTGCTGAGATCAGGTTGATGATGCAGGCAGGTGGCAGGGCGTGATCTCCCAGGAGGCTTGGCTGGATTCCCCAATCCCCTGACTGATTCACCATCTCTGACCAGCCAGAAGCAGGTGTTGCACTGATTTCTCTAATTGTGCAGAAGTGTGCAGTGAAATTAGGGCTGTGTTCACACATGTTGGAGTGTCATTGCAGTACTGCAGTGTATTCACAAAAATGATGCAGTAACACAAGTAAATGATGCTAAATGGCAGAGAGAATCAGAGCCTTATTGTACGGCTCAACTTCAAAGATAACAGATCCTTGATCATAATATGTGCGTGGAAGTGAAAAGAAAAAAAAATTCAAAAAGTTCTTTACTTTATTCCAATATCAGCGTTACAGGCAGAGAAGATAGCATGCTGTTTGGTGTTACAGGTAGAGAATACAGCGTGCTGTGTGGTGTTACAGGTAGTAACTGTGTGCTGTGTGGTGTTACAGGTAGATAATACAGCGTGCTGTGTGGTGTTACAGGTAGAGAATACAGTGCTGTGTGGTGTTACAGGTAGAGAATACAGCGTGCTGTGTGGTGTTACAGGTAGAGAATATAGCGTGCTGTGTGGTGTTACAGGTAGAGAATATAGCGTGCTGTGTGGTGTTACAGGTAGAGAATACAGTGTGCTGTGTGGTGTTACAGGTAGAGAATACAGCGTGCTGTGTGGTGTTACAGGTAGAGAATACAGCGTGCTGTGTTGTGTTACAGGTAGAGAATACAGCGTGCTGTGTGGTGTTACAGGTAGAGAATACAGTGTGGTGTTACAGGTAGAGAATACAGTGCGCTGTGTGGTGTTACAGGTAGAGAATACAGCGCTGTGTGGTGTTACAGATAGAGAATACAGTGTGCTATGTGGTGTTACAGGTAGAGAATACAGCGCGCTGTGGGGTGTTACAGGTAGAGAATACAGTGTGCTGTGTGGTGTTACAGGTAGAGAATACAGTGTGCTGTATGGTGTTACAGGTAGAGAATACAGTGTGCTGTGTGGCGTTACAGATAGAGAATACAGTGTGCTGTGTGGTGTTACAGGTAGAGAATATAGCGTGCTGTGTGGTGTTACAGGTAGAGAATACAGTGTGCTGTGTGGTGTTACAGGTAGAGAATACAGTGTGCTGTGTGGTGTTACAGGTAGAGAATACAGCGTGCTGTGTGGTGTTACAGGTAGAGAATACAGTGTGCTGTGTGGTGTTACAGGTAGAGAATACAGTGTGCTGTGTGGTGTTACAGGTAGAGAATACAGTGTGCTGTGTGTTGTTACAGGTAGAGAATACAGCGCTGTGTGGTATTACAGGTAGAGAATACAGCGTGCTGTGTCATGTTACAGGTAGAGAATACAGGGTGCTGTGTGTTGTTACAGGTAGAGAATACAGTGTGCTGTGTGGTGTTACAGGTAGAGAATACAGTGTGGTGTTACAGGTAGAGAATACAGTGCGCTGTGTGGTGTTACAGGTAGAGAATACAGTGTGGTGTTACAGGTAGAGAATACAGTGCGCTGTGTGGTGTTACAGGTAGAGAATACAGCGCTGTGTGGTGTTACAGATAGAGAATACAGTGTGCTGTGTGTTGTTACAGGTAGAGAATACAGCGCGCTGTGGGGTGTTACAGGTAGAGAATACAGTGTGCTGTGTGGTGTTACAGGTAGAGAATACAGCGTGCTGTGTGGTGTTACAGGTAGAGAATACAGTGTGCTGTGTGGTGTTACAGGTAGAGAATACAGTGTGCTGTGTGGTGTTACAGGTAGAGAATACAGTGTTCTGTGTGTTGTTACAGGTAGAGAATACAGCGCTGTGTGGTATTACAGGTAGAGAATACAGCGTGCTGTGTCATGTTACAGGTAGAGAATACAGGGTGCTGTGTGTTGTTACAGGTAGAGAATACAGTGTGCTGTGTGGTGTTACAGGTAGAGAATACAGTGTGCTGTGTGGTTACAGGTAGAGAATACAGTGCTGTGTGGTGTTACAGGTAGAGAATACAGCGCTGTGTGGTGTTACAGGTAGAGAATACAGCATGCTGTGTGCTGTGTGGTGTTACAGGTAGAGAATACAGTGTGCTGTGTGCTGTTACAGGTAGAGAATACAGCATGCTGTGTGATGTTACAGGTAGAGAATACAGTGTGCTGTGTGGTGTTACAGGTAGAGAATACAGCGTGCTGTGTGGTGGTACAGGTAGTGAATACAGCGTGCTGTGTGGTGTTACAGGTAGAGAATACAGTGTGCTGTGTGGGTGGGACCACAATGAAATCAAAAATTACGGCAAATAATTCAGTAACACAATGAAACTGCAATGTGTGAACACAGCCTAGATGTTCTGCAACAGCTTTGGGCGGGGAATAGGCAGGGTGGAGGACTGTGATGAACAGCTGAGGGAAAGCATTGCATTCTGGAATCTGCAGTACTGTGTACAACTGATAAACCAAGAAGTGAAGAAACACAAAACAGAACAAAACCCCCCAAAACAAATAGATTTTTGGTAGTTTAAAAACTGGAATAGATAGGTAAGTAATGCTTTATGCTTCTGCAGAAGTTTAATTTTTTTAACCTCTACCTGGAGTTCCCCTTTAATACCTTTCTCTCCTATGGTTATTCGACCATTAATACCGTGTTTTTCTGAAAATAAGACAGGGTCTGTGGCTTATGTTTGGGTAGGTCTTATTTTCAGAGAAACACGGCATGCAACAACAATGTAGCCCCTCTCTATATGGTAGTTAGCCTCCATATTGTCACGCTTTTGCTAGGCTACTGTACTGTAAGTTCCCCTCTTGTTAGACCTCCATACTGTATACCTCCCTCGCCCCTCTGTGGTTGTTCCCCCATACTGTTTGCATCCCTTCCCCCTCTGCAGGTAGCCCCAATACTATATACCTCCCTCCTCCTCTGAAATTGTTCCCCCATATACATCTACCCTCTGCAGGTAGTCCCCATACAGTATACTTCCCTTCCCTTCTCTGTAGTTGGCCCATTTACCTTCTGTCCCCCCATATTCAATGTCCCCTACTGTGCATCTTTTTACCACTCCTGTCTCCCCCGCAGCTTGTGTTGAGCAGGTGGGGGTGGGGCATAATAAATCTAGCCCTGATTGGCTAATGCTCGGCCACCCAGTGTCAGGGATCTGGTCAGCTGACTATACCTAAAGCTTATTTTTGGAGTAGGGCTTATATTTACAACATACTCAAAAAAACCTACAAAATATAGCTGTTAGGTCTTATTTTCAGAATGGGTCTTTTTTTTTTGGGGGGGGGGGGGAGAAACACAGTAATTATAATATTTACACCAGGGACTAGTGATGAGCGAATACTGTTCGATCGAATAGATATTCGGTCAAATAGAAAGGTATTCGATCTATCGAATATTATCGAATAGTTTGCCGAATATTCGATAAATATTTGATAAGCGTTCAAATCCCCCAGCTTCCGTTTTTTAAGTCCAAGTGGTCAAATAGATGTTTTTCAATAATCGAATACTTGTTCCCATAGACTTTAATGGTATCGAAATATTCGGAAGATATTCGTACGAATATCGAATATTCGAACATTTCACTATTCGCTCATCACTACCAGGGACTATACATTATTCCAATGCAGCGGAAACAACTAGGAATTTTCCTGATGATGAGCTTGTTGACTGTTTTTTTCCATAACAACCAGTAGGGCTGTGAATTTAACTCCAGACGGTAACATATATATATACATATACATATATATATATATATATATATATACATATACAGTCAAAGAGAGAGAGTTACACTTATGTAAGTTTTTTTTTTACTGTTTATTAGTACAGTTTACAAAGTGGAGTTCAGTAATGGAATTACTTGTTAATGTTGGGACCAGCAAAGATGCTATAGCTGTCTGCAGCATATTGCAACTCCTCTGTGCCTTCACCACAATTTTCAATAGGATATTTCCAAATCCTTTAGTTCAATTTAGTGCCAATTTGCACAGTGGCATATTGGAAGCTTGCACTGTTGCTAAATGGAGTTGTTTGCAGCTAAGGAAAAAAACTTCCTACGCCATTGTTGTATATCATTAATCATTTGACATGTTAGGATGAGCGCTATATGTATAAATCTTGTTTATCTATATTTTAGTCTTAAATAACATTACATCCCACTTTCTTCTTCTATAAATTTTCCTTTCCTGTTTCTCCTAAAGAATATTTTGCATCGAGACTGCGTTGAATAGAAAAGGTTCAAGCTTCAATCGTGTTTTAAGCACTAGAGGGCGCTGTTGTCACTAGAACGCGCTCTTTAAAAACCTCCGATGCTAACAGCCTCTCGAAATGAATTCAACAAAAGACATTAATAATTACTGGTTGTCAACTTTCAATACCATTGATATAGATATATTGCATCTTTAGCAAGACGTACACAGTAATAATCAGAGACAATACAAACGTAAAATGATTGCAATTATATATTTATTGAAGCATCCTGAAGCATCATACCTGTGATGTTCAGAACGCACGTCTCCTGATTTTATAGCGCTGCCGAGGAACAATTGTTTATTTCTGTATTTGTACAAAGGATTTCTGGGATTTTAATTAATTGGAACTCATTAGATAAAATTTCTCAGGTTCTTGCAACATAAAGTAGTTAATAATAATAATAATAATAATAATAATAATAATATATGATAATTTTTGAGCAGATAACATCTAGTTAAACTATATAACTATATAGTTTTTTTTTTATTTTTTTTACATGTGGTTTATTAATAATAGCAGATTGATGTATTAGATACTCATCTTTATGTATCTTGCTCTTTATATAATACAGCACCCTTAGGATTCATGAGGTGTAAGATTATTAGATTTTCTGGATATTTTCAATCACACCTACATAGGTCATCTCTAGTCCATCTCCAGCCCCTACAAATACCTTTAATCATTGCTTTAATGCTATGAAGTTGATGTCTTGTGAAGTTGATGGACAAGTGTCTTTTTTCAACTGTACTGTGTACTGCCTGATCTTAAAGATGTGTTTTATCTTAGTGGAGAATAATATTTGGATTAGTTATTAACCGATTGTGGTTCAAATTTCTCTCTGATTTTTATTTTGTGTGATTTATTTCCACTACATTACTTATACAGCAGGAGCAGGGACTCCTGTCAAAGACAGGCGTCCCTGCTCCTGTACTCTGAGTGGGGAAGTATGCATTAGATAAAGTTTTTGTACAGATAAATGTAAGGAACAGATAACTTACATATTTATGCATGCTGAGATGATCATAGGCCCCACAGTGTATATCTGCTATGTGTAAAGGAGCAGGAACTTATAGGAGTGATAGGAGTGTCTGCAGGAGGAATGCAGCAGCATTGTAGCTTACACTCTGCACATACCGTATGTTGGTTTGAGTGTTGACTGAGCAGGGAGGCATTAAGTGTATCACCTCCGTACCTACAGAAGCAGGAACTTCTATCTTTTGACAGGAGTCCCTGCTCCTGTAAAAAAAAAAAGGCTGATTTCTTAAACAAATAACACCACTCTAGCCCATTGTCTGTACCAGATTCCGCAGTTTGGTTCAATTTGCTTTTAAAGAAATACAATATCAGATACAAATCATGGACAATTGTAAAACTGGTTCAGGAAGCCGCCTTGTGTTTTTTTTTTTTTTTTTTATCCCATACAATCCATAAACCTGGCACTTCTACACTTTATACCTTCATGATTGGGCCATAAAATACTACATGGGAAAAAAGACTGTTTTAAGTATGGAAGACCTTATCATTTAGTTATATGATTGAGTCATGTGAAGTCACTACTGCGACTCTATGACATCATATAACATCACAACTAAACAGAGACATGCCTAGACCCTCCTGTCTCTAATGCAAAGTCTTTAACAGGTCTCCACCAAATATATCTGAATTAATCCTTATTACGTGGCAGGGGTGGTCAAGTCTATGCGGGTGTTATGTGATGTCATGGGTGTTATATGACATCATACCTAGTGACTATATTATATGACTTTATATTAGGTTTTTATAGTACTGGCTCAGGCATTGTGGTTTTCAATGTGCTTGTGTAGGTGGTAAGAGGAATATAGCCATGACATATACACTGCAATGAACACATCAAAACACTGCAGCTAAATCAGACCATATACACACCAGTATAGTAACAGTAATGATAGTAATTATTATTATACAATGACACGTTAATTAAGAAATTGCTCCTTGGTACTGCTGACAATATCCCACCAGCAAAGCTCCATGAATAGATTTGAAAGTGTTACTGATATAATATACTAGCCCTGATGCCACAATGATCATGAGTGGTCTATGTAATTGGAAAACCTTGTTTTCACACTGCATTAAAGTGATTTGTTCTCAATAATGGGCGTTATTGAGAGCTGATCATATATACAACGCGATGATGGAGAATACTGGTGCACTCGCTTGTCTGTGCATTAGGAATTGTAAGGAGCGGATGAAGATTGACGTATTAATGGCGGGGCCTTCATCTGTAAGTGTTTGTTGAAGCTCTAATGTGGTAAAGTTTATATAGAATGTAGACAAAAGGAGTGTGCACATGTACAAGGACTCACAAGTGCATTATCTACATAGTGTACATATAGAAATAAATCACAGCCACATACATATACTAAAATATACATATAAAAACATTTACACGTACAAATACGTAGACATACAAAACATTCATATAAATATATACACAGGTATAAACACATATACCATGCACTTGAAGGGGTATTCCAAGAAAATTAACTTGTCCTCTATCCACAGTACAAGATCGCCCCTGGCTTCTGTGTTATGAATAGAACCATGGATGCGGCACGTGACTCACAGCTCTATTCAATCCTATGGAGGAGCTGGAAAGAGCTGAGTAAGCCGGAAGAGCGCGGTATTCAACTCTCTCCGTCGACTCCATAGGAATGAATACAGCCGCCAGAAACAGTGCTTACTCGTCTCTCTCTGAAACCTCTATAGGAATGAATAGAGCTGCAGGTCACTTGCCGTACCCGTGGCTCTATTCATAACACAGAAGCCGGGGCCGAAACAGGGGGGGCGGTGTCGGAGGTCGGACCCCCCATGATATCTTACTTGTCCCCTATCCTGTGGACAAGCTAACTTTTTTTGACCAGTGTCTGGTTGTGGTCAGGGGCGGTTTTGGCATTTCTGGGGCCCCAAGCGAAGCTATGTCTGGGGCCCCCCCTCGACACGTGTTCCAAAACAATAGACCGCTGTGTGTTGCCCCCAGTAGTATATACCCCTTGTGCGCTACCGCCAGTAATATATACTCCTTATGTGCTGCCCCCAATAGTATATACCCCTTGTGTCCTGCCCCCAGTAGTATATACCCCTTGTTTGCTTCCCCCAGTAGTATATAGACCCCTGTGTGTTCCCCCAGTTATATATAGCCCCCGTGTGCTCCCCCAGAAGTATTTAGACCTCCTGTGTGCTGCCCTAGTTGTATATAGACCCCCTGTGTGCTGCCCCACTTGGATATAGACCTCCTGTGTGCTCCCCCACTTGGATATAGACCCCTGTGTGCTCCTCCAGTAGTATATAAACCCCCTGTGTGGTTCCCCCAGTAGTATATAGACCCCCTGTGTGCCCCACCAGTATTATATAGACCCCTTGTGTGCTGCCCCAGTAGTATACAGACCCCTGTGTGCTCCCCCAGTTATATATAGACCACCTGTGTGCCTCACAAGTAGTATATAGACCCTCTGTATGTTCCCCCAGTAGTATATAGACCCCCTGTGTGCCCCACCAGTAGTATATAGACCCCTGTGTGCTCCCCCAGTAGTATATAGCCCCCCTGTGTGCTCCCCCACTTGGATATAGACCTCCTGTGTGCTCTCCAAGTTGTATATAGACCCCCTGTGTGCTGCCCCCAGTAGTATATAGACCTCTCTGTGAAACCCCAGTAGTCTATAGCCCCCCTGTGTGCTCCCCCAGTTATATATAGCCCCCCTGTGTCTTCCCCGTTATAAAGCCCCCTGTGTGCTCCCCCCATTTATATAGACCCCCGATGTGCAGTTTAACAGCACACCCCAGTTAAACAGTCAGCACACCCCAGTTAAACAGACCCCTGTGTGCTCCCCCTCCCATATAGTATATAACACAATAAAACAAACACTTATACTCACCTGGGTCCGGGCGTCTCCTCTTCTCTTGACTCTTGTGGCCGCAGGAAGGGTTTTCCCTGCGATCACAAGAAGCCGCACTCCCCTTGTCCTGGCGCCGATGCTCCAGTGATGTCACTGGAGCGACGGCACCACAAGGACAAAGCTGCCACTTGTGACCGCAGGGAAAACCCTTCTTGCGGCCACAAGAGTGACTGACAGGAAGGGAGCCAATGTCTCCCGCCCTGTCAGTGCTGCTGCATGTAACTATGAGTGCTCATTACGAGTGCTCATAGTTACAGTTCAGAAAGCAGCAGCGAGCGGGGCAGAGGCCCTGTCCAGCGGTCTTGAGCACAAGAGTGGGGCGTGGGGGCCCCCCTGGATGTTGGGGGTCCCAAGCAATCGCTTGGGGTGCTTGGTGCCAAAGACCGCCACTGGTTGTGGTGTATGGTGGGGTACAGTACTTTCTGATATATACATTCAATATATACAATACAATATTTCTTTTACTAGATCTTGCTCTATGCAATAGCAAAGGAGTCTACAGTAAAGTGAAACTGGCTCAGTTGCCCCCGGCAACCAATCAGATTCCACCTTTAATTTTTCCAAAGAGTCTGTGAGGAATGAAAGGTGGAATCTGATTGGTTGCTAGGGGCAACTGAGCCAGTTTTACTTTACACCATGTTTGATAAATCACCCCCCAGTGTATATTTTACACCCTTTGATAAATCTCCCCCTAAATACTTATTTAATACTAATGTTAGTTTCAAATATAAAAATAATCCCCCAATAATAATACGTGTAAAAGAATACAGTGGGGTGTTGAACACCACTGCCACACAATATACTATAATTTACCTTACTTTGTACTGAATAAAGCTTTGTAAGGTTGCCTATAAATCTTTCACGCTTGAATTCTATGTCGCCGCATGAGATGCTTAAATGTATATTGAAGCAATAATGACAATTACCTAGAAATGACCTATTTATGGCTGATCATGATTCAGGCTTAACTCCTGGATTGCACACAACAGTCACTTAATATGCAACACTAGCTCATGTAAGGAGTATGTCTGCGGTCTACTTTGAAGAGTGGTCGCAGGCAGTAATAGTTGAACAGATTAAATGTATATATTTTTTTAAAATAGTGGCTCAGAAGGTTAAAGGGATTGTCCAGGATAAATTGATACTTGCGGATTTTGTCAGGGTTCAGGAGACATATTGCAGGAGTAATGTATACTTACCTGTCCTGCTTCCCTATTACTTCCGTATCTCAGGCTGCTCATTCTCCATCACTGTCAGTGTGTTGGAATCAACCGGTGACATCCCTCCAGAAATCGCTGGTCAGCATAGACAGCATAAGATCTATGCTGACTGGAGGAAGCAGGACATCACCAGATGTTTACAAAACACTGACAGCAGCAGACAGCAGATAGGGCAGCGGCGGGGGAACGGAACAGGTAAGTATACATTACTTGCATGTCCATGGAGCCCCAACAGGATCCACAAGTATCAAATTATCCTGGACAACCCCTTTAAATGTTACAAACCATAAAGTTTCAGATTACACTTGATGAAGTGAAACATCTGAATGCTGTAGAGCTAACTCTTTACTCGCTTTTGAAGAGTCCTCTAATAGGGTTGGAACTAGAGATGAGCAAATTTACATTACAAATGAAGCAAAGCGCTTTGTTAGCTCAGCAGTCGGCTAATAAACTGACTGCCTTTGACCTTCGTGTCAATCCCTGCCACTTCACCACGGGTACCTGGAAAAGCTGGATCCAGTCCTGGGAAACTGGGAGAAGTTTCCCAGGACTGGATCCAGCTTTTCCAGGCACCAGAGGTGGAACTCAAAGGCAGTTAGCATGTAAAAAGAGAAAAGATAAAGGTCCTCTAGTCAAGTTTAGTTAAAAAGGTGTAAAATAAACTTCATGGTGTGTAATTAAAAGTTGACGTACGATAGAATCAATAGATATGAACAATAAATCATGTAGATTGCTTTAGCATAAACAGAATAAAAGTAAATGCAAACAAGACAATTAAAAGAACATAGATAAAAAGGTATGGATGAATGACTAAATAGTAATTAATTTATAGCAAAATAGATGAATAAATTCATATAAGGAATAACAGTCTTGTAATGTTGATCCTTTAGGAGCGCGATATTATTCCTGTATCGCATAAAATTAGTGTTGAAAGTCCATTGGTGTAATTATTTGTAGTTCCAGAAGTGATAAACATAACATCATAGGTTTAGAGGAGAAAGTTTTGTGATAGCGTTATTTAAGCCGATGGTAGTAATTGCTAGAATGTACAGTGGAGCCGACCCTTGTGCGGTACGGGACTCTTGTCTGCACTGTCAATGGCCGATGGATTGGCTGAATCTAACATAATTTCTTCTTGTATCGATACACTCTGTGAATATATTAACCACGGGAACCCATAGACCGCAGCTTTAATTTTGGTGCCAAGAACAACCACGAGGTTCTGCGGGCAAC
This sequence comes from Dendropsophus ebraccatus, assembly GCF_027789765.1. Taxonomy (NCBI): domain Eukaryota; kingdom Metazoa; phylum Chordata; class Amphibia; order Anura; family Hylidae; genus Dendropsophus; species Dendropsophus ebraccatus. The sequence goes on along the minus strand of NC_091462.1, from coordinate 28,527,786 downwards.
ATTGCCTACTGCGCAAGCGCAACAGTCCATCCCAATTTAAACAACGGCAAAGAGCGCTGCCAGCGCCTACCTAGCCAGTGGAGGACAGCGCATCAACAGGAGGTCACGGCTCCAGCCCAGATTGGCCTGCCAGCAGCGGGATACGGTGAGAGGTGTATCATACACCACACTAAATCATTTGCTTGTTACAAACTACTAAGTCTATGCATTGCAATTATCATTCGGCGATTGACAGTGCATACAAGAGTCCCGTACCGCACAAGGGTCGGCTCCACTATACATTGTAGCCGGCACTTGCTATCATCGGCTTAAATAACGCTATCACAAAACTTTCTCCTCTAAACCTATGATGGTATGTTTATCACTTCTGGAACTACAAATAATTACACCAATGAACTTTGAACACTCATGATATGCGATACAGGACTAAAGGACTGTTATTCCGTATACGAATGTATTCATTTATTCATCCATACCTTTATATTTATGTTCTTTTAATTGTCTTGTTTGCATTTACTTTTATTCTGTTTATGCTAAAGCGATCTACATGATTTATTGTACATATCTATTGCTTCTATCGTACATAAACTTTTAATTACACACCGTAAAGTTTATTTTACACCTTTTTAACTAAACTTGACTAGAGGACCTTTATCTTTTCTCTTTCTACTAGTGTTTTAATCCTTGGGTATAGGACCATTAGGTTAACCTCGTCAAGCTTAATAGCAGTTGAACCTACACCACGTTTACTATTATACTAGTTAGCATGTAAGCCTACTGCCGAGCAAGCCAAGCGCTTTGCTTTGTTTGTAATGTAAATTCGCTCATCTCTAGTTAGGACCATTTACTCTGCAACTCCAAAGAGTGTCAGGTTGTGCTTAAAGGGAACCTAGCATCACTGTTTGATAAGAAAATGCCAGCAATCACTTTAAAGGAGACCTGTTACCCCCTGTGCCAGGGTGAAGGCCGACCCCCCCCCACTAGTGACCCTTATCCTTACCCCTTCTCTACAAGTCCCGCGTCTGGAGCCAGTCCCAGGATGAAGATATCCCTGTCGGAAGCCTGCGCGCGTGCTGCAAAGATGGGTCCGACGCCCATAGAGAATGAATGGCTCCATTCATTCTCTACGGGCATCGCACCCATCTCTGGAGCGCGTGCGCCGGGCTTCCGACAGGGATATCTCCGTCCCGGGACTGGCTCCAGACGCGGGACTTGGAGAAAAGGGGTAAGTATAAGGGTCTCTAGCGGTGGGTCGGGCGGCCTTCACCCCGGCATGGGGGGTGACAGGTCTCCTTTAAAGTGATTGCTGGCCTTTTCTTGTCATACAGTGATGCTAGGGCTATCCAGAAGGTTACCCACTGGCACAGACTGAGGTACTCTCACTGGGTTACACTGGGCAATTTGTATTGATCTATGCCTATGGGTTTTTATGACCACATAGCCACAACTTTATGCAGCATTGGTTCCGATCACCATTGTCTACAAACAAAGACACAAAATCACAGTTGAGTTAAAAGTTAAGGGACCTCTCACAATAAATCTATCGTAACTACAGTAGTACAACTTCAAAATGAATTTAAAGGGGTTGTCTCACAATTACAAGTTATCTTCCATCTTCAGGATGGCGGATAACTATTAGTTTGTGGGGGTCTAACTGCCAGGGATGGCCAAGTACAGCATTCAACCTTGCTCAGGGCTCTTATAGAGAGTGGCTGGAACATCAACACGCATGCACATCCTGCTGCTCTATTCTAATGAGAGACTCAGGAGTTGGAACCCAGTGATCAGATATGTATCCCCTATCTTGCAGGGTAATCGTGGTACAACCCCTTTAAACAATACAACTTCCCACAGACCAGTGTTAATAGACCAAATTTATTTTTTAAAATTGCACCTGTAAAGCTGAACTCTCACTCATTCTTCCGATGGGTGTGGAAAGATGAAGGTGCACTCTTGGAAGTCAGGTTGCCAATTTCAACCATATTTTGTCCAGCAAATTCTGTGCATGAATCCGATTAGTAAGAACAAGGCGTGTGAACAGAACTTGCTGAATATCATACGGCTGCCTTGACAGCCTGACTACCTAGTGTGGCCCTGCATCGCTTCAAGCCCTATCTCTCTCTTTAAGATATTACAGGTAATTTTTCCGAAAGCTCCCAAAGTTGTCTGTAACCTATTTGACTTCATTAGTCCACTTGTGTACAAGACTGGAATAGACAGATTATCTCTCAGGCCACAGGTCAGCCTGAAGAGAAGGTGAATGCTTATTCAATTTATACACATTTTGAAATTGTGTGAGGGACACGTGTCCTTGTCCTTCCTTCCTTCCTCCCCCTCCCTACTCCTTCCCATCTTCCTCACTTCCATCCCTCCCTCCCTCTTCCTTCCTTCCTTCCTTCCTTCCTTTCTTTCTTTCTTTCTTTCTTTCTTTCTTTCTTTCTTTCTTTCTTTCTTTCTTTCTTTCTTTCTTTCTTTCTTTCTTTCTTTCTTTCTTCCTTCCTTCCTCCCTCCCTTACTTCCTGCCACCCATCCTAGCTCCCCCCTCACTACTTCCTTTCTTCATTCCTCCATCCATTTCTTTCCCTCACTTTGTCTTTTTCCTCCTTACTTCCTTGATTTCCTTCTTCCCTCCTTCTTTACTCCCTCCTTCCCCATTCCCCTTCCTTCCTTCCTTCTCTCCCTCCTTCCCTATTTTCTCCCTCCCCACTACCTCCCTTCTTCCTCATTCCTCCCATCCCTCACTGTTTACTTTCTTCTTTCTCTCCCTCCTTCCATCATCCTTCCTAGCTCACTCCCTCCCTCCCTCCCTCCCTCCCTCATTCCTTAATTCCTTCCTTCCTTTTTAATCCCTCTTTGTCTTCTTTCTCCTTCCTTCTCCTTGTTTTCTTTCTTTCCTCCCTCCCTTCTTTCCTACGTCCTCCCTCCCTTCCACTCCCTCCCTCTTTAAGTTCTTTTTTCCTTCCTTCTCTCCTTCCTACCTTCCTAGTCCCCCTCACTCTTTTCCTCTTTCCTTCCTTGCTTCCTTTCTTCATTTCTCCCTCTCTTAGTCTTCTTGCGCCTTCCTTCAGTCCCTCCTTCTATAGTTTCTTGCTCCCTTCCCACTTGCTCCCTTATTCCTCCTCACTCTTCTATCCTTCCTAGCTCCCTCCCTTATTCTTCCTGCCTTCCTTCTTTCCTCCTTCCCTCTTTGTCTTCTTTCTCCTTACATCCTTGATTCCTTCCTTCCCTCCCTCCTTCTCTACTTCCTCCCTCCCTCCTTCCTTTCTCCCTCCTTCTACTCTCTCTCCATCCTTCCTCGATTTCTTCCTTCCCTTCCTCCTTCCCTATGTTTTCCCTCCCTCTTTTTTTCTTTCCTTTCTTTACAAATATTCTGCAATAACTATATGTAACTAAACTCACCTATAAGGATCCCATAAATTACAGCGCCCGTGCAGTGCAGTAGACAGGGAAATATTTGGATGCCATTTCAGTACAGGCTAAATATAGCACAGTCATAAACGACAGTGGAGATGATATCTTATTTCTAAAGATTGGCACCGCCATCGCCATGTTCTGAAGATTGTATATATACATTATAGATTTCTTCTTTTCTTTTAAGTCCACATTACTTGTTTCACTGACATGATAGATTAAATCACTTTAAAGCAGTAAACTGGCAAGAATGGTAGATTTTTACAAGCCATTTTATAACCTGCAGCTCATCACTTCATCTTTCAAACTACAGCTACATTCTTGCAATATTAAAGTATGAAATCAGGGTGTTTTATGTATTATGGGATTTTTTGTGTGGTTGTATCAAACAGAATGCATCAGCGGAGGTTAAGGGATTATACACTAAAAGCTAAATAACCAAACAGGCTGAAACATTTTGTACAGATTCATCACAAGCCTGATTAAGATTAGGCGGCCAAGTGATATATATTTTTCTATTATTTACCAAATGAGATTTTCTTTTATCCTCAGAATTACTCTATACAGCTGAACGACAATTACCGATCGGCTGCTTTCAGTGTGTAGTGTGTTAATAATTGAAGGGTCTGCTACAGAGAGGCTTGGGTACCCCCAGGGACCTTAGGTGTGAGCAACCTGTGCAGCTACACAAGTAACCCCCATACCTTACACTAACTGTATAGCAGCATTATTGTGACATTATATAGCACTGCTATGAGATTACTTTCTGCTACCAACATATTGCACTGTTATCTAGGCACCATCCTATATGACTCGGGCAGTTGAGTACCAAGTGGTAAAGTTATTTGTAGTTTTATGACAGTACGTCGTATCAAGGGAGACAACTAACTGTAACTCACGAAAGGAGTTTCCGTAGTTCATACTTCATTGACGCCATGACCAGCAAGTGATTGGACACAGGTGTGAAATACAAGGCAACTGTAACTTTGTTATAGAGGTATACAGTGCACTTTACTGGTAATGTTATAAGGTACAAATTGCAAGCAAACCTTTGTTATTTGATTCTCAATAGGGAGATGGGTCCCATCAGTGTTTTCATCTCAGGCAGTAGACAAGTTAGAATTGGTCCTACTTACAGGGTACCATCTAAGCTAAAGCCAGATGTATTTATCCCATAGGTGCCTATAAACATTTATGATATTATGATATAAATTTATATAAGCTAACATTAAGAAGGTCCACTTAAAGGAGAAGTCCAGCCCTGGCCAAAATCTAACAGCCAGCAGGGGCAGGGGCCAACAAAACAACCAGTCCTCACTTACCTCTTCCCGTGCCTGCAATCCACCATGTGACCGAAAAGAAGAAAAAAGGAGTACAATTGCCCTAGGGTTTTCACTATTTATAGTTGACTTGTTAGGTGATTTCAAATGAAGTTTTGGAGATTGCGGGGGCCACAGTGATTGGACCTCCACCCCATAATCTCACACTTATCCTCTATCCTGTGGATGGAGAATATGTTAATTTAAGTTGGAATACCACATTAATGCAAGCAATGAGAGTCACCAGCTCAATCCTTTTCATCCAATCGACATTTGAAGGCTTCTAGTTGTTTGTGGAGTGGCAGCAAGACTCCTTACCTATTGAATACCCCTGTTATTGTACAGGTTCCCCTGCAGGTTATACCTGCAGCCCTGGGATAGTTCAATCATTGCTTCCACATTGCACCCACATAGCCACCGAATAACCATTCCTGCTATTGGGGAAGACTAGTAGACAAAACTTTTTACCAGGTTGTGAACAGGATTATGCCTAGGTGCCTATGACTATGCCTCATGCCTAGGTTGCTTTTACTTCTTCTCCGTATTTCTCTATATACATCTGTATTAATGTAATTTTGGTGTAATGCCTAATCCTTGCCTGTCCAGCCAACGACGAGTTATCGAAGTGTCTGATAACAAATGAAGTTAGGCTGGGTTTACTCTGTTTTTGCATTCCGTTTTTTTTCCATCCGTTTTTTGCAACAAAAAAAAAACGGATGACAAAAAACGGATGTATTTTGTGATCAATTTTGATGTTTTTCCATTAACTTCCATTATTAAAAAATGGATCAAAACGTATCCGTTTTTTAATGTACATAGAAACGTAGTCAACCTTATTTTTATGTCCATAAAAAAAAAAAAGATCTGTTTTGATCTGTTTTTTTTTTTTTTTAAATAATGGAAGTCAATGGAAAAACGGATCAAAATGGATGCACATAAATGCATATGTTTTTTCATCCGTTTTTTTATCCGTTTTTTTGCAGCCTTAGGCCATGTTCAGACCTTGTAAGAGACCGGCTGTTGTGTGACCCGGACGGATCTTGCAACGGCTGGTCTCAGAAAAGATCATCCCGGCTGGTACTGCAGTACACGCTGGGTGATCTTTAGCGCCGCCCAGTTCTGATGCGGGCACACCTGTGCATGACCGCATCAGAACTCTCCACTGCACACTATGGAGTGTGAGGCCAGAGCCGCTTGCTCCTTTGTGTGAATTGACAGGGTTTTCTGCGGCCGCTATTCAAATAATAGCGGCCGCAGAAAACTGACATGTCAGTTTTTCACAGCGCCGCTAGGGATCCGGAGGGTGTGTATACTATGTGTATACACTCAGGCCGAGATTCCATAGGCGGCAACGTCAAGTATATTTTCATATTAATCACGGCCGTTGTTGCAATCGGTAACAATAACCGTAGTTCAACGAAAATCTACGTAGTGTGAACATAGCCTTAGTCAGTATAAATCTAGCCCACGTGTGCCTAGAGAATAAACAAGGGATCTTATTCAAACAATCAAAAATCGAGACAGAATAGAAAACTCTCCGCTATTATTTTCCGTTTATTTGCAATGAAACATGAAGACTTCATCTCAATGAGCCACATTCACGAAGGCTGGATATTCAGCCCCCCCCCCCCCCCCCCCTGGCCATGTAAAGAGCTTCTTTTTTTTTTGCATGATTGCTCCGGCTGTGCGGCACACATTGTAATAAATACCCTGGAGGTTTCATTCTACTAGAATCCGCTGGAGTTTTAGCACTGTAGTACAGTATCTGAAATATTGCCAATTGGGTAGTTGGTTTGTCAAGCCACGGTAAGTAGAATTAAATAGGATGATAAGACTTAGCAGAAAGCACAGCTGACAGCTCTCTACACAGGCTGAATGATCACTTTCAATTGTAATCGATTCTGTGAGTACTGAACACGAACCTCCAGGCAATTGAAGAAAATAGGATGATGAAGGACTGGAAACTAATATGTTACACATCTCTATTGATTAGCCATTGATTAGCCATTATTTTCTGAATGACAAACAGGTAGCGGTGAAGTAAGTGAAGCCAGTGATTTATTTACCAGTTACGCGGCGGAGAGACTTCTTTATTCAGCTCATTCTAATCTAATGCTTAAACAAAAGCCAAAGGAGACTACATAAGGTAATGATGCCGGCTGCTGCGGCTGCTTTTTCTATTGGCCTCATCATCGCCAATTAATAAATGAGCGGCTGCTAATAGAGATTTCACTACACCAATGGAGCGCAACTGTTGCCGTAACCTACAGATAGGGTGAATACAAACTCATGGGAATCAGGGTGACCAATTTTAATTCTCACCTGTAATCGAAATTTTTGATTGAATATTAAATGAATATTAAAATATTGGGCATATTTCCTTTGGTTGTTGCTCTACAAATTTAGCCCAAACCTGCCAAACATGTTGCGTACATGAGCTAACATCTTGGTGCAATACCTTTGCTTAAAGTAGTGAAAATAGTTGGCTTGATCTTAAAGTGAATGTACCATAAGGTCCATCACTTTTTATTTTCACAACATTACGGTCAGCGCTGGTGCAGGGATCCCGGTGATTTCCTGCTGACCTTTTTTTTTAAATACCACCCTATTCCCGTTCGCGACACTATTCTTTTCCCATCCACCAGTATATCCATCTAAGTTTGCACTTGACTGTTATAGTGAATTACCTCCATTATGTCTCAACCATGACAATAAAAGTGACAACCAACAATCTTATAAGCTCAAGTGAGGACATTTAAAAAAATTCTGCCCTGCCATAACCCCTGCTCGCACAATTAGTTTGCAAAAAAGACATTTTAGAGGGGATCTCATCCCAATGATCAAATATATTATTGGACAGTACAGGGATCTTTCTGGTTATCTTAGGCAAGATGGGGAGGAGGTGTGGCCTCCTTCCGCACCTCATTTATTATGATTTACGCCTGATCGTAGCCATAATTCATGATACAAATCTACACCTGCTAGAAGCAGATGTAGATTTGTTGTGCCTGGCACAGGATTAGGCTCATGGCCGTCTGGATTTACTAAGAGGCGTGCACCGGCCGAGAACGCTGGTGTTGATAACCCCCCCCCTATGAGTTCTAACACTACACACTAATTTCCCGTATATTACATAAGTCCACATTTGCTTCCACCACACCCCCATGAGGTCCGATAATCCCATCAACATTGTGCAGCTACTGGGGAAGAAATGGGGGTATGAATTTGGCTGCAGGAATTCCTCTGCAAGTAGGATCTGGTCCTAAAGCCGTTTCATGTCTTGTTTGCACATCCTGTTGCAGCACCCGACATAGTCTTCAGGTTATGAAGCTTGTTTTTTTGTTTTGTTTGCAAAAAAGACATCTTAGACATCTCATCTCAATGATCAAATATATTAATGGACAGTACAGGAATCTTTCTAGTTATCTTATCCTTAGGCCTGTATCCATGACAAGGGGACATCCTCTGCATCTAAAGGAATGAAGGTTTCACCATCATTACCGATGGGGATGCTTTACTGTAAGGGAAGGGAGATTATAGAAGTCTCTGCCATGTGATGTTGAAATGATTGGTTTATTGGGCAAGCTCAAGGGAGGCCTGGATGCTTTTCATGAAAATATATTACAAGTTACGGGTGAGAGGGCTTTGATCCAGAGATTTTTCTGATTTCCAAATTTGAGACAGAAAATAATTTTTCTCCTGGTATGGTCCAAATGGCACCTGCCTCATAAGTTTTTTTTTTTTTGCCTTCCTCTGGATCACCACAGTAGGGTTATAGGTTGGAATGGATGGATTGTTATCAACTATGCAACTATCATGGAGTCCTATGATACCTCTGTTCCCTAGTATCTCAAGATCAACACAAGTTTTGAGACAGACAAAAACGCGCTAATATAGTGGAGTATGTATATAACAGTGGGTAGTTATCTGTAAAAGCAGTATAGTCAAACTAACCGGGTAGTGTTGTGCAAACTTTAGGCACAACACTAGTATGCACATTTATCAATATCAGTTGGCTCCAGAGCCAAGCTCCTGGTTCTCGACTCTTGGCATCCACCTCCATGTCAAAACCAGAAAGTACACTGTAGGCACGACGATAAACCATTCGTTCTGCCTTGGCGCAGGACTCATAAGACACTTTAGAACCTTGAGTAGCTTGATAAAGGGTCAGTTCAGCCCCGAAATGTGTTGCTCGTTTTATGCTATGTATGAATAAATGACTAAAAACGGAATTAGGAGGTTCTAAAGTGTCCTGTGCCGAGGCTAAACGAATGGTTTATGGTCGTACCTATAAGATCAACACAAGGGAGCTCATTTTTAAAATGCGCCCCTGGCTTATGCCATGGGAAAAGGTGCAGATTTTTGCACACACCACCTGTAAAAGTTACCCAACTTTTCATTAAGATGGTGATTGAAGGTGAACCTTTGCTTTATAGTTAACAAGTAATAGAAAAAATTTCATTACCTATGAAATGTTCAAGAAGAACCTTTTCTAAACATTATTTCATCCAGTTACGTAATACACAATGGTCACATCCCAGAACTGTAATAATAATAATGTGTGTAAATGTGGATGAGAAACGTCACATTATAGTAATATAAATGCATTTCCTTTCTATCCGTGTCAGCGGTGTAATGCGCGCCTTTATAGGGATTCCATTTTAATTAACGTTACTTAATTTCCGTTTAGTGTAAAGTGTCACTGAACAGCAATGTTCTCTGGATGGTGAGTAAATTAGAAAGTAACTGAAAAATCTGAGCTATCAAAGTGTGTGAATTGAAAATTATAACTTTTTTGTAGGGTCATTAAATAAGGAATTGAGATTTATCTTCCTTGTTTTTCAACAAGTTAATCATGTCTACACATAAATTATAGAAATGATAAATGCCGGTTTTCCACAAGCGAACGTCTTAATACACACATACTGTACACCGAGTCTGGTATGTAATAGTAAGTGAATTATTACATAGACGCGTGTACAGTTTAATTATCTTTTGCCTCTAATTGATTTTGAGGAGTTTAAGTTTATAAATCATAAAGCTGCTAGGACTTCTTGAAGGAGATACAAACTCACATTAGTCTGTAGTCATACCAGACTTAAGTAGTTTGGGACTTTCCATCTGTTTCTTGGAAAATTTTTATAATGAAACATTGGTATTTGTATACATTTCTAAGCATTTTACTGTATATCCTTATAGCCTTATAGGGGTATATGTGACCTATAGGCTCTATGTAGAGATGAGGTAATCTCAGTAAATTTATTTCGGGAAAATTTGCTTAAATTAACTATCAGATATGATTTATATTTTAAGGTGAATTGGGATTTGTATAAGGGCTCGGACTCCTGTCAAAAGACCAGTGTCTCTGCTTCTGTAAACTGATTGGCAGAGAAAATACTGTATGCCTTTCTGCTCAGTTAACTGTAACCAGGCCAGTGCAGAGTGCCCAGCCCAGTGAATGTAATAAGTGTAAGGGCCATATTACGCGGTACAATATTTCCAATACGTGAGCGCCAATCTGCTAGATCGGCGGCCCCTTACAGAACCTATTACACGGGCCAATTATTGTGCAGCAAGGGCTACACGAACGATCAGCTGATGATCGACTCCTTGCTGATTGTTGACTTTATTACTAGAGATGATTGAACATCGGGAAATCTTAGGTTCGATCGAACTCAAACATTTTCGAACGTGCAGCATTTGATTCCCAATGCCTTCCCGATCCATGTGGAAGGAGGAGACAGCCTGAGTACCGCCTGGAATTCCGGGATACAGAATTCCAGGCGGTACTCGGGCTGTCTCCTCCTTCCCCATGGACCAGGAAGGCATCAGGAAGCAAATACTGCACTTTCGTAAATGTTCGAGTTCAATCGAACCTAAGATTTCCATCATCTCTATTTATTACACAAAGCAATATCAGCTTGATTCGGGTGATTACCACTCTGTGTAATAGGGCCCTAAGTAGCAATATAATCAACATTGCTGCTTACCTCCGGACAGCCACACAATGTGAATAGAATAGAGTATATTCAGATGGGGTTTTGGACATGGAAACATGTCGATTTTCTGTCCAAAACAGTATGTCTAACTGCCCAAAACTCCACTCCAGTTGACTTCAAAGGGAGAGGGGAAAGCGCAGAAAAATGTAAGCTCACAGTGTATGTTTTGTCTCACCCATACTGATAAACTTTTATCTACTCCCATGTTACAAATTGTCTATCAAGTGGTATATATACTTTTCATGCCATGCCTCTGGATGGAGTAGTGCAGCAGACATCATAATCTATTTTCCTCCATAACATAAACTATTGAGAAAACAGTAGGGCGGCCCCTATACATGGTAGATCACAGAACAATCCTGTGCAAATTAGGAGGTTTCTATTAGTTTTGTATAGTTGGCAAGTTCAGAACAGTTCTTTAATGAGTCTTTAGCTCTACTAGTAGAGATAAGCCAATTGCTCATCTAAACGAAGCAAAGCACTCATCAAGCCTCCTGCCTATTAGCGCTGCTCCGATCCCTGACGCTCCACTCTGGGTGCCAGGGAAAAGCTAGATCCAATCCTGGGAAACTGAAAGATTTCCAGAATTGGATCCAGCTTTTCCCGGCATCCTGTGAGTAGTGTCAGGGAGTGGAGCAGTGCTGAAAGGCCGTCGGCTTGATGAGCGGAACGCTAATCAATCGAGGCTCTTTGCTTCATTTAAATGAGTGATTAGCTCATCTCTATCTACTGGTATGCCAGAAAGAAGTCTAAAAAGTTACAAAGAACAAATACACTTCTCACTTCTGCTGCCTTAAGGGGCCCATACGCTTTATATTAACATTATCTCCACCGTATGTGTTCGGTGTAAAAGGTTTATGGGGGCCTCCTAACTCTCCACCAACAGATGATGTTGGTGAAGAGAAGGGTCATGTTGAATTTTTGCAGCCTGACCATTGTGTGCTTAGCTAAGGTGCCACCAGAGTAGTCTGGCTGTGTTTCTCATAGAGAACGCATAAACATTTGGGCAATGCTATTTATATATATGGAAAGGCTGGGATATTTAACTGTCAGCCGAACAATCATTATTGAAGGGTTATAGGCACCTTTATATAATATAATTCCTTAATAACTTTGAAAAGGTAACAAAAATACCAACCCCACCGCTAAATTTCTTGTATAAAATGGAAAAGGTGAAAAAATACATGTATTATAAATATTTTGATATGTTGACACTAAGATTTTAGGAAATTCAGAATGATGAAAATTATTCCACTCAAGCAAAATCAAAAGAAGCAAAACAAAAGTCAAAATAGAAACTTATCATCCATCTTACTATGATTGGGTAAATCTGAAATAAAATTGCTTTAAGAATTACTAAATCAATGACTGGTCTACTGAGAGATTACATTAATTATATTGCATATTATATCATTGTTATTTTTTTTATGTAATTTTTATTTATTTTTGTGATTCTTAGATTTTTTTTGTTAGAATATTTTTTTAAGTAATTTATTTAAAAATTCCATTACAAATTAAAACAAAAAATGAGCAATTTTTTTCCTCTTCTCAGAAATGCAGACGTAGATTCATAAATTGTAAGGTTAATAATAAATTATAGCAGTACAGTGAGATGTTTCCGCCTTCCCTTTGTATATTTTACAACTTTTAGATGAAAATGTAACTGTCAGTTTTAAGTTAATTTGGATGGACAGCAATAAAATGCAAACCTCACTTCAAATTAGTATTTTCACTGTGGATTTCTAATGGAAAGTAATTGCTGACAATAGGAAATGACAAATTACTAATTACTTAGTTCAATTAGACTTTTGTGCCTTTGGTCCTTAGCGGCAAGAATACAGCAAATCTTGCACTTTCATAACAATTAATGACACTAAAACTATTTAAACTGCCAACAGATGTAAGTAAGGAGACATGTATTGAAACTTACTTAATTTACATACTATATCAAGTTTATATCAAACTAAATGGTGTTTAATTTTATGCTGCCATTAAAGATGTCTGGTACGCTGCCATTTCTGCAGAACTTTGTAGGACGAAATATCATTGCAATAAAATTATTACTATGGATATTTTCCCCCTGATAATAGCGGAGCCATAAATACATGTGTTAGGCATCAATTTACATATATTGGAATGATTTTTTTTATCCTAATGAAAGATTAATGTTTTAAATGGCATTACAGAACTGTAGAGATTGGATAGATAGATGATAGATAGATAGATAGATAGATAGATAGATATTAGACAGGAGATAGATAGAGAGATAGATAGATAGATAGATAGATGATAGATAGATAGATAGATAGATAGAAGATAAATAGAAAGATAGATAGATAGATACTGTAGATAGAAAGAGAGAGAGATAGATAGATAGATAGATAGATATATAGGAGATAGATAATAGGAGATAGATGGATAGAAGATAGATAGATAGATAGATAGATAGATAGATAGGATATAGATAGATAGATAGATAGATAGATAGGAGATAGATAGATAGATAGATAGATAGATACTGTAGATAGATGATTGATAGATAGATAGATAGATAGGAGATAGATAGATAGATAGGAGATAGATAGATAGGAGATAGATAGATAGATAGATAGATAGATAGATAGATAGATAAGGGAAAAGGGCATAGATGTTCTATGTTGCTATGTACTGAATAATGTCATGTGGAGGGGTTATTGATGCACTGACTTTGAAAGGTGCTGTCTAGGCAGATATTAAATAAACAGCAGCAAAGCAAGCTAAGGTTTACAAAAGCCAGAAGCTTTTACCTCGTATGGAAAATGCCTATGCTTCTTCAGGTTTCTCTCTCTCACTACTGTTCCCCCTCTACAGCACAGAGCAATTGGTATACCCCATCCCCACTTTCTGTGTTTCATCCCCCTGTCTCTGTTTTTAGAGACAGATTTCCCTAACAACAGGAAGAGGGTAGTAGAATACAGAGATACCTAGTGACCAGGACTTTACAGCAATTTTTTTTGAACGTGAAATCATTAAAAATGCGTCAAAGCCTAACTCAGTTGCGAGTATTGGCTATCACATAGAGGGAAGTTGTTTGAAATGTCCGTGACCATTCCACCATACCACCATTATATGTACTGTGAATTACAGAAAGAGGGGAGCCTCGAACTGATGAACCTCCAAAATGCATGTAGCCTACAAGCTAATGCTATAACCAGGGTATATAGGTTTTAATCAAATCTTCAAATTTTGGCTATTGCATATAAACCCCTAAATTCCCGTTCCACTTTCGGATGATTGTGATTGTCTGTAAATACAGACACCTGCATTGTATGTAATGTAGTCTCCCGTTCCCTTAAGGAGAAAATTGCCACAACAAAGCATGTGTTTGCTAACTTTGCACTTTTGACACCTATAATACCTTTTCATATTGTGCTGAAATCTTGTTAATCAATATCCTTCACATTCCAATTTCTGAGAAGTTGAGGTAGTCGGAGAAACTACAGTATATCCTTCAAATTCGGTGCCCTACTAAAGACGTCTTTTGTTTTGAGCAAATAATATTCTCCTCGAGAAAAACAAAGCAAAGGAGCTTATGTTGTTTGCCTTAAAATTACTTTTTAGACCCAAATACTGATACAATCTTCTTGAAAGGTTAAAAAAAAAAAAAATAAAAAAAATATATATATATATATATATATATATATATATATATAGTGTTTTACTGAGATGCTTTCCTTTCAAGATATCCTCATCTTGAACGTTTACTCTTTAGTCTAGGCTTATACTTCTTACTATACAGATGTTGCAGAGTTGATGTTGTCAGGTGTAATATTTAGGACTTAAAGCTAATGTACCACCAGGTACATCGCTCTGGGTTTTCTTACATTAACAGACCGGTGCCAACGCATGGATGCCGGTGGTGCGGTCTTTTTTTTTGGAACCGCCACCCAGTTTCTGTGTATGGCGCAGGTCTATTCCCAAGCACCAGGCCACCCTGGAGCACCCGGAGTCTGATGGCTCCCAGTGTGATAATCTCCCCTCTGACGTGGCTCCATTGGTTCTAATGAAGCCACGGCACAGAGGGAAGGGGGTTTCATCACACTGGCAGTCCTGCCCCCAGTGGTCTGGAGCAGGTCAGTGCTCAGGAATAGACTGGTGCCGCATGCGTGAACTGGGCGGTGGTTCAATAAAAGGACCATGCCACCGGCATCCACCCGTTGGTTCTGGTCTAATCATGTAGAAAAACCAAAGCAATGTAGCTGGGGGTACATTCACCTTAAAGACCTACAGGTAAACCTAGTGTATTCTTCATGTGAGTAACTATAACTGTAGGAGCAGTAGCAGCTGCTCAGGGGCCGACACAGGTACTAAAACAAAACATAATACTACATAACAAAGAGCTATCTAGCGCTAAGATGAGGGTTCTCAGGTACATGGTGCAATCACATACCTCAATACCTTTAATTACCCCTCTTTAGGTGGTGGAGCCCATGTAATTTCACTATGGGCTCTGTGAATACTAGGCAGGCCCGCTTCTGCCATGAGGCGGAATGAGCCTTCCGCCTCAGGCGGCAGATTTTGCGGTCCTGCAGGGGGCGGCATTATGTCCCCCCTGCTGTCATTTTTGTTAAGTATCTCTTAACAAAAATGACAGCGGCCGCTCACCTGTCCCGTCGCCCGCGCTCTCCACATCCCGTCAGGTCCCGCGATGTCACCCTGCAGCTGTCACGGACCTCCAGGCTGTGGTGAGTGCCCGGGGTCGGTGGGGGTTCGCGCTGGGGTGATCCGGTCGCGCGGGGCCGCCCCGCGCGACCCGATCACCCCACTCACTCACCACAGCCTGGAGGTCTGTGACAGCTGCAGGGTGACATCGCGGGACCTGACGGGATGTGGAGACAGCCGAGATCGCGGGCCGGCTGCGGTGTGGGACAGGTGAGTGGATGGCTGCGGCGGCGGCGGGGGGTGGGGGGTGGGCGGGGCGGGGTTGCCGGCCATCACTCGGGGCGGCCGCCTGCCATCACTCGGGGCGGCCGCCTGAGGTTTGCCTCAGGCGGCAGAAACCCCAGAATCGGCCCTGATACTAGGTACACCCTTGGTATCATCTTATAGCTTTACATAATAAAAATTAAGTTGAACACTAAATAATAAGAACTATATATAAGATGCTGTAAGGAAGTAGACAAATGACAGGAGTGCCAACTTTTTTTTTAAAATAAATAATTTTAGAATTCTGTGTCCACTATGAAAATATATTGAAAAGTGTATTGACTCTAAAAATTTGGCGTGAAACGAAATTGTGTTAAAAATTGAACATTCATTAAAAAAAAATTAAGTTTAAAATAATCCTTTTGGATTTCACAACAGTTTGAACTGATTTTTACGGATGATGTTTATCAGATCAGTCATGTTGCAGGTGGGTTGTCTGTCAGGTCTAGCAAAGCTCAGAAGGCACAGTCTCACAGTGATGGCTTCCACAGAAGGATAGTGCCAGTCTTAAATGATTGGAGGTCTGGGTCATGGACCCCCCCCCCCGATCTTGAATAAGAAACACTTAAATAAAAGTTTTGCCTCTTTGTCTATGTTCTTCTTTGCTCAGATATCCAAGTAGATGGAAACAGAGTTGCATATGAACTCATATTGTTTTATCTCTCTGCTGATGTCTCCAAGGAGAACCGGCAAAGTTTATTCCAGCCAGTAGGGCAGAGTTCTGAGCTCTTTGGGGACATTTATCTATACCGGCATATTATTACATCATCTAACATAAAGCAATACCCAATGTCCAACACTAGATTTACTGAGAGGTGCATCCGATGAATCTAAGGCTGACATAGCTGGTATAGATTTTCTATGATTTAGGCCTCATCCCTGCCTTGCTTCATCCCCCTGCCTGCCCTTAGGCCAGCAGGGCGTACATCAGCAAAAATCTGCACCTTTTCCTCGATGTATATCAGGTGCATGTATGACTAATCCCCACCTTTTCTTCAATGGTTGATGGTGGGTTTCAATTAGAGATGAGCGAAGCAGCCGGAAATTCGTTTCACAAGCTTTGTGGATTTTGGGTCAAACTTGTTAAGATTCGATTTGCGATGAATTTCAATAAAACTGCCAAAACTATAGTAGCTACAGGCATGGGACTATAACAGACCATAGACAGCAGTGGACATTGGTGCATCAATGGCGTAATATAATTTTTTTTCACAGGAGTGGAGTGCGACCACTGATTAGGTAAGACGCACACTCAGTTCAGTAATGAAACCCAATTTGTATAACACAGTATACCTTATATAGAAGGTGTGTGTGTGGGGGGGTTTGCTGACATCACAGAGGGGCCTGCAGCTGATTGGACATTCACTAGGGATTATGGTCAATCCCTTTCTCCCGCCCAGTGACACTCCAGTCAGCAATTTTCCATTTTGTTCACTTTGCAGAAAGAAGCGAATTGACAGATTCAGCTGGGTTCACACTATGTATATTTGAGGCTGTATTTGGTCCTCATGTCAGGTCCTCATAGCAACCAAAACCAGGAGTGGATTGAAAACACAGAAAGGCTCTGTCCACACAATGTTGATATTGAGTGGATGGCCGCCATATAACGGTAAATAACTTCCATTATTTCAATACAACAGCCATTTTAAAATAACATGCCATATTTGCCATTAAATGATGGCCATCCACTCAATTACAACATTATGTGAACAGAGCCTTTCTGTGTTTTCAATCCACTCCTTGTTTTGGTTGCTGTACAGCCTCAAACATACAGCCTCAAATATACGTAGTGTGAACATAGCCTGATCACAGTGGATTTGGATCCACCAGATTCGCTTCGCTCATCTCTAGTTTAGATACCCAGGGTGCCAACAATGAAAACATATGACTTGTCACTATGATATGTTAAAAGTTTTCTAAAGTGTTGCTCTCCAGTTTTATAGCCTATCACTTTGTTATCAATAATTTTACACATTTTGCTATGAGGCATGACTTCTTTTCAGATTCAGGCAGATTTATCAACAAAGGTCCATTTTCCAACGTAAATATTTCGACAAATATGGCATTCAGGTTGAATTATATAGTTATGAATTCCCTGCAGCACTTTTTCCAAAGCATCGCAATGGGCTATACTAAGTTTGTGGGGCTTCTGTGTAGAGTGTGCCTTTTCAATTGTGACCTGACATGGCATTTATTTCCGGAGAATAGCCTACTCTACATTCATCAATGTCACAAAGTAGCCAGAGGGTGCATAATAGACCAAATAGGCAGCAAACTGATTTGACTTGGGACTAAACCAGGTTGTGAAGTGATAGGGATTTATCCTTTTTTCTCTTTTTTTATGGAGATATAAATGTTTATGATGGAATACAGATGGGTTCACACTATATTTTTGCAATTTTTTTCATCTGTTTTTGCAAAAAACGGATTAAAAAACTGATGCATTTGTTCACATCTGTTTTGATGTTTTCCATTGACTTCCATTATAAAAAAGGATCACAACGCACCCATGTTTTTTTAAACTTCCTTTATTTATTTTTTTTAAAGAACAATGAATACGAAATTAAACCCCATAAGAATACAATCATACATGGCCTTTACAAAAAGAAAAAAACAGAGGTAATGCATCCCAAAACAAGGAACATTGCCAAATATTATGCAAAAAAAAGAAGGATAAAACACTCGTTAAGAAAATGAAGTTAACTTCTGACATCACTTGCCATCATACTTCTTCCAACTTCCAATTTCCCTATACTCCAACTACCACCCGGTTTTTTTTTAAAACATACACAAAAACGTAGCTGACCTTGTTTTTGTGTATGTTAAGAAAAGGATGGGTTTTTGATCCATTTATTATTATTATTATTATTATTATTATTATTATTATTATTATGGAAGTCAACAAAAAAAAAAACAGATCAAAACAGATGCACACAAATGCATTAGTTTTTTTCATCCGTTTTTGCAAAAAAAAAAAAAAAAAAAAAAGGATTGCAAAAACGTAGCGTGAACCCAGCCTACCTCAATAACTTCTCTGGATCAGTCTTGGTTATTGACAGCTGACTTTCAACCAAATTGGTAGTTTAAAGCCAATCAGAACCAAAAATGGAAGAAAAAAAAAAGCAAAGCAACCTTATTGCTTTTGCAAGGGTATGACAAGAGAGGTGGCTTCACACATATATAGGGATGCTTGGTCATTAGGAAGTGTGGACAGTTGTAATGGTGGTGGTGGTGTTAGGGGGTTGAAGTGTAAAATCAGGCACAGCAGCCAAAAAAAGTGTCCTGTGCTCCAAAACAATCAACACAGTAAATGCATGTTACATGGAGGACATATACCGTGTTGTTTTTCGTATGTAAATTGTCCTTTGAGCTATATTGACTTAACTCATCTATGAGAAGATTAATAGCTTATTGATTTTGTAATGTCATTCTTCGACAAAGAAATTATAATGATAGCAATGACACCATCCACGTTAACTCCAGCAAGATCTTTACATATAAAAATATAGATATATTGAAATTCAAATAAATGTATTTTTAATTGAACAATGGAAAATAAACGGTCTCCAGCAGACAAAAGATGATATTTCATTGTTGTCATGTATCGGCTTACCTGTGGAGAAAAGTCATGTTTCAGCATATAAGTGTATTCAAAATATGACTGGAGCAAAATAGATTCAGCTTTGAACCACATTATGCTTGTCCTTGATAAATAACTATCTCAGCATATAATTCTGACTCGGAGAAAGCCACGTTACTGTGAAAGCATTTACATCTGCACTATACCACCGGCTGCAATTTTGGAAAATTTAGATAATGCTCTCAAAATCTCGTAAAACTGCCCATTACATTAAAATATCAAATTTTATGTTTTCTTTTTCTAGGTAGCACAGTCATAAAAAAGTAAGGGCATTCCTATATTTATTATTACTTTACATATAACTTTACATAATGTAAATGATTGGAAGATCTTGGGACATTAAATTATTGGTCTGGTTTGCTTGTAGTTGCTGTGGTTCCACCATGTCTAAATCCAAGGAGCTCGGCAAGGATTTCATAAAGAAGTTCACATATTTAATCGGACATCAATTATTCTATTGTGCCAAGTAGAGATGAGTGAAGCAGCCGGAAATTTGTTTCACAAGCTTCCTGAATTTTCAGCTCTGTTAGTCTCTCCCTGCTCTGCTGTAACTGCCTGCTGCCATCCAGCTTTCTCCTCCACACACAGCCGACTGGCCGCCTCCGTTACCGAACCTCCTTATATAGAGGGGGAGGGGCTGACATCACAGAGAGGCCTACAGCTGATTGGATGGGCGCTAGGAATTATGGCTAATCCCTTTCTCCCGTCCAGTGGTGCTCCAGACAGCATGTGCAGCCGTCAGTTTGATTCGCAGAGGATCTTGATTTGCCAGATTTGCTTCACTCATCTCTAGTGTTAGGTAACACCTAGAAGTGGAGAAGATCCGAACACAATCAGTCTGATATCAAAAGGAAATATGAGGACTTACAGAAAGCTCTCACCTCAGCTGATGTCATAAGACCTTTAGATATTGGCTGCACAAATCTACCTGGTATACCACTAAACAAAATTGGTAAAAATGCATAAATAATGTAAAGGAGTCAACACGTTTGTAGCTAAAGCAATTTACATTCCTGTACTGTTCTTATCCCCCATTAATCTGAACAACCCTGGTTTCCTCCAGGAAACCAAACTTTCCTACAATCCCCTTTGCTGACATGTACAGTGGAGACTAACTGCTGATACTTGTGGGACTAAGACCAGTGAATTGCAGTTGGATTGAGCATAAATGACAAATGATCACAATTCTATAAGGTGGATGCAACCAAGGGAAATAGATGAAGCTGGCATATGGAGTAATTGTAAATATATTTCTCTCAAAAAGAACATTTTAAAAAGCAATCGTACTTTGGAAATATTTTTCTTATTCAAAGCATTATTTAAAGTATACCTGCCACTTTGGGGCCACGGCAGGATACACTTAAAAAATCCTGCAGGTGGGTGGTCCTCTTATGATGCAAAAAAGGTACAGAACTCGAGGAAGTGCAATTGACTGCATTGTGATACACTTACACGGTCTACGGCACTTCCAGGAGTCCGGTCCTTTGCTGGACCAAGAACTTGCAGGATTTTTTCAGCATATCCTATTATGGCCGCAAAGTGATAGGTATGCATTAAAGAGTAAATTTTTAGGGGTACAGAATGCAAAAAATAGAGAATAGGGAAACATATTGTCTTGGTAATCAAATGTATGATGGATAAAAAACATTTAACAGAAATTGAAAGAAAATTTCCAAACAATAAATCAGATGCTAGTAACATAAAACAGGTTAAAATAATCAAACACAACCATAAAGATGGCCACAATAAACAAATAAACAGAAGTAGGGACAACTACTGGTCTGGAGAGTGGAGGAGAAGAGATAGACTGTAGTGGAGTACAGGGGGGAAGTGTAGTGGAGTAATGGGCACCATACAAAGGGAAAGAAAGCAAACCTGTCCCATTAGTCCAATGGGAGTAGAAAGCTTCCCACATGGAGTTAAATTCAGCTTTACAATCAGTCAGGCATGATGGATAAAATGTTATGGTTTCAGGATTAATTTCTACATCATCCCATGACTGCATTATCTTGAGGTTTTATGGGTTACACCAAGAATTACGATCCTTTTGCCCTTTAACTGTTGCAAAATTGCAATTCTCAACATGTTCGGACAGCCAAAAGCTTTGATTTTGCAGGCATGATAAAAACTGTGCAACAGATGGAGGGCTAAAGGTTACCCATCCCTAGATCACACACTAGTGGCCTACAGTGACTATCAATAGTAAATTACAATTTAGTAAAGTTGAGTGAACTTTTCTAAGGTTTGGTTCAGCAGGTTCACAAATTTTTTAAGTAAAATTCATAAACTTCTGAGCCAAACCTTAACGAACCGCATTAAAACAGCTAAACAACTGAAATTACTTTGATGCAGTTCAGCTGTTCACTCATCAATACTTACCTGTCTGTGCTCCCACCTGTGATTGGCTGAGCAGGTTGTTACTCTTGTTTGGAGAGTGACAGCCCACTCAGCCAATCATTAGCCACAGCGCTTTCCCATCTCAGTGAGTAATTGGAGGTGGCTGGAGACACCACACAGAAGAGGACACCGGGGGAGCGTTGACAGGTAAGCATTTTTATGTATGTGGCTGCCATTTATTTAACAAATTTACAAATGCAGCTTGCAAAAATTCACTCGTGTTAACGAAACAAACTTAGACAAACTTTATTGCGAATCCAGCACCATTTGAGGACACAGAGGAATAATTTAGGGTTACATGGCTTTGCTTTGGTCATGCAACACAAAGATCACATGATGTTGTACCTGTAAGTTATTAGTGTGAGATTACAAATGTGACACAGTAAAAATGCAATCTATCAGTCACAATTTTTTTTAAAAAGAACATGCATCAAATACGCGTAAAAAAAAAAAAATAATGAAAAAATGCCTCTAAAACGTACATGTACCCTGCATATTTCTGAAGCGTTTCTGCTTTTAACTACACTTGTATTTTTCGGCCTTTATTTCACACCATGTGAACATAGTCTAAATTTATCTGAGCTCTTTGATTTTCACAGTCAGTCTTCTGTAGTTTAATACGTGAAAACACTCAGGGAAATGCCTATTTAACAGCCCCCTTCAGTGTCAGAAATTTAACTGAATAATCATTAAAGACAGCAAGAATTTTACGAGTTAATGTAGCCTAAAATAAAATGATAAACATACCGCGTCAAGATTTATGTCCTGAAAAATAAATAAATAAATAAATAAATAAAAAAACAGATTGTTTCTATCTTATACATCTGGCAATTTCCGCAGAAAACAATTACAGTGAATAATAAATGAGGTGTTAATTGAATACTGTTTATGCTGTTTATTATGTATCTGCCTGTGCAGTTACTATAGGATCCCAACCATATGATATTAAATCATTGTGTCAAGGTCCATAAGAGTCACATTCTGAATTGCTATTTTGTTGCTATACTTAAATTTGTATGCATTTTTTTTCTCCCTGAAATTATACGATCTTGGCAAGCTTCCCATTGGCGCTCATAGCAACACAAATATTTTATAAATTGGCCCCAATGTGTTTTATAGAGTATAAACCTCTCTTGCCTGACTGACATTGCTTCAGACAGCTCTCCACAATTACAATTGCATCAAAACATCCACTTGAATTATTGACATTGACATATGAGTCAACATGTACCATCACCAAGTATTATTGGCATGTATTTTTTTCTGACAGCGCAAGCCTATACCATGAATGCCCTAAACAACGGCCTTATTCAAAGCCGATCTTCCCATGCCACAGAGCAGCTGGCCTCATAAGTATATGCATGAGGCTTGTATGTGTTACTGTGAGTATACCAGATTAGTAAATAGAGGATTTTTTTTTATTTTTATATTATATTTTGTTTGTCAAGTCCCTACTCTTCACAGCCTAGAGTCTATTTATTGGATCTAATGCATTATTTTTCCATGGAAATCAGACCTCACAGTAGTGTCATTATATGTTAGAATGCAGGAGAGGAAAACAGATACAAATATAAATGTTAAATTTATGACACACAGTTATCAGTCAGCAGGTGGAAATGGAAACACAATAATAGGCTAACTTGCAGTAATGAGTTGTGGTCAACAGATAAAGTGATGGGAGCTAATTTTCTGTATGTGCTATAGCACGTCTTAAAGAAGTAGTTGAGCCCAGGGGCAGACACAGACAGCAGAGGGCTGTTTGGGATCTTCTCTTATGTTAATACCCCACTACTTAAAGGGGTATTTCGGCCCTTGAGTAAAAATAAATATGCTACTGGGTGAGCTAAGGGAATAAAAAAAAAACATACTTACCTAGCCTCGATCCCCTTTCTTCTTTCTGCTTATGAAAATAGTATTTGGGGGCAGGACCTACAATCTTAGCCAATCACTATGCTGAGGTAGGATATCAACACAAGCAGTGATTGGCTGAAATGTCAGGTCCTGCTTTCAAGTGGTCGTCTCAGAAGCAGGAATAAAAATAAAAAAAAAATTGATGGCCAGGCGGATGCAAAAAGGACATGCAGGGGAACAGCAGGGAATCTGAGCTAGGTAAGTATGTTTATTTTTATATCCTCCTGCCTCAGCAGTATATTAATTTTCAGTAAGAAGGAGGAGAAGATCCACAGCGTCCAAAAAAAGTTTTGTTGTCTTTATTATGAGGCATATAAAAAGTTACAAAAGATAAAAACGTAGGCCCAACGTTTTTATCTTTTGTAACTTTTTATATGCCTCATAATAAAGACAACAAAACTTTTTTTGGACGCTGTGGATCTTCTCCTCCTTCTTACTATTATCACCGGGTGCGGCCCGCTACTACTCCACTTGCTCCTGCCTGAACGTCCACCATCACACAACAAACCACCTATCGTGAGCTGAGTTTTTTCTTTGTTCATATTAATTTTCACTATAGGCAGGAATGACCCTTTAATAGGGGCAAATAAACTTACTATTTCAGTCCCTTACTCTCAATCTAAGAGACCTGTGGTTGCTTTTAGGGTAGCTTTTTTTTAACATTGTGGGTCTCTAACAGCATTTGGAGATGCTTTGCAGCAAGCACTAAAGCAAGCACTCATTCCAAAGGGAGGAGGCTGAGCTATGAGCATAATCTTTTGTCGCCTCTATCTACTGATGTCTGCTTTTGCTTTAAGGCTATGTTCACATTTACCGTCACAATATCGACCATTTTTTATTGGACGGCCATTATTTAACTGCAGCTATTTTATAAGGATGGCCATTATTGAACAAATGACGGCCGTCAAATAAAAACGGCCGTCATTTCAAGGGTGTGTAAACATAGCCCTATGATGTACAGAATCCTTAGCCTTATCATCACTTAAAAAAGCAGGACGCCTCAGCTTTACTTTTAGGCTTAGCTGTGCGAATGTAAATAACGAGATAAATGTAATAAACATGAATGTGTTAGCACAAGTACAATTGTCACCATACCATTTGATTCTTCGAGCATCCATATAATTTCTTAACAATTCATTCCATCTTGTAAAGCAACATGAAAGCAAATATATACCTTCACTGGAGGGGTTTGCATGAGAACATTTACCAGTAGCAGAGTCCACTGGTACAGAATAGGTGAAGATTTTTCTTTTCTCTTCTTTTTCTCTCTTTTTCCCAATAGTGACCTTTATCTGCAGTTGAGATGACCTTGACTCCAATAGGTCAGCCTTATTGATGTTAGTAATAGATCCATTGCTAACAGATAAATGATATAATGGTAACTGGTTTGTCAGATGTCGTTCAATCCAATTTCAATTGTTTTTATCGATTACTTCTTTTAGCAGTAGAAAAACCTGTTGGGAACATAAAGGGGCATCTAGAACGCTCAGTATCAAACAAGTGGATCCAGAAGATGATTCTTAACAATTCTGCTGCAAATGATAAGGAATGGTGTATTCTGTATTGCAGAGTAACTTAGCTACAAGACTAGCCATAAACATTTTATACTGATGACTTGAAAGGTGGACAAAAAAAAAGTCACAAATTTTGATCTGCAACTTATATTCATGATCCGCAACTTATTGACACAAGAACCCACAACTGCACTATTGGCAAATCCTCCCTGTGTGTAAACATAGCCTGAAGGTGATGGAGAATAACGCAAAAAAAAAAAAAACAAACAAAAAGAATTTGATATGCAGACCCTAGAGTAAGGAAGACGGAAGACGGGAAAGAATCATACAGTTCCTGATATATAGGCTTTCTATCACAAAGAAATGGCTGACTTATGTTAGCAACCCTTTTACTATTGGGGAACCTAAATGCAGTTAAAGGGGAATTCCAAGTAAGAACACATCCCCTATCTACAGGATATGGGTTAAGTGTAAGATCACACTGAATAATGCACAACTGACCGATACATTAAAAAGAACCCATTGGGACCAAATTCTGAAAATCGTAAGAGGAATGGGGGGGGGGGGGGGGGGACTTTCAGTATTAGTAGATCTGAGACTATTGAATTTCTTGCACTGGAAGACCTAGCATATCCATACACTGCATGGACAGCCTGATTTTTTTTTATATAAATTGTGCAATTCTGCCTTGCTCCAGCACTACAACTGAGTGCACCCTGTGGTCTTATTATTATTATTATAATTATTAGAGGACTATTCTCAAAAGTGTAAGCACCAAAGTGGACAAACACTTTAAGAAAAACCTGTCAACAGCTATTCCAAAATTATGTTTATCTTTAGTGTTTAGTGAGCATGCTCAATAAAGCATAGTGCTTAATCGAGCATCAGGGTGCTTGATGCTCAACCAAGCACCTTATTGTACTCGAGTGAAGGTTGCCATACACCTGCAATAACTGACGGCTGAACAATCATTCAGGTATCAATTATATCTGTTACATTTTTTTGCTGTAATTTTTGTATATTTCATCTCTTAAAGGGAAGTTCAAAAAAAAAAAAGTGAAATAGGTTTCTGCAAAATAATAGAAATTTTGTGGTATACTGGTTAAATGCTTGAGTCTCAATGGGGTTCATTACTCAAGTCGAGCATTTAAGTGCTCACTCAACCTATTTACCCATGCGTACACATTCTCTACATGTCTGTGGTATGTGCGTCAGAGTAAAGTGTTTTTAGATATTGGACTTTGGGAGAATTAACTAAGGTATTGCATTGCATTGAAATCAAGGGAATGATGATGAAATTTATCGAGGCCTTTGCGCCTATTTTTAAGATTTTTCACCTATAAGTTCTACTTATGAACCAGTATTTGACGAGCATTCACGCAAAAAAATTGCATAATCTGGGAGAAGGTGCATAAACTGGTGGAGGCTTATGTCTGGTACCAGGTACCAGGGAATTTCTTTGCAACAAATTTTCTATGACAATAGACTCCTTAAAGTGTCACTGTCGTTATAATTTTCAAAATCTAGTTCAACAGTAGATGTGATATAAAGCATGTTTGCAATTTACAATCATTATTATTATTATTATTTTTTTTAGTTATCATGGAAAACACGGCACTTACTGTTTTCTGACTCTTTTTTTTCTCAAAGAGTCAGAAAACAGGAAGTCCCTTGTTTCCCAGGCCATCTGAGCGCTCACAGAGAAGTCATGGGACTGATGGACACAATGAGCTGTGACTCCCTGTACTGGCCGGAATTCCTGGGTTTAGTCTATTTTTTTTCAACCAGCACAAGTCAGAAAATCTGCCTTCTGGAGACTGGACCTGGATTTCTGGTAAGTTCAGCCTTGTTTTACAGCATGATAACAACAGAGCAAAAAAAAAATAAATCATGAATGTATATTGCAACAGGCTTCATTTTACATTTACTGTTGATTTAGATTTTTAAAGTTATAATGACAGTGACACTTTAATAAATGTCCCCTTTGTCCTTTGTATGTGCTGTACATAATTAAAGTTGATGGAGTCATTGAAGCATTCCTCTCTTCTCCCTCCCTTGCTGCAAGCACGCTTCTTGCCTGATGATTGAGCTTACATTCAGATGAGCTTCTGTTGATGTCACCATAGGCAGGAGGCGTGCTTGCAGCAGGGAAGTGAGAGCGAAAGAGAGAGAAGTGACTCAGCGACTGATGGGTGACTCCCTAATGACTCCAGAACCTTAAATTACCTACAGCACATGCCCAAAGCAAAGTTTCCTATCTAAAAACATATTTCATAGACACATATATGTATATAGAATGGATACTCAATTACCTATATCACACTTTCAGCCACTTCACTTTGAAAATGCTGTTGACAAGTCCCCTTTAAATTAACCCTAAGGCGAGCAAGACAACGCTTCAGCAAGAAAGTCACATTACAAGATTAAATGACACTTTTTCCAGGACCTCTGTATCTCTAACCCCAGCCCCCTAAACTGTCATCCGCTCTTCTGCACACTAAAAATGTTACTGGAAAATAACATTTAATTCAGTCCATCAAGTAATTTAATCAATTTATTATCGGAGAGAAAACTTAAATAATACACCATTTGGTAGTACGCTCATATATCTTATATTTAGTGTTCTAATTAGAGAGATGTCAGCTCCGCAAAGTTTGAAAACGAAGTCTAATTTATACATTAGTACAGATGATGTTAATCAGGGTTAAATGTATTAATATTAAAGTTTCTGGAGTTAACTTTGTAACATGCTTCTTCATCATTTTATGAGCTGCTTTTCTTCATTTTGCATTTGAGTTATTTATTACGGGTTTGATGAGTCGCAGGTTAACCCTTCCATTACAAGCACAATGCGGACGCATGAAGTGCACATCAATGCAGTGGTGTCACATCATGTCCCCTCTTGGAACCAGGAAGGTGTGGTCCAGCCAAGTGTTTGGGAGCCGCTATTAATAGTATAGCTAGTATACAGCGCATGGTAATAGTCAATTGATAGGCCTTATTGATTAAGATATATTTCTTCTTTGGGAGGAAGGATGAATAGGAAAACATGATTCTGTCATTGTAAGGCTATGTTCACACTGTGTAAAAAAAATTAGAGAAAAAGAGAAAAAATAACGCTTTTCGTTATTGAATTATAATTGAAGTCAACGGAATGCATTAAAGTCAATGGAATGACAGTTGCTCAATACATATAGGGGAAAATTTATCAAGGGCTTTGCACCTATTTTAGGTGAATAATTGGATTTTTCACCCATTTTTGGTCTAAGTTCTATTTATAGTTCAATAGAAAATCCCAGCACTCACCAATATCATAATCTTCAACGTTTATTCGGTATCCATAGCCATACAAGCCATATTTCTCTCCTCGAGCACCACCTGAACCTTCATGGTGTGCCACTCTGAATTTCTTCCATATTACGATTTGTGTTGTGTTGGGGTGTAAACTATGTCTATCACATTAACCTTCAATAATGAAGAAATGGCAAGGATTTTATCATAGCCAATAAGATCAATTAGTAGGTTCACACTTGTATGGGTATGGGTACCGAATAAACGTTGAAGATTATGATATTAGGATTTTCGATTGAACTTTTTTGCTGGGATTATATTGCTTTCCTTGAGCACCACCTGAACCTTCATGGAATGCCGCTCTGAATTTCTTCCATAAGTTCTATTTATGAACTTTTGTTCTACAGGCGAATATTTTTTAGATGCAACTTTTTTTTTAACTGCCCATCTGGCTGTCCATCTCCTATTCCATGGGGCAGACGGACAATGTTTTTTTGATCAAAACAATATGATCAACCGAGATGCATCAGCTGATTGCTTGCCCTATTATATTTTGGGCGATATCAGCTTGTTCACCGATAATCACCTGCGTAATAGGACCCAAGGAATTACACAGTTTTAGTTGATTCTATTAATTTTTCCCACTCCAAAGATACTCCACTGAAGACCTTTAGAAAAGTAAAGCTCCAAGCCTATACCTCTTCTTCTTTTAGGTCATGGTCGATTCATAAACGTCAATTTACTTTGATGATCACATATAGAGGAGAGAGGACCCCCCCCTCCAAAATACAAAAAATTGAGAATGTTTGCTCCCACCTCTTTTCTCCGTTGCCGAGAAATCCCCCTCGGAAGCCGTGCGTGCTCTCATCAGAGATGAGTCCGACTCCTATAGAGGATGACTGAAGAAGTCTTTCTCTATGGGCGTCGGACTCATCTCTGGTGAATTTAAATGCAGACTTACACAATAAAAAAGTTTTCAGGGACTTTATTATTGACTATCTATACTTCTACCTTTTTATGCCAACTAACCTGGTAGGTAGATCTTAGTCTTGATCACTCTTTACCCCTTCTAAAAGTAGATGCACATTTTAAGGTTTGTCTGTCTCTCTAGTCTGTCATTCTCCACAAAATGACAGTCTCCAGATGCCCTGGAAAATCATTGATCTGAGAGATTAAGTAAAGTAATGCATGAGCTTTGTAGACGATAACACTTGGGGGGTCAACAGGGTAAATGCTACTTGGAATGAAAGTAAAGCTTTCCATTGGGAGGCGTGTTAATCTTAAATTCTATGAACATTTTTTTCATATACTTCTTTTTTGGGAACAGGCTACTACTTCTTACTTATAGGCTTCTACATGAATTAATACTTTAGCTACAAGAGCGGGTCACTTATAGGTCACAAGAATCACCAACATTATTCTCCTCTATGCCTTTCCCCAAATAACCTGCCTGCCACATTCTCACATGCTTGATTGAAATGTTTCTAGTATACTTTTGGAATGAAATACACAGGCTTAGTGACTCAATATTTTAAAATGAATACATTTTTGATCTCACACGGTGATAGAGGCTCAAGTTTCCAAGAACTACTATCTCCTTTTTCCCATAAAGCTGGCACATATTGAATAAAACTGTTGGGAAGACAAGGGATAAATTAGCCATTTATGCTACTTAAAGCTTGCCTTTGGGTTTTCTTTCTTGACATGATATCATCATTCATTTCTTCTAATGTAATAGCACTATCGCAACAAAAAAAAGACATTTCCCATGGTAGTTAATTTTGTTTCAACGAGTGGAATTTCTGAAACAAAAAAAAAGTATTATTCATGTATTGAAATGGTGATTTTAGACAATTCACAATTACCATTAATAATACAAAGATAAAATTAAAAAGCTAAAGGTTCTATATACATCTAGATGTCCCATGGGCCTAATGGTGAGACTAGACCCATCTTGGCCACCCCGTATGTATAAAAAAATATGTGCTCAAAAATGTAATTTCTGAATCCTCATATAACTAATAGTATCTAGGAGTAAGGGGTTTGAGGTCTTCTTCAAGTGGGTTTCTCTTCTGCTGGACCTTTGGAGCCCAGAGGTGTAACTTGAAGTGGTGGTCCCCAGTGCAAAATCTTTAAAAGGGCCATTCAGCTCTAATCCTTCATTAACCCCTTCTGGACCGGGCAAATCTTTTGCGCTTACGCCATTTACAGTGGGAGATCAAGTATTAAATAACTTAATAGTTCTGGTGATTGAACACGCGGCGACACCAAACATGTTTGTTTATTTATTTATTTTTATTTATAAAATGGGGAAAGGGGGGTGATTCAAACTTTTATTAGGGAAGGGGATTTTTTATTAATTAAAAAACTTTTTTTTTTTTTTTTTTACACACATACTAGAAGTCCCCCTGTGGTTAGGGTTATTCCCCCAGGGGGACTTCTAGTATGTCTGCTCTGATCTCTCATTGAGATCTATGCAGTATAGATATACTGCATAGATTAATGAGTTAGGCATTCTTTTGCTTTCGGCTGCTACAGCCGAAAACAATAGAATGCCGAGCCGGGATTTGACAGCTGCATTTAAAAGGCTAATTAGCTGGCATGGCGATCGGTCCCGGGCTGCAGATAGCCCCCAGGATTGCGGCGGTTCAGAGCGGGGTTGCCGCGCAGCCCCCCTCTAAATGCCCCCACCCGCATAAGAACGTACAGTTACGCCCTCATGTGGGAAGGGGTTAATAGTAGGGGAAGAGAGATTTTATGGGCCCTCTTAGGCTCCTGGGCCAAGGTGCATCTGTTGTACCCCCTATATCTACTGGTGCCCATTGTTTCAGATACTTGGCCCAGTGAAGGATATACTTCAGTGGGCCAGTCTGGACTTCTCAACAATTAGTTACAGTTACTATTTTTATTATTAGGTTACTATATATTGGTATAATTTAAAAGAAATTGGTTTTATTTATTTTTTTAAATTAGCCCTCAAAACTGTTGATGAGAAGATGAGAGGGGTGGTGTAATGATATGTTTCATTATGCAAATGGTGTTTACTGTCCTGGTTGATGATACGGGTAGGCTCTTCTTGTTTGGTGCCCAGCAGTCTTTGTATTGTAAACTCCCCTAGCCCCTAAATGCTGCTATGACTGAGAGCTCCTACAGTATTATGATTGGATGCTAGATCTGTTCCTCAAAGATTAGAGGAGGAGTCAGGGAAGGTCTCAATACAGAAAGGTCTGGACACCTAACAAGTAGAGCTCACCTCTTAGGCACTTGCCATAGCCACAACTGGGGCATCAAAATGTTTTTCTTCCGAATGACCAAAGAGAAGGTTTCTTCAGATTAAATGCCTAATGCTCTGTAAAGGGCTATTACCAATTTTGAGAACTCAAGACTGCTGGTGGATCATCAGCGGCGTTTAAGTGCAAGTGACAGGAGCATCTCCTGTCACTTGCCGATCGGGTCCCCCGCAGTGTGTCTGTGGGGGTCCCGATCATATGGCCGTACTGACGGAGGTCCCTTACCTTCCTTCGTGCAGTCAGGCCTTTACTCTTCGGATTGGATCTGCCACAGGCATCAGCAGATCACCGATAACACTTATCCTTGCTATACTATGGCATAGCAGTGATCAGTGTATACAATCTAATGTATTAAAGTAAGCTAAATTTGTCTTTTTTGTGTGTTCCAGATGGGGGAGTGGCTGTCTCTACTGGGTCGTGCACTCCACCCATCCCAACCAGGTGGTGTAATTACTTTTTCTGGTATAAGATGGATCTTGCATGGCCAGAGCATAGGCTTACTACATGCCATAAAGAGGCCATAGTACAGTGTAGGGTCCACCCCGAGCATGAGGTCACCTTATTGTTGGTGGGGTGGTTTACACTGTTTGCAAATGGTAACCAATGGTAACTTTTGCATGACCACAACACAGCTAGAGTTAAAGCAAATGTACCATCATACCATCAGGTACATTTACTATTATTGTTGCACATGAATAGAACGGCGATAGCGTGGCGAAGTCAGTGCCGCTGTCATTTTTTTGAACCATGGCCCGTTTTCTTTGCTAGTCAATTAACAAGAGCAAAAAGGAAGATTCCAGCACCAGGAAAGTCCATAGTAAATTCTTTATTGTAACATCCGAATAAAACAATAAAACTTGAAGATAGCTTGACAGTAGCTGACACGTTTCGATGTATACAGATCTTAATCGTAGCAGGCTGGAATCTTCCTTTTTGCTGTTCTGGATTGTTCTGGAAGCCCACACCTCCGTGCACCTGGTGAGGAGATTAACAAGCACTGGCCCAGGCTGAAGCACTGAAGGCTGGCCTGGCCTGCTCCCAGAGGAAGAGAACTGCTGGCCCTCTATGACGTGGCACAGAGCGACGGAGGTGCACTGGGTGCAATTTTTACTGATTTTAACAAGTTTTTTTTTCTTAAGGTGGCACCATAATGCATGACATTGTCATTTAGACACTGTGTGGTACAGTTCTTTGTACACAGTGTAACAGAAATCATTAGGTGCATAATCACAATGACACCATACAACTTTAAAGGGGTTGTCTGAGACTTTTCAAAAACTAACATTGCATTGACTTCTGTGACTTCTGTGGGTGTTGTACGTTCTAAATACACTTTCATTATTTATTTCTAGCTCTATTTGGGTTCTCAGGCTTAGTCACATGACCACTCTGCTTGTGATTTCTTCCTGTGATAAACAAAATTTGTGCCCAAAAAGAGGGTAATCTGGATGGTACTAATCAAGAAACAAACTAGGAAGGGCCATTAGCCCAATTCACATCCAGTAGCACCTTCCATTAGGTAAAACTAAGCTTTTAATGGATTTCTAATAGCACAACCATGTATTATGTTTCAAAAGAAAGCCATTAAAAGCTACATTTTACTTCTACTACTTCTTAATTCTACTACGTTTTAATTCTACTGGATGTGAATCGGACTAGAGGCCCTTCCTAGTTTGTTTCGTTTCTTCCTGTGATGTCACGTTCAATATCCCTACCACTGAACATGGTCACAGGTGGGATCATCAGGCGAGTGGGGCAGTTGTCTCTTTCTCATGGGCTAGCTGAAATTCAACATTGATTTTAGCCCTTTCCCTGGGTGGAGCTAATATTGGAGCTCAGTAGAAACTGTTGCAGTAAGGTTAGCATCGCATAGAGGAGGGCAGGAGCTTATAGCTATGTTGTGGGTTGCTTATGGTTAACCTTATCGTCTTGTAGTGTTAAACACAAGCAGCTATCAGCCCTGCTCTCCTCCATGGCATGCTTACCTTTCTGTGAAAATTTCTGCTGAGCTGCAATATTAGCTCCGCCCAGGGGCAGGGCTAAAAATCAATGTGGAATTCCAGCCAGCCCATAGGAGGGATGCCTGCCCCACCCAGCTGATTACTGTTCAGTGGAAGGAACAGGAAGCAGATATTGAAGGTGACATAACAGGAAATAAAGGAATCACAAGCAGAGTGGGTGTGTAAACAAAAAAAGAGCTAGAAATATATAATGAGGGTGCCTTCACACGTACCGGATCTGCAGCGGATTTCATGCTGCGGATTTGCAGCAAAATCCGCTGCGGATCCAGTGAGATTCATGCCTATGAGAGCACATACTCGCAGCGGGATTGACATCCCGCTGTGAGTATGGGCGTTAACCACCTGCAGCCCCGCAGCCCGCTGCCGAGAGCATACATTACCTGCTCGGCTGCATGTCAGGCTCCCAGCTCCGGTCCTGCTTAGCCAATTAGTGCACGACAGCACTGATTGGCTGAACGGGACCGGAGCCGGGAGCCTGATATGCAGCCACGTTGCCGAGCAGGTAATTTATGCTCTCAGTGGCGAGCTGCGGGCGGCATGGGGGTTAACGCACATACTCACAGTGGGATGTCAATCCCGCTGCGAGTATGTGCTCTCATAGGCATGAATGGCACTGGATCCGCTGCGGATTTCACTGCGAATCCACAGCATGAAATCCGCTGCTGATCCGGTAAGTGTGAAGGCACCCTGAAAGTGTATATAGAACATTTAACATCCACAGAAGTCAACGCAATGCTAGTTTTTTTAAAGTCAAAATTCTTAAAACTCTTTATATCTTTGCACATAAAATATTATAAAGTTTTTATTTTTTTTACTTTTTTAAAACACACAAAAGGATGTTTTAAAGACGTATTATTTCCCATTTGATAAACTCAGACCTGCCGATGGAGTGAGTCCTTAGTGAGGTAGAATAGCTAGGTCATTGCAAACTAATTTGGCATGGAAACCATTAAAACTCCAATGAGAGCTGCTGATAAGTACATTATATTTTAAGTACATGACCCCATTTGAATGGACATCGGTGTTGCTTTAAACAAGTCTTAAATAGTTACAGTGTATAAAAGTGAAGTACAATTTTATTGTGGGTTCAATTGAAACTTCAGCTTTTTTATACGTCTCGCTATCTCTTTTCTCCTTGTAATGCATATACTTATTAGTGTAATTATTGATCATCTTTGGCCCCGGTCTCCCTCTTGCTCATTTTCAATACATTGGTAATATCTCTGTGATGAAAGATGACTTAAGTATGTGTTGAAAGATTTTGTATAATTGCTCTAAATGAACATACATATTCATTATGACAAGACCTTATGTCTGGGTCGTTATACAAAAAAGATTGCTTGTCTTCTTGAGTTGGACATAGTTCAGCTATAAAGTGAGACATGTGTCATACCATTATACAAATTTAAAGGACTGAGCCAAATGATTTAATCTTTTTTACATGATGTAAGACGATACATATCATTATATTAAGACCTACCGTTGTGTCAACAATGGTAAAAAGGAAAAACAGTGCTTTAGTATCCCATCAGTCTAAAGGAGTCATAATTAGAGATGAGCAAGTACTAGTGATGAGCGAGTGCTAAAATGCTCCGGTGCTCGTTACTTGAGATGAATATTTCCCGATGCTCGGGTGCTCGTTTCAAGTAACGAACCCTATTGAAGTCAATGGGAAACTCAAGCATTTTTGCAGGGGACCAAAACTCTGCACAGGGAAGGTTGCCTGAAAACCTGGAAACCTCAGAAAATGATGGAAACAACACGGAAATGGACAGGAAACAGCAGGGGCAGCACCACGTGCACAGGACACAGCACAGTGAGGATAGGTATAGCTGAACTATAGATCCCAGCCAGCCAAGAGAATGTCAGCAACTGGACAAATTGACTACTGACAGCAGATTTGGGAGTAGTCGTATAGAGTATGTGTGTAGCTGTTTTTTTTTTTAAGGCACCACGTGCACAGGACACAGCACAGTGAGGATAGGTATAGCTGAACTATAGATCCCAGCCAGCCAAGAGAATGTCAGCAACTGGACAAATTGACTACTGACAGCTGCACTACAAGTCCAAGCCAGCAGCCAAGAGTAGCAAAAAATACCTATTAAGGGAAACATATTACAAGGACACGTCCATTCTGCTATCTAATATATATTCCATTGCGTATCCTTTGTTAGTTTTAGTATTGAGTGAGCACTAGATGCTTGAGTGCTTGTTACACTCGCATTCTTCAACGCTCGAGTGCTCAACTCAGGTAATGAACCCCATTGATATCAAAGGGAGACTTGGGCGCCTACTCTCTCTCTGCACGGAAGAATTGACATGTTAATTCTTCCAAGCGGAGAGGCGTGGAGAGAGGAGGTGCGCAAGCCTACCATAGACTGCCAGTATTACACTGAGGCTGGCGCAATTTCACCAGTTTTACTCCGTGTGAACTGGCCCTTAGAAATGTACACCAGATTGGAGCTGGTGGAGATTTCAGTTGCAATTTACACATTTGCGGGTAAAAATTAAAAAAAAAATGTATGGGAAGCCATTGACCCTTTATGCTAAGCCTTGCACCCCTTGACCCAGATTTATTAAAGGGTATAAAAACTGGTGTATACCATAGCCACCAATCACAGCTCAGCTTTTAGCTCTGGATCTTTGTATACTTTTGTAACTTTGGATGCATTTTTTATGTACTGTTTTAGATTACTGTGTAAGGCTATGTTCACACAACGTCAAAAATAAAGAAAAGTCTGCCGATTTTGCTATTTAAAATAACATCCATTTTTGCCATGATTTAACTGACTGCAATGGCAATGCATTGAAGTCAATGAAAAGACGGACGTCTAATGCACACAATGTATTTAATAACAGAGGTTTTTACTGCGGACGTCAAATTAATGATCATGGTTATTCTTCTTCTTTCTTCACCGTCTTTGGCTATGTTCACACAACGTCAAAAATATGAAAAAGGCGTCCGATTTTCATATTTAAAATAACGTCCGTTTTTGCCGAGATTTAACTGACTGCAATGCCATTGCATTGGAGTCAATGGGAAGACAGACGTCCAATGCACACAATGCATTGAAAAACAGACGTTTTTGCCGCGGACGTCAAAATAATGAGCATGAACATTATTTTCGGACGTCTTTTGCAAACAGCGGATGTTTTTTATTTGTAGTTCACACACAGTTTTCCTTTTGTCACTGCTCTGTCTCCATTTTTGCTATTAAATTCAATGGACTTTTCAATTAAGCCCCATCCAACGGCCAATTAGTAACCAAACTAGAATAATGTGCAAACACCCATCAGTGCACTAAGGGGAGGTCAGGCAGCTAAATAACGTCCGTTATTTTAGACTCATCATGACGGACGTCATTTTAAACGGAGATGAAAAAAAGTTGTGTGAACATAGCCTTTCTCTGTTTTTACTATTAAATTCAATGGACTTTTTAATTAAGCCACACCCAAAGGCCAATTAGTAACCCCAAAGTAGAGTAATGTACCAGCAGCCGTCATTGCAGGGGAGGCCAGGCTGCTAAATGACGTCCGTTATTTTACACTCAAAACGTCGTTTCAAATGGAGCTGAGAAAACGTTGTTTGAACACATCCTAATGTTTTCTCAGGCAGTTTATGATGTTTTTCTTCCTCTGATCTTTATTAATTTTGTTGTCACATGAAAAAAACACAAAAACAAACTGAAATTGAGTGGGTTTCATGCGTTTTTTTATTTTTATTTTTTACTTTGCATTCTTCATGTATGTCTGACACATTGTTCAGAGTACATTATGCATCAAAATGTATCTCAAAAAAATGTGTGCAATGTACAAATAATTTTTGGAGTGTACCTTGACCTTCAAATATTTTATGTCACTTAAAAAAGTATGTGTGTATGTGCATTTTTTTAATTGTGTGATTTAAAGAGAAATCGTTAACTTACATGATCACATAATTTGCCAAAGGGAAAAGAGCACAGGAAAAAGTGCCACTAAAAATTATATGTATTGAAACAGTTTTGAAAAAAGTAACAAAAGCAAATTAAAAAATTGTATATGAAGCACAAAAGCTAAAAACAAAAACAAACAAACAGGCAAGTGGAAAAAAAATCTGTCAAAAATGTTTGAAAGCAGCCTTATAAAAATGCTTTTTCTAAACCAAACAATCCCTTTAAATGGCTAATGGTCTCCTTAGAGGACAACTCCTTTAGCGTGCTGAATGCAGGCCTTCAATGTAAAGATTGATCTCAAATTGCTACACTAACATGCTAATCGCCTAAATTCGGGAGTCTAACATGTTTACGTGTTTGAGACTTAAATGCGAGACAAAGTGATTTCTCATTAGCTTTGTCATGGCTAGAACATTTAAGACAACTCCCCCATTCCACATGAATGAGCCGGAGACCTTTCTGTGTCATGAGCATTGAAAGTATTTAAAGTACTATACATGCCGAGCTGGAAAAAGAGCGCTCTCCATTTTATTTCACATTTGATTTCTACAAGAGGGAAACTATAAACTGCATATTTAATTGATGGCCTTTGAATGAACTGCAAAGTAAATGATGGGCTTTGCATTTTAATTGCCACCAAATGTAATCCTCTTTGATTTTTTTTTTTGGTAGAAAGAGGGAAGAAATGGAGTCATTTATTGTAGTGTTCCCACTGATAAAAGCAATGCATGACAAAGGACGTCTGATGGTATAGTACGGCAGGTATGTTAAAATGTGACCAGAATTAAAGACGAGCCTTGCAAGGCAGTACGTGCTAAACTCAGTGTATTAATGTAGTGAGATTGTACAGGTAGCCGAATTTATTACCTCTCAAATAACGCCCTAAAATTAGTATAGACCTAATCAGACTAGATCCCCTTAACAAATACAGTACAGACCAGACTCCATATACAAAAAATAGATTTCATACAAGACACTACAAACATAGAACAGACCCCCAGAACAGACTCTCTAAACAAATACAGGCACCATACTAAATAGATGCAGATCCCCACAGACTCTCTAAACTAATATACACCCAGGCCAGACACCATATACAAAACAGATTCCAGAAAAGACTCTCTAAACTACTACACACCCCAGACTAGACACCATATACAAAACAGATTCCAGAAAAGACTCCAAACTAATACACACCCCAGACCAGACACCATATACAAAACAGATTCCAGAAAAGACTCTCTAAACCAGGGGTACTCAACAATTTTTAGTAAAGGTCCACTTACCGGGGTCTATTGTCAGGTGAAAGTCCGAGCTGAATATCAGTAGTAAACGGGTTTTGTTAACCACTCACAAAGGTTGTTGAACTATTTACATACAGAATTGATGCCCCTTTGCGTTCTCCCCCAGTAGTATATAGCCCCCCTGTGCGCTCTCCCCCAGTAGTATATATCCCCCTGTGAGCTCTCCCCCAGTAGTATATAGCCCCCCTGTGCACTCTCCTCCAGTAGTATATAGCCCCCCTGTGCGCTCTCCCCCCAGTAGTATATAGCCCCCCTGTGCGCTCTCCTCCAGTAGTATATAGCCCCCCTGTGCGCTCTCCCCCAGTAGTATATAGCCCCCCTGTGCGCTCTCCTCCAGTAGTATATAGCCCCCCTGTGCACTCTCCCCCAGTAGTATATAGCCCACCTGTTGCTCCCCCAGTAGTGTATAGCCCCCCTGTGCGCTCTCCCCAGTAGTATATAGCCCCTCTGTGCACTCTCCCCCAGTAGTATATAGCCCCCCTGTGCGCTCTCCCCCAGTAGTATATAGCCCCTGTGCACTCTCCCCAGTAGTATATAGCCCACCTGTTGCTCCCCCAGTAGTATATAGCCCCCCTGTGCGCTCTCCCCCAGTAGTATATAGCCCCCCTGTGCGCTCTCCCCCTGTAGTATATAGCCCTCCTGTGCGCTATCCCCTGTAGTATATTGACCCCTGTGCTCTCTCCCCCTGTAGTATACAGCCCCCCTGTAGAATACAGCCCCACTGTGCGCTCTCCCCATAGTACGCATTGCCACTTACCGTTTTTTTCGCTTTATAAGACGCACCCCTGATTTAGACCACTGAAAACTGGGTAAAAATGTTTCATGCTAATTAAACTTCCCTGGTGGTCTAAAGTCATGAAGGGGATAATGCAGTGAAGTGGTCAAAGTTTATTAAAATGACAGTGCCATGTACCTACACATACACAGCTGCTGCATGCACATCACACACTCAGATCTGCTACACCATACACACTTAGCTCTACTATGTCACCCAGCAACATCATACACTCTTGGCTCTGCTGTATCATACACACTCAGCTCTATTATGTTATATACACCCAGCAACATCATACACACTTGGCTCTGCTGTATTATACAATCATACACACAATGTTGTATCAACACACACAGGGTAACACACATACCTCTGCTGCTCGGTAGTAATTATACATTGAGTGTAGGACCTTCAGGATGTAAGTCATGTGATTAGTCACATGACTGTGACATCACCGAAGGTCCCTAAGCTCAGTAAGTTGCCATGCATATCCCCTCCCAATTTCTCTCCTGCGGGGCACTGATCTCACTGATCAGTACTGACAGGAGAAGGGAGGGGACTGCACAGGTTATGCAGCTGTCCGGCACAGTCAGCACTGTGCCCGACCATCAGGGAAGGAGTCAGGGCAGGACTTTACAAAGTTTTGAGCCGCTGAGCAGGCAGCCGGCGGCAGTGAGTGGGGCTTCCCCATCAGCCGCGCAGCTTAAAGGGAACACTGCCGATAAGCAAATACAAACTCCCTGAACAGACACCCTGAACTAATATAGACCCCAGACCAGACTATATATACAAAAATAGATTCCATACAAGATCCCGTAAACAGACTCCCAAAATATGCTCCCTAAATTAATACAGCCCCTAGACTAGACCCCATAAGCAAATATAGACCCCCAGAACAGACTCCTCTAAACTAATATAGACCTCCAGAATAGACTCCCTTAAAAACTAAGACAGATCCCAGAATGACCCAATAGACAAATCTGAACTATGGAGGAGAATGTGACCAAGCCCCGCCCCCAGTGTCCACCACTGAGCCTGTATATATCTATGGAGGACACAGGGGGCGGGGCATGAGAGGTTAGTTGGGGGAAAGATCAGAAGCAATGTGAGAAAATATTATTTTACTGAAAAAGTAGTAGATACCTGGAACAAACTTCCAGCAGAGGTGGTTGGTAAATCTACAATAACAAAATTTAAACACGCCTGGGATAGACATATATCTATCCTAAGATAACAAGAAAGAAAATACTAAAAGGGCGGACTAGATGGACGCAGTTGTCTTTTTCTGCCGACAATCTTCTATGTTTCTATGTTTCTATGGTCACATGCTCCTTTATGTCGGCCATTTTATGGACAGAAACAAAACAGAGCAGGGCAGCCCAGCCTGGAGGAGTGGAGTCTGATATTAGCTCTGTGAGGTACACAGGGAGCTGCTGTCAGTATATACATTGAGCACACTTACTAATACTGTACACTGACCTATTTTACTATAACGTGGCCAACCCCTTTAATAAGGTTCTCACCCTAGAACCTGTATTGTTCCCAGATAAGATGTGCATATGAAGTGATGACAAATACATGTATTATTATTATTTTTTAAAACTCCAAACAAATCCAAATTTGAATGAATATGAATCAATTTGCTTCTCACCGTTCTTCCGTTCTCACCATTACCCCTGGGTAACAGCCTGATAGTGGTCGTGCCATTAGGATATTCTTTTAGGGTTGTCAAAGTGAAAATACTGCTGAATTTGGTAGCGTTGAGTGTATTAAAAGAGGTCATGTCTTCAAAAAATATATGGCCCCTATGATTCTTAGTCACATCCTTCCCCCAATTCTGAGCTGCTGCTTTCTGCTGAATACACAGAAAATTGTGCATGAGCTGTTCCCCCCGTCTCCATACTGAACCTCCTCCTCCCCCTCCCAGATGGCTAATTTTGGTATTTAGGAGAATGACGGCTGACCTCGGGGAGATCAACCAAAACACTGCAGAGACACCATCACATGTTTCTTAAAGAGGACCAATCATGGGCGAAAATTAAATTTAAGATACTGCACAGGCAGTCTGTATCTTCAGAAATAAACTTCATGAGGATACAGACTGCCTTTGCAGTCTGTATCTTATACTTTACCCAGTCCTCTGTAGCGGTGCAGTAAAGCCGGGCGCCATCTTGATTACATCCCTTGCGTTCCAGCGCTGGAACGCACCACTGTGACATCATCAAGATGGCCACCCCCGGCCTTACTTCTCCGCTATACAGGATTAGGTAAAAGCATAAGATACAGACTGCACAGGCAGTCTGTATCTTCAGGAATAGACTTAGGGAGAGAGAATCTTTTATTATAGGGACAGTTAATTTCAGGTGATTGGTTCTCTTTAATGTCAATGAGCTAGCCAAATCCTCTACCGGGAAGGAACAACCAAGCTAAAGGTGATCTCCAGACAAGGAAACCACCTTCCAAAATATTGGTAAACATATTAGTAAACATTGTCCCTGGCCAGCTGTCTGTCCCTGGCCACTCTGTCATGCCGAGAGGGTTAATCCGAGGTTGCTGGTAACCTCACTGTGATTAACCCTCCCGACATTACAGAGTGTGGAGACAGACAGCCATAGATGCTGTTTACATGAGTCATCTCAGAAGGGAGGAGGGAAATTAGAGTGGAGAAGAAGACAACAGCTCAAACCATTTTCTGTGTCTTCAGTAGAAAGCAGCAGCTCAGAACTGGGGAAAGGAGACTGAAAAGATAATAACAAGTATGGAACAAATTGTTGGTCTCCAACAAGGGGGGAGGGGATTAAACAGGTATTTTACCTGAGTGGAATACCACTTTAGCAGAAAAAGTTTGCAGTCCCTAACAAAACTAAAGGAAAGCTAAGAATGGGCACATCTGTACTTATGAAAATAAAGGTGTCCCATGTTTTACAGAAGGTTTACAACTTCTAAACATCTTCTGCCACCATAACAGTCTCTGATTTATATTTCAAGGCACTGTGTGTAAGGACTACACGTCTTGGTTTACTCACTTGGTGCTGGTTCCGCAAGATTCCCCTTAGCTATAATAATTGAAAACAAAATCAGAAAAAGAAAACACCATAACCACCACTTAAGTGTTTTTCACATCAAATTGACCTCACATCCCACTGCACTTTCCTTACAGTTGAGAAAATACCATCATAGGACGAGCTGTTGCAGGAAGTTCCACCACAAAATCAATCAAATACTTCAGTCAAAAGAAATGGCAGTCAGACCCAAAAGCTTTTACTTCACTCTGTGTTGCAAGTGACTGCTACCTTCTATAGAATTCCTTGTAGACACATGTGTATATAACAATAGCAGTTATATATTATTAATATAAAAAATTTTAACCCCTCCACAAAGCAGCTGTTTTGGCTATGACAATAAATTTTTTTATCCCACCTTCTAAGATCCATAACATTTTTATTTATTTACTAGAAAATGTACCCGGCGCTGCCCGGGTATAAAGTGTCAGTGTGTTAATTAGAATTATTCCAAGGTGCCCAGGAGGCCAATCTATGTCCTTGTTTTTTTTGTTTAAGGGGAAATCGCCAGTAGCCCTATATGTCCCTATATACCCGACAGTTCAGCACTGTTTATGTAAATTGTAGCTTATGCACATTTGAAATAAACTTAAAACGTCAAACATCCGTCCTGTATACCTGTAAGTTATAGTTGGGGGAGGGGGGCTGTATACCTGTAGTGTACACTTGAGGGGGTCCTGTATACCTGACATGTGTAGTTCAGGTGGGGGCTGTATATCTGTACTGTATAGTTTGGGAAGTACTGTATACCTACAGTGTATAGCTGGTAGAGGTCCTGTATACCTGTACTGTATAGTTGGGGGTCCTTTATACCTGAAATATATATAGTTGGTGAAGGTGCTGTATACCTGTAATGTATAGTTGATGAAGGTCTTCTGTACCTGTAGTTTATAGTTTAAGGGTCCTGGATACCTGTAGTGTATAGTTGGTGGAGGTCTTGTATACCTGTAGTATATAGTTCGGGGGTCCTGTATACCTGTAGTGTATAGTTTGGGGGTCCTGTGTACCTGTATTTTATAGTTGGTAGAGGTCTTGTATACCTGTAGTGTAAAGTTTGGGGGTCCTGTATACCTGTAGTATAATGTTGGTGGAGGTGCTGTATACCTCTAGTATATAGTTGGTGGAGGTCCTGTATACCTGTAGTGTAGTTTTGGGGTCCTGTATACCTGTAGTATATAGTTTATGTAGGTTCTGTATACCTGTAGTGTATAGTTTGGGGTCCTGTATACCTGTAGTGTATACTTTGGGGGTCCTGTATACCTGTAGTGTATAGTTTAGGGCTCCTGTATACCTGTAGTGTTCTGTAGTATATAGTTCAGGGGTCCTGTATACCTGTACTGTATAGTTTAAGGTCCTATATACCTGTAGTATAGAGTTGGTGGAGGTGCTGTACACCTGTAGTATAGTGTTGGTGGAGGTCCTGTATATCTGTAGTGTATAGTTTTGGGGTCCTGTATACCTGTAGTATATAGTTAGTGGAGTTCCTGTATACCTGTAGTGTATAGTTTTGGGTCCTGTATACCTGTAGTATAGAGTTGGTGTGGGTGCTGTATACCTGTAGTATATAATTATACTTAAATCCCATCTGGACATACAGTAATAACT
The DNA here is from genome assembly GCF_027789765.1 of Dendropsophus ebraccatus. Lineage (NCBI taxonomy): Eukaryota > Metazoa > Chordata > Amphibia > Anura > Hylidae > Dendropsophus > Dendropsophus ebraccatus. The sequence continues at coordinate 28,483,350 of NC_091462.1, read as the reverse complement.
CAATACATCATAACCCCCTTATGTATTAGTCCAAAAACCTCAAAACATCGACACCTCTACACAAACATATAAACTGAAAAAACACTGAGGCTAGTTCCCATAAAAACAATGTACTTAGTAATTGGTGGAGGTCCTGTATACCTGTAGTGTATAGATTGGGGTCCTGTATACCTGTAGTATATAGTCGGTGGAGGTCCTGTATACCTGTAGTATAGAGTTGGTGGAGTTCCTGTATACCTGTAGTGTATAGTTTGGGATCCTGTATACCTGTAGTATATAGTCAGTGGAGGTCCTGTATACCTGTAGTATAGAGTTGGTGGAGGTCCTGTATACCTGTAGTGTATAGTTTGGGGTCCTGTATACCTGTAGTATATAGCTGGTTGAGGTCCTGTTTACCTGTAGTGTATAGTTTTGGGGTCCTTTATACCTGTAGTGTCCTGTATACCTGCAGGGTCGTATTTACCATTAGGCACTCGTGGTCTGCCTAGGGTAGCACCTTGCATGGGGGCAGCACGAGGGAGCAGAGGGAAGGAAACAACTTTTTAATTTTTTTTATTTTTCTAGTCTTCCACCTCCTGTTCAGACTTGCCAGAAAATCTAGTGTCTTTTTGAAGAGGGGTATGATAGTATTGGTCAGGTCTGGTGTGGCGGTGTTATCCAGTCACAGTATGGTGGTATTGGTCAGGTCTGGTATGACAGTGTCATCCAGTCACAGTATGGCAGTATTGGTCAGGTCTGGTATGACAGTGTTATCCAGTCACAGTATGGCGGTATTGGTCACGTCTGGTATGGCGGTATTGGTCAGGTCTGGTATGACAGTTTTATCCAGTCACAGTAAGGCGGTATTGGTCACGTCTGGTATGGCAGTGTTATTCAGTCACAGTATGGCGGTATTAGTCAGGTGTGGTATGGCAGTGTTATCCAGTCACAGTATGGTGGTATTGGTCAGGTCTGGTATGGCAGTGTTATCCAGTCACAGTATGGTGGTATTGGTCAGGTCTGGTATGGCAGTGTTATCCAGTCACAGTATGGCGGTATTGGTCAAGTTTGGTATGACAGTGTTATCCAGTCACAGTATGGCGGTATTGGTCACGTCTGGTATGGCGGTATTGGTCAGGTCTGATATGGTGGTGTTAAATGTGACCTCTGGAGCTATTATCTACCAATCTATCATGATGCCAATTGGCGAGTGAAGATGGGGCGTCCTCAGGTTTAGTGCTTAGGGCAGCAGCAGCTGGTAATACTGTCCTGTATACATGTACTGTATAGTAGGAGTAGGGGGCCTTGTATACTTGTACTGTATAGATGGAGTAGGGGGCCCTGTATACTTGTACTGTATAGATGGAGTAGGGGGTCCTGTATGCATGTACTGTATAGATGGAGTAGGGGGTCCTGTATACATGTACTGTATAGTTGGAGTAGGGGGTCCTGTATGCATGTACTGTATAGATGGAGTAGGGGGTCCTGTATACATGAACTGTATAGTTGGAGTAGGGGGTCCTGTATACTTGTACTGTATAGATGGAGTAGGGGGCCCTGTATACTTGTACTGTATAGTTGGAGTAGGGGGTCCTGTATACATGTACTCTATAGATGGAGTAGAGGGTCCTGTATACATGTACTGTATAGTTGGAGTAGGGGGTCCTGTATACTTGTACTGTATAGATGGAGTAGGGGGCCCTGTATACTTGTACTGTATAGTTGGAGTAGGGGGCCTTGTATACTTGTACTGTATAGATGGAGTAGGGGGCCCTGTATACTTGTACTGTATAGATGGAGTAGGGGGTCCTGTATGCATGTACTGTATAGATGGAGTAGCGGGTCCTGTATACATGTACTGTATAGTTGGAGTAGGGGGTCCTGTATACTTGTACTGTATAGATGGAGTAGGGGGCCCTGTATACTTGTACTGTATAGTTGGAGTAGGGGGTCCTGTATACATGTACTGTATAGATGGAGTAGAGGGTCCTGTATACATGTACTTTATAGATGGAGCAGGGGGTCCTGTATACATGTACTGTATAGATGGAATAAGGGGTCCTGTATACATGTACTGTATGGATGGAGTAGGGGGTCTACCAGTTATTACTGTGGATGTTGTGAGGCAGCTGCCCTAGCAACCACAGCTCCCTGTGAAAATAAAAACAGTCATCCTATTGGTTGCTAAGGCTCCCAACTGCCGTTTCTCCTGGGCAGAGGTGCAGCTAATTATGTCCCCTATGTGTGCAGTGTGGAGATTTTCCTATTCATCTCTATGGGGTGCTCTTCCCCTTCCCCCTCCCCTCCTGTACATCTGGTGGGGACGGGACCTTCGCTCTAACCTTCCCGGGCACCCAATGTTTCAGGTTTCAGGTTCAGGCGTTTAGAAGTCTATATGGGACAGACAGACAGACTCATTTATATGATATAGATTTTTTTGGTTAACTGTATGATAATAATAATAATAATAATAATAATAATAATAATAATAATAATAATAATAATAATAATCAACAACAACAATAATACTATACAGTGTACTTTTTTTTACGTTTCTATTAGTTTCTATATGTTTAACTACTCAAAATGTATTTATATTTATATACTAAAATGTATAGGAAACTATTTAGATAACTCCTACACCAGACACTTTTCATTTATTTGATTGCAACCTTTATACAAATATACAGTTATATAAATATCGCTTGAGAAATGTCTGAGGAGGAACAAAATGTCGCCGTTGTTATAATTGGATATCACTATTTTCTCATTTACACATCGAGTTACACATGTATGTGGAAATACTGAAAATAAAATTTGTACAATTACTAATCATTGGGATTGCCGTGATTTCCATAAATCTCAGATTTTTTCGGTTCCACGGCCAGAATCAAAACTTCCATTTTTTTTTCTAAACAGGTGGTGTCATTGAAAATGACAACAAATCATCAAACATAAAAATCTAATTTAACCCATTCAAGACTACTGACGTAACTGTACATCCAATTTTGTGGTGCAGGAATTGTTCATGGATGCAGCACTTCATCTGCAGAGATAGCTGGGCATCTGCTGCAACTGCCAAGACCAGGTCTGAGCACAGATCGTGGCAGTTAACCCTATAAGTGCTGTGATCAGTGTGATTGCATCATCTATAGGGCGGAACAGAGGGAGAATTCTCACTGTGTTCACTATTGGGGCTATGCAGAGTGATCGCACAGCCCCAATGGTTGACATGACAACCGGAGGCCTCCAGTGCTAGGCTACGTTCACCTAACATATATTTTTGTAAAATACTGACATGTCAGTTTTCTGCGGCCACTATTCAGTGAATAGCGGCCGTAGAGAACCCTGTCAGTGAACACTGTATACTAAATTATTTTACTATATAGTGGCCATCCCCTTTTAGTTACTTTCTGTACCAATCCTGAAGGGGTTAAACAATAGCTAATTTCCTGATGACATATTCCATTCAAGCCATGAAGGTGATATTGACCTAGTCACTTAAGGGTTTCTCGGGAATGTATTGCCTTGTGCCAGGGTCTTCTTGAGTCTATGGTGTGATGCTGGGCCGAGCTTTATAAAGGCATATACCTATATAATTTTGTTTGTATTAGAATTAGAATTTTGAATACAATAGAACGGTGTCCAAAGCCATTTACGCTGCATCTTCCTTCTGTGTTTTGGCATGAAGTTGAGTGTAGAAAATTGCAGAAGAGTCATCTTAACAAATTCTTCATGCCGAGGTCAATGTTACCAACATATACAAGGTTTTCTCGGTAGCTAATTAAAATAATTAGAATTCATTAGACAAAAGATGTCCTTATTTTCTTGTTTTCCCTTTTTCTCCATTATATAATATTTAAATTTTAATTATCAATTACGGGTGACTCACAACATTGTTAAAATGAAACAGTGCGCCTCTTAATCTTAAATTGACATTCATTTTTATGCATCAAAATGACATCAATTAACATGTTTGCGCAAATACAGGAAAGTAACGAAGATAATTAAGTGTCGCCACCATCGGCTGGCCGATACCATTTCTAGGAGAGGAAAATAGTTTCTGTTAAAAAGGAAACATATTTTCACCTATCCACCCAGGAATGAAATTAATTCAACAAAATGTCATTCTCAAGTTAGACTATTTGAGTTCACTTCACTGCAGTCATTGAAACACCTTAGCACATCGAGCTTCATACTGAGCGATACCTTGAAAATAACAGAAAGGGAAAGTCTTTTGAGATGAAAAACATAACCAAAGAATGGAAAATGGTTTGTGTTAATCTGAAACTGGCTCTTAGGGGGCTTACTTCCCTGCAGTCATTGAGAAACAGTATTTTCGCAGTGGAGCTTCTGTAGAAATATACCATAAAATGAAAGACAGGAACGAAACCTATTTTAGATAAGAAGGATAAAAGCAAAAAAGACAAGGCCTCAAGTTCTCTTTTATTTGGGCCTTTTCGAGAGCGGAACTATTATTAAAATGTTGGCCGAAATGCGCAAAGTTCAAAGTAGGGTGCGTGTGCCCATGGGTTGATTCAACTAACAATATGGCCAGTCTCCATTCTCCATGTGTGTGGAAGATATGGAGGTCGTGATAACAATGTTCTTCGTATAAAGGCATATGCATTAATATATATATTCTCTTTGCTACTTTTATTGTTCTTTGGGTCATCTCATGGTCTTAGGGAAAACCAGAAATGTTAAGTAACGGGAATAGGAAAAGATCAGTTAGGAATGCTGAAGTTGACATTGTTGTCTACCCAGTGATGGCCAAAGGTTGGTGTTAGAGTTTGTTCCCTGTGTGTGAATTCGGCTGGAAGAACCAGCCGACGCCCTATCCCTTTGACCTGATTCACACACTTCATAATATGCTGACAGGGAGCCGACACCCGGCTTCATGCTTCTCCTGACTCCTCTCTGGTGCTCGTGGGGTTAAGCCTTCAGGTGTTGCATTCTCCTGAGGCTTGCTCCTGTCTGAGTACAGGGGAGGGCTTCCTGGCTGCTATTGGTGTCTAATGCTGCTGTCACACTCCTTGCTCCTATCAGGGGCTGGGGCGGGAGCTCTGGTAGCATTTAAGCTGGTGATTTACACCCTGTAGTTGCCAGTGTATGTTTGGTCTCCAGCTACACCAGCGTTCTATTGTGTTGCCTGTATTTGTGATTTGGACTCGGACTCGGACTCAGACTTTGCCTTTGCCTGACCTGTTTGTATATACCTGTCTGTGTGTACTGTTTACCTCCCCGTATCCCTAGTTAGGCTAGGGACTGTCGCCCAGTTGCTTCCCTAGGGTTTAGCCTAGGGGGGCAAGCAGGTAGGGACAGGGGTTGCGGGTCGAGAGAAGGGATTGCCATCTTCCCAGACCCCAGGACTACCTGACTGTTGGAAGATGTTTCTCTAAAACTGGTAACATCTTTTCATCCTCAAGATCCTTAAAATGATTGGCCACTTAATCATTGATTTTATTAAAGTGCTGTTTTTCTAATGTGACATTAGTGTACATACACTTCCTCTATCTGTGCTCCAAATTCACCATAGTAGTAGCCCTGTCCTGTGCTGTGAATGCGTCTGCCCTGTCCATACAATGACAGAGCATTAAGGAACATGCTCCTCTCTTAACACCCTCAATAGGCACCAAAGCATCATGGCAGAGCAGGATGGGCCAACATGGGGACGAGGTTCTCCTATAAGGAATATGGTGCACAATAAGTAGTACTAGAGAACTTCTTAAGGAGAGTATTGCTTTGCCTACACCAACTTGTTGGTTTCCTCAAGGAGAAACTATACCCTCTTTTTAACAACACATTCTGGGCTTACTGACAATCTTGTAATATACTTTAATTAAACATTTGATTGACAGCACTGCCCAGCCCGCATCTATCCCGCATCAGTCTCCCAGTCTGTAAACTGGTATGTGAGGCTTACCGGCTGGTGGCGCGGTATATTGGCTGGGCGTGCTTATGGCAAGTGGGCGAGGTGTATCGGCTGGGTGGCTGAGTTAGACTTATATAGGAGACGGATACATGAAACTACTTGTATATGTATATATATAGAATGTAGTAACACTATATACAAATAGTAATTAGAATTTTTGGCCCATCTAAAAAAAATAAAAACAGAAAAAAAATTAATAAACTAAGTGTAACATCTTTTATATAGCTAAATGGGCATTAACCATAGTGGAGATGTGTTTTATACAGGATTAGAGAGAATGGTGTGACCCTATACAGTTAGCTTATTCATTTGCCATGTACATTTCACCTGCAGCGCCTCATGCAGCTTCCCTCGGAACTAAGTCAAGGAATTTAGTGCTGCCTATATAGGAAGAGTTGGCTATGGAGTCCCATATAAAGAACACCTGCAGCAATATATGATGTGATGACTCATTATATCAACTGTGAAATACTAAGAAAATTCTAAAAACATGACCTGTTGGTGGTGATGACTGGAGTTGGGGAACACTGGTCCAGCTAAGGCTAAGTATAGGCTAGGTCGACACAATGGGATTTTTCGTCTGTCACTGCCGACAACTGTCAAAAAAGGTTCAATATTTTCTAATGACGGCCATCTGTAATGATCATGATCATTATAGATGGCAATCATCAGCAAATTCGGATGTCTTTTTGATGGCCATCACATTACCTTGTGAATTTAGCCATAGAGTGCATTCTAGGTGGAGCAATTTTATTTTTTTTTACTTTGGCATAAAAGTTGATAAAGTAGATGGCGTTCCTAATTTTTCTTAATTTCTCAAGTAAAATATTCCATGTGTATTGGTATGCTAGCTATGAATCCCGACAAGCTGTGACTCATGGTGTTTAATAGATCATTAGTGTACAATCCATCTTTACAGCTCGCAACGTCTGAGGTTTTTAATACTTTTTATTGTTTAATATTTCATACATTGTTTTAATGCTTCCATCTCAGTCTCCAAAGGAAACCTACGTTTCATACGAGTGCCGTTCCTCCCATTTTTTTTTTTTGTACGTTTATACATTTGAATCACATAATAAATAAAACAATGAGGTAGCAATTTTTCACAAAACAGAATATGCGCATTTTAAATTCTCTGCTAAAAAAAGAATCTCCCCTTATGGAATACCGATCCTCTTCACATCTGATTTAACTGGTTTACGGAAAGAAAGAAAAAAAAAATGCAGAGAAAATGGGAATAACGTGGCATCAGTGTAGTTTGTAAAGTGGAAATTATTTTAATGTTCTTGGCTGAAATGTTAATTTGCAGCTATTACTTTTCTCTTTCGGCCTAAGAAACATCCCGGAGCTTTTCATTTAGATAAAAAATGCAGCAGCATATATTAGTGTATTTGGTTGGCTTATTCATGTGTATAAATGCTGGTGGTGCAGAGTGTTTATTTATATATGGAGCGCCTACATATTATGCAGTAGTGTGCAGAAAAAGCGCTCATGTGATTTCCTACGTCTAGCGAAGCTTAGTGTTTTCTTTCACTGCCATAGTCACAGAGTAGGAGCCATATGAAATCCAACAAAATTACTCTCTGCTATGTCACATATACATGAGAATACATAAGAGATCACATTGGTAAAGTCTATGATCTTTAACCAATAGGGGATAAAAGAAGGAGCTTTATAAAGGATTTAAATAGGTTGACTCATCCTATCAATCCCTTTCTATATGTCCTTTTTTATCTTAGAGGGGGTCCCCACTTCACGTTCCCCTTTAAGCCACTAACAAGCGGCAGCTTTTACTTAGAAGACCGGGTCACTCAGTGTATTAAATTCTAGGCCATGTATTATTGTAAGGGATTGTTAAAGCGACTTCCTCCAAAGTTTAATATCACTTGTCAATTTATATCTTTTGAGTAAAGAACATGGTAAAAAAAAATGGAGGAGGAATAGGGATATAGGTCTACTAGAGAATGAGATTTGTCTACCTCCAATAGGTGGCAGCAGAGAGCATGCTCTCTTTCTTCTGGAGGAAGACTACTTTGCATTTTTTCCCCAGGGACATTGCAAGGCATTTACAACTCTATAGGGAACATTTATGAAAGTTCTAGAAGGGGCATATGCCAGGGAGAAGGTGCAGATTTGCCTCTTCTCCTGGCGTATGCCTGTCGTACCACTCGCCTGATGTGTGGGCAGAGGGGCTTGGGGGGGGGGCATAGCAAGGCAGGGAGGAGGCTTGGAAGCAGGTGTAGATTTGTGTAGATTTGGTACACTGGGCTCAGGGTCGGGTACCCAGCCGGCAGATTTACTAAGAGGCGTGTGCCACTTTGTGAATTCGACCAGGAAAAAGGGGGCAGGCCTAATTTAAGACCAGTGGACCATTACGCCGGTCTTAATAAATGTCCCCCAATATGCTTTTTGGCATTCTCCTAAAGAAGAAATTTTACCCCTTCAAGCATTTTCATTGATATCTTCCTGAAAGGGTTATATAAAGGGAATAAAAAGAAAGGAATTCTTAGCTAAGGATCCTCATCTTTCTAGCACAGTGGAAGTTGGTTACATATATCTCTCCTCTCTCTAACTCTCTGACCTGTCCTGCATTACACAGTTAATCCGTTGTTTTGGAAGTGCACTGAGTAATACTTTTGTGGTGTGAGCCCCCGGTGATGATGTTATATCGGAGGATTGGCCGGTCACTTGCTAGGTGGTAAAGTGTGACTCCACTCTGGTGGTGGTTGGCCAAGATACAGCCGGACCTTGGAGTGTTACTTTATGACGCTTTATGATGCCTGTGGTGGGTAGGCACACAGGTGTGATGGCACACCTGCTTTTAGTTTGACAAGGCGGTTGTAACTTTTTTCCCTGTGGTCACTGTCCTGCCAGGATGTTGCGTGGTCCCTTGGGATAATGTGATGATGGATGGCCAGAGTGGTGTAGTGACCCTCCTGGACTATCGGAACTGCCACCCACAGAAAGGGGAAGTGTCCCAAGGTTTGGTGGTGTACTGTGTCAATGGAAAACAAAAAAATCACAGAGTCTCTTTAACTTAAATAGGCTTGTTATTTACTAGAAAGTGCTTGCTTGCAGTAGATTATGAGGTTTCTTTTGATAAATATGATAATTTGATAATATACTTGACAATACAGTGACCAGATAAAGTAGGAATATAGTATAAGATAAAGTTGTGTCGACTGAGTAGCGTTCTGAGTGATACAAAGAAGCAGAGTAGTAGAGAGGAGGATGCCGTGAGAGTCCTAACCCAGGTAGTACTTTGCTCTGCCGAGATGTTGGAGGATGAGGTAGAATACTTAGAAGAACACCTGTGCCCGTGTATTGATCTTGAATAGTCTTCACACCACCTTATGCCCACTAGACTCAGCTAAACCTTCCTAGAGGGTGACACAGGCCCCAGACCTTGATACCTGGGATAAGTGGAATGCTGAGGATTTCCTGCTGACAACCGTGCTGCGAGATAGAGTTCATAGGCTTACTGCAACTTTGCTCTATCTAGATCAGTTCCTAGCTCTTTAGTGCTGTGTAGGATAAGTTGAAGAGAAGCTGCAGGTTGCATCCTGTCTCTGCAGAGTCTAGCTACAGAAGTCTTTCTGGACTGGTTCTGCTGTCCCTGCCCAGCTTGACTGCAGCAGGGAGTGTTCTGTCTTATGTCCTCTCTGAGCTACACTTCCTGAACCCATATGACTTTTTTCCTCCCAGCATATCTAACATGCGCTGTGAGTGGGTGAGGAGTGTGCATGCAGAAGTAAATAGAGATAGGATAGGAGGAGAGAAGAAAGGATTCCTATTGGCCCACAGATCCATGTGGCACAAGAGAAAAAACTGTAACCCATTAGTAACTTTGGCTGTGCAATACTCAGACATATACAATACTGACATCTAGTGGCAGACAATAAAATACAACATGTACAATACTGACATCTAGTGGCAGACAATAAAATTGCTGGTTGTCATGACTAAAGCTTGCTGAAGCTGGGAAGAAACACTGTTGCAATGCTGCTGTGAGTTTCTATTGCCACATCGGGAGCACACGTGTTCATCAGTAGTGATATCACCAAAGCACTGCTGGCCTCCATTGTCATTCAAGAAAATGTCCATCCCCCCTGAAATCAGAAAGTAAAGCGGGACCATTGCTGCTCAGAGTGGAAACTGAAACCTATTTAAGTTACATCTTGTCATGCATGTAAACAAGAAAAAACCTTTGATTAACAAAACAATCACTAACAGGGCTTAGCACACAAAAAAGTCTGGTTCAGGTACCCACACCCAAACCGGGAGATACAGTCAGGCTCCCAAGTGGTTAAGCGGGAATGCCATGCATCCTCACTTAAACTCCTAGGGGCCAGACAGGCAGGACACTGGGTTTGCTCATCCCTAATGAAGACATTTTACACATATGATGCTCATAGCCTGTTTTGAAGCCTAAGGTAACCTCCACTTTTGCCAATTTTAGAATTCCAGGGGAAAAGTGCAGATTGTATATGAACCCATAAGGGGCCCATATCTTGTGATGCAAGGCTTGTCCATAGGGCAAAGCAACGTTCATGGACCCTTAAATGAAAATTTACGAAATAGATGCTTCTCCTTTAAAAATAAACTATAGTTTCAGATGGACCCTGGTAAGCGTACATTCTTGTTATTACATCTCCCCACCATACATCCAGCTCGTCTACAACTGTTCCAACTTCAAATATCTAGAAAACTCCGTGACCTACCTTGCTGCTGTGTTTTAAACAACGTAACATGAAAAATTGCACGACAATTATCAAGGGCACTGGGTTGCACAAATGGTGTAATAGTGGATGCAATTATATACAAAATGACCAATTATATTTCCCTATCTAGCTTAGTCATTATGTTTAGATAGCCATTTTCACCTAACAACCATAGTTATAGCTAGTAATTTCTTTAGTCTAATGTGTATTAGTGAAAGAATCATTTAATGCATGCAGGGCATCCACTGCAGAGCACAGTCTATCTTAATGACCATGTAAATACGAAGGGCAGATTTATCATTAGCAAGCTCGTGTGTGTGCCTTGCAAGTGTTATGGAAAGTATTTGGCCTCCGAATAAACTCACACACATGAAAACTCAATGCAACCTCTCATTAGCTTTCAGCTTATTTGCCGTGACTTGTTTTAATTATTCCCTAGTGGGAGGTTCCAAGGATTGATATAAAACCCCCTTATTTGCATGATTTAAAAGTAACAGGTCATCCGGTGCACACGTACCTATCCAAAATAATAGTAGCGATTTAACCAGGGAGTCACGAAAACAATGAATTCCCAGATAATTGCCATTTCCATGCTTGCTTACCTGTAGTGATGTATACGTATGTAGCACGGAGATGGTGGTAATGTATAGGAAGAGCTATCAGCGTCTCTTGCATGGTCTGATGATTTTCACCATTAGAAACTCAGCTACAGGTACAGTTCAAGGAGACCGGTAAGTTTTCTGGCATCAAGCTAAAAAAACTCAACTCTCAGTCTTGGTTGAGAGTTTTCTATTTGCATACATTTAAATACAGCACGTTGGTCATTAGAGGCAGACAATCTACATAAAATATTTAAACAGTGAAGAGAGCAGATAAACGGTTCAGTGTATGGAAAAAATCAAGGAAGCGAACCATCCAAGTGCACAAAGATGTAACCACTGAGCACCCAGTGAATGATTCCCGTACAAGGGGTGCAAGAAGTTGACCTACACCGCCAGCTGGTTTTTACACAAAATTAACATCAACAAACAGAAATTCAGGCAAATACAATATTTTATTATTTCGGTATCTAAACAACTTTAATTACAGTATTTTTCCATCTTTGAAACCAACTGTACATGTTATTCTAATGTAGCTGAATTTTTAATTTCCAGAATTCCGGAGAGAAAAAATCTAGTAAGATTAAAACTGGCAAGGCCTGGCTTATATTGCTTGTTAGTATCATGAAACATATGTAATTTGCTCTTTCTTTTATATGTTTGTTTTTTTAAGTCAAATCACATCAATTCAGTTTTCTTATTTAACCAAAAATGATATCTATTTTTTTTACTTGTCCACAACTTATCCATTATTTACATATATAAATTGTCTATAGTGCTGTTATAAAAAGAAATAATACCACTGATACCTTTGAATGTTGGCACTGGTGAAGAATTTTGGTGAAACATTAACTTTCTCCAGATTTGTGCCTCCACACGATCCTGTCTCTGAGCTCTGCAGGCAGTTCTTTCCTCCTCATGGCTTGGTTTTTGCTGTGATATACACTTTCAACTATGAGACATTGTATAGATGGGGCTGTGTCTTTCCAAATTCTGTCCAATCAGCTGCATTTACCAGAAGTGACTCCAACCAAGGTGCAGAAACATCTCATAGATAAGTAAGAGAAATGGGAGGCTCCAGAGCTAAATTTCAAGTGTTTTTGCAAAGAATCAATAACTACATCTATAGAATCCATAAAACGTTATTGCATAAAATAAGTACTTAATATTTCGTACAGAACTTAATATTTGGTACAGAGCCAACAGGCTGACTGGGAAGGAAAAGCACCATGGCCAATGACTGGCTGAACAGGCTGTCACTCTTGTCTCTAGAATGACAGCCTGCTCAGTCAATCACTGGTGGCGGTGCTGTCACATCCTAGTCAGCCTGTGATTGGCTGAGAGGGCTGTCACTCCTGAAACAAGAGAGACAGCCTGCTCAGCTAATCACTGGCCGCGGTACTGTCCCGTCCAAGTTAGAAAATAGAATAAAGAAACAGACAGAACACAAGGCAGTGTACCTACAAATACCCTTTAGTCAAATTTTATTTAAACATGTAAAATTGTCACAAAAACAATGTATTCCACACACAGTAAAAACACAAAAAGAGTTAACGACCACAGGGAAATTGTAACAATACATTTATTTCTCACCAGAAAGCTGTGTCAGCCAAAAAGGCTGAAGACACTTGAGAGCCACAAGAGGACACTGGGGGAGCAAGGACAGGTGAGAATATTTTTTTTTTTTTATTTTGCTTTAGTTTTTTTTATGTGCGGCCGTACTAGGTATTCTATTACCCAGCACGTGAGCAGCTAAGGTTCATTTGACTTTAGCCTTAATTATTCCCTTTAAAGGGGTTATTAACCAAATTTACTTCTAGTAAGAAATCTCAAGTCTTCCAGTACTTATCTGATGCTGTATGTCCTGCAGGAAATGATGTATTCCCTCCAGTCTGACACAGTGCTCTCTGCAGCCACCTCTGTCCATGACAGGAACTGTCCAGAGCAGCAGCAAATCCCCATAGAAAACCTCTCCTGCCCTCCAGACTGGAAAGAATATCTATCTATCTATCTATCTATCTATCTATCTATCTATCTATCTATCTATCTATCTCCTATCTATCTATCTATCTATCTATCTATCTATCTATCTATCTATCTTTATCACCCCCCAAACCAATGTTAATGAAATATATTAAAATAAGCATTTAGATAAATCTCCAAGTATTTATCTGAAGACAATTCAAACCATTCAATCATATTTTTTCTTTCCTTTCGTGTTGCAGGTCACAATAAGGTCTTTAAAATGAACAATGGGCTGTGTATTTACCTTAAGGGGCTGTCATTCTCTCTTTCATATCCCACCTTTCTCCTCCCACCCTTCTATGTCCCGTGTTGGACTTGGGTATCTGGGGCCCACAGAAGAAGAACCAGTGAGAAAATACATGTCAGTCAGTGTTAGTGCAGGTTCTAAAGCTGGGGGCCCACCGGATCCTCCGGTCCTCTCGTGGACCAGTCCGACACTGTCTATGTCATTTGTCACCACCCCCTTAGTCCAGATCTTTGGACTCTACTGAAAGTGTGCTCTACTAAAGCCCCTATTACATGGGACAACTGGAGGAGCAAACAAGCCCTGTGAGTGCTTGTTTGCTCCTCGTTCTCCGCTCGCTACCGCCGCTATTACACGAGGTGGCAGCAAGCGGGTAAGTGCAGGGGAGGCCACAGGGAGCTGATTGATCTATTACACGGGACAATTATTGGCCGTAGCAGCCGATATCAGCCGATATTCGTTCCGTCTAATAGGGCCTTAACTCTATACTAAACATATAAGCCATACATCAGCCTTAGAGGCTGAACAAAGACTGTTACCTGACCAAGCTGCTGTTTACTCTGCTTTCCCACATACAGATAGTTAAACAAAAAAAACACTTGCAATGTCACAGTGCTCTCTGCTCCCACCTCTTTTTATGACAGGAACTGTCCAAAGCAGGAGAGATTTTCTATGGGGATTTGCTACTGCTCTGGACAGTTCCTGATATGGACAGAGGTGGCTGCGGGGATCACCGTGTACACTGGAGAGAACACATCACTTCCTGCAAGATATACAGCAGAAGAATTCATTTACAAACCTGTATAACAAGTCTCATGTATAATTCAGTCTTTAAGATGTCACCTCAGTAATATCCTTGAAGCCTGTGGCCTCAATTGTTTCCTTCAAGGTGTCTCAACAATAGGTATTTACAAACAGCATATTGCATACATTTAAAGGTTTACCATTATCATCCCCCTCCAAGGTGTCTCAACAATTTCTACAAACAACATACTGAACACATTCAGCGACTAACCATTCCCATCCCACACAGCTCCATCCAAAGACTTTCTATTGGGTTCAGGTCTGCAGTGCCAGTGCCTACCTAAATACCAAGCCAAGTAACATACATAAAGTATGAAAATGCTGTTGACTCTTTATAGGTCTGGGTTGGCAGACAATAAGGGCCCTATTACGCCAAACGATTATCGTCCATATTTGGCCAATTACCCGCCATTTTGGCCAATGATCAATTAGTGTAATAGGGACAATTAAAAAAAAACAGTTGACATGCACAATGCTTGCTGATCATGGTCATTCTGATCAATGGACATTCTGATAGAGATGGTGGTCTGCTAAACATTGCTCCGTGTTGTAGCCCCTCCAACAGCTCCCCGCACCCCACCTTCCCACTTCTCCTGATCGCTGTCTGTGTGTGTAATAGCACAGGCAGTGATCAGGGAACGAAAAGGAAGCGAGCGCTGAGCTCACAGGTCCGCGCTCACTTACTCCTCTTAATCATGTAATATATCCCTTAAATAAATATTCAGAAAACAGGAAGTCCTGTGTACCCCAGGCCATCTGAGCGCTCACAGAGAGAAGGCAGTCATGTGACTGATGGACACATTGAGCCGTGACTCTCTGTACTGGCCGGAATTCCTGTGTTTAGTCTGTTTTTTTCAACCAGCACAAGTCAGAAAATCTGCCTTCAGGAGACTGGACCTGGATTTCTGGTAAGTACAGCTTTGTTTTAAAGCATGATAACAACAACAAAAATAATGAATGTAAATTGCAAACTTGCTTTATATCACATCTACTGTGGATTAAGATTCTGAAACTTATAACGACAGTGACACTTTAAATATGATGTTCAAATAAGTAAAATTTTAAAAATGTATTTTTTCTTCATAAAACTGGATTCAGATAAGAGGCTGAGGAATTGCTCTGACAACAGCTGTTTCAGGCTAAAAAGTAAACTTTCTCAATCCCATTAAACTTCTCAGCTATGAGGGGGAGCTGTAGTACTATTGTTTAGCACATGACTGAATAAAATTTACTGCCTCTCCCTATATGTGTCTCTAATATCTATCTATCTATCTATCTATCTATCTATCTATCTATCTAATTATCTATCTCCTATCTATCTATCTATCTATCTATCTATCTAGATACAAGAGAAAGCCGCACGTCCAAAACCTCATGAAGCTGGTGCTGTACAAAGTCAGTCCCCTGGCTTGGGGATCCCCAATAGTATGCAAAGATATTCCGCAGCATGCCAGCATACGTGGAAAAGGTAAATATTTATTACAAAAAATGCAAAAAATACAGAGATGCAATGTTTCGACCCTCTCACAGGTTCATTATCAAGCAAGAAATCCCCACAGCACTCCAGATTAGCAAAAGCAAACGTGATTTATTTCATGGTGAAACAGCACAACAATGTCAGAAGCGACATTTCGACAACCTACGGCGACTTTTTCAAGTGTCTTTTTCTATCTATCTATCTATCTATCTATCTATCTATCTATCTATCTATCTATCTATCTATCTGTCATCTATCTCCTATCTATCTATCTATCTATCGATCTATCTGTCATCTATCTCTCTACTATCTATCTATCTACTATTTTTTTATCTTTATCTCTATCTATCTATCTATCCATCCATCCATCCATTTCATATCTATTTTTCTATCTATTTTTTATACAGTATCTATTATCTATCTAGCCTCCCGCTCATCTTCAAAGGTAATCATTTCCAACTTTTAACCTTTCCTGACACACATGATCATATATATATATTCTCTTTTAAGCAAATGAATTAAACGAACATGCAAAGAATTAGAAATCTCTGCCTTACTTGATTAAATTAGAGCCCCGGCACAGACACATTACAATCTGTGAGCCCGGCTTTCATGTCAGACCTTAAAGATATATATTAAAATAATTAGCGCTGATTGATAGAGATTTCACGAGTCAGCGAAACCAATCTCCAGTCCAATATCCCTGAATGTTACTTTTACCTTACAGAAGTTACAGTGAAACCCACAGGATAAAAGAGTCGTCTTTATAATTGCCCTATATTGTAGAAAATGGTATCAGTTTTATTCCTTTTCTGTTATGTTCAAAAGCATAAAGGCAGCCTCTCGCTTTTATTCTTTGATGCCGCTACAGAGAAGAGCATTTTACTTTGTGTGAGAAAATGTGAAACATCCAATAACTACAATGGATTGTTGGATACTTTGCAGTTAAGATATTTTATTACCCCGGTGCCATTTTCCTATGTTACCGGCTCATCTTAGGAGAAAGTCCATTCTGGCAGTGCGCACACAAAGCCATAAAGTGACACAGTTATTAGGGACTTGCAAAGCCGCACTTAGCTTTAATGATCCCGTGTACAGATTTATTTTTCTAAATATTACATTCCCAGGTGTCTGATAAAGTTTAGTGGTGGGACTAAATATATATATATATATATATATATATATATATATATATATATATATATATATTCTTATTACTTATTAGAGATATTGCACACAATTGTACACAACTCATACTGTTCTATGCCCAGGGCCAGATCAAGGCTGCTGGAGGCCCCTAGGCAAAATATATGGTAGGGGGCACCTCCACAATAGTATTGTCATAGTAGTGAAATAGGGTCCAGAATATAAGGATTTCATCATTGCATGTATACACACCTTCTAACAGTTCCATATCTAGCAGGACAGTTCAATTTTTAAAGGAGTAGTTCACAAAAAAAATTTCTTTCAAATTATCTAGTGCCAGAAAGTGCCAAAGATTTGATATTTACTGCTATATATATATATATATATATATATATATATAATATATATATATAGCAGTAAATATCAAATCTTTGGCACTTTCTGTATATATATATATATATATATAAACTCCAGTCTTCCTTACTGCTGTATTTCCTGGAAGAAGTGGTGTATTCTTTCCTGTCTGACACAGTGCTCTCCACTGCCACCTCTGTCCATTTTCAAAATTGCCCAGAGCAGGAGTAAATCTCCATAGAAAACCTCTCCTGCTTTCTAGACTGGAAAGAATGGCATTTCTAGTAGGACATACAGCAGCTGATAAATACTGGAAGACTTTAACATTTTTTCTTTTTTTTTTTTTAATAAAGGTAAACTACAAATCTCTGGCACTTTCTGGCACCAGTTTATTTGAAAGGAAAAAAAAATTGGTGAATAACCCCTTTAAGGTTTCTAATACATGCCATTTTGGCTATCAGTATTAATGGTAAGGATTTCTCTCTATCATATTAGTTTAAAGAGGATGTAACATCAGGTACATCCTCTTTAATCTGACCCATGGATCAAACAGCGCCTTCACGGGGAAGCCGGTGCCGCGGTCCATTTTTAGAACCACTGCCCGATGTACTGCGCCGTTTTATCCACGGGTCCCGGGCCGGTGCTGAAGCACAGGAGGCGGGTCGGTCCGCCCCCAGTGGGAGGGAATTCCCCCCCTATGACGTGGCTCCATTCTAAAGGAGCCGGGTCATAGTGGGGAGGGGATCCCCTCCGGGGTGGGCCTGCCTGCCTCCGGCCCGGGACCTGTGGATAGAATGGCGCCGTACACAGGAACCGGGTAGTGGTTCCAAAAACGGACCGCGGCACAGGCTTCCCCGTGACGGCGCCATTCGATCCTGTTGGTACATCCTCTTTAATTAGTTATCCCTGCTTAAACAATATTGTATACCTTATATGAATGACATCTCTTGAGCTGCACTATAGCTTGTTTTTTTTTTCTAAAGGGGCATTCTGGTGACCCCAAAAACGTGATATAATGCTGGAGTTGTAAAGAAAAGAATAGAGCAATACTCACCTACGCCAGATCTGTTACAGCTCCCATTCAGCTCGTTCCAGTCTCCTGATGCTCATCTCTTCTGCCGGCTTCTGAAACTATAGGTGGGAACAGGATGTGTCCACTTATCCAATCACTGGATATGAACGGACACAACTGCGGCCCGGGATTGAGTGAGTGGGCAAGACTTCCTCAATCTGCTTGTCCTTCAATCTGACTATAGAGAGGAGCAGCTGGAGAAAAAGAGCTATAGTGGGAGCGATAAAGGGAGGATGGGAGGAGGCCAGAAGAGTCTTAGACCACTTTGCATAGGCAGAATAGGTCCTTCTTTTTGTCAATTAAAAGTGTGGAGATATGCGTATTTCTAAATAAAAAGCTGGTCATTTGGGGTCCAATAGCTAGGACCCTCATAATCCTAAAAGCAGGACCATAATTGACCCCAGAATGAAAGGTTAGCACTTTGAGTCTGCGACCAGTGCTCTACTTATTTTCCATGAGAGGGTCAAGCATTGCAAAGCACTGACCTCAGAAACATTTGGCAATCTCCTAAACCATAAATGGGGTGCTGGCTGCAGACTTATGGTGTGCATAATTCATTCTGGGGTCAATTTTGTCCCTGTTCTCAGCGCGGAGGAGGGTCTCAGCGGTCAGATCCTCACTGGTTAGCTTGTTATCTCCTATGGATAAGGACAGCAAGTTGAGATGTTACATGAAACATGTTACATGTTAGATGAAACCGTACTGTGCTGAAGGTAAAATCCCTTATGAGGCAAATGCCAATTGCCCCAACAAAGGGAGAAAAATCTCTTCCCGGGAACACTTCCTTAATGATTTGCACAAAAGCTCTTTAGAGTTTGTCAGAGTATGAGGCATTTGATGAGGGGTGGCTGCTGAAGTTGGTTAAAGCCCTAAGGTTGCCTGGAGAACAGCCTATGGCCTATGACTGTATTGGTGTTTTCCAGGCAGCCTTAGGGCTTTATCCGACTTCAGCAGCCACCACTAATCAAATGCTACATGCTCCGGTTCGGATGAACTCGAGCATGCTTGAAGTTTGCTCAACTGTAGCTGTTACTTATTAGGTTTAGTTTTCCTGTAATACTCAATATCTTAAAAAGTTTTAAAGGCAATCTGTCAGCTATAATTCATGTTCCAAACTTCTTACACTGTTAGATGCTGTTAGGTCAAGGAGACACATGGTACCTTTCATATATCCAGTTGTACTTCCGGAAGAATGTAGTGCAGCAAACTCCCCATCTCATACCTAACCCTGCTTGGGACATGGAGCTGGAGACATACCAGCTTTCAACTATTCAGGAGCTTGAAAAAGCCTCTATGACTCCTTGTACCAGAGAATTAAAGCATTTTCTACATACTGGAAGCCCAGCTGGATATATGAAAGGTACCATGTGTCTCCTTCACCTATCTTCACTATCATGCAATCTTACAGTTTCAGCAGTTTGGAACATAAATTGAAGGTGGCAGATTCCCTTTAAATTGATAGATTAGGAAACAAACCAGAATCTCTTCAAATAGGATGAGAAACCATCTGTAGACAGCTGTTTCAGGCTTCTTGCCCCTTACCAGAAGAGCTAATCTGCATATTGTCTTTCCAGGGAGCATTGCCTGATCACAAGACTTCCTATCACAGCTTGGCTGTCTCCCCAGTTGCCCCCTCAGCCCAACATCTTTATTAGTTAAAACTTAGTGTAAACTATTTTGTTTCTTTTATTTAAAAACTTAGACAACTGATATTTATCAAACACAATAAATATGAAATTGGGAGCACCGGATGCGCTTTACAACCATGAAGTAAAAATTTCAGTAATATAAAAGTCAAGTGAAACAAATCATCTAAATATCAGACAACCTCATGTTCTCATAGTTGTTATTTTTTTCTGTTTGATCTTTCTTGAACGTGGACAAAAGCCCTTTCGAATATTTTCATACAAACATTGAGCTCTGAGCCATGTTGTAATGTTAACAAAAGATACATCTAAGGAGAGAATCTTTCTAAAAAAGTGAAAAAATAAAATATTTTATTTCTAGGGCATCTCTAGATTGGACCTTGAAGTCTTGAAGTGACAGCCATTCTGACAAGAAGCTTAAAACCAGACACAAGCTTAACAGCCGGTCCTCCACTACAAAGCCAATGGAAACATGACAAACACATTCCCCAGAAATATATATTAAAAGCAAATAGGATGAACAAACAAAGGGAAAGACTTAGGCTTTTTTGCACTTTTTTTTTATATTTTTGAAAACGAAAAAATGTTTATGTTGTTGTTTACTTAGTAATACAAGAAAGATTAAATTTTTCCCATAGGGATAAAAAGGGGGGGGGGGGGGCTGGAAATGTAAGATTAACTCACTCAAGTAGGAAAAATGTTTAAAAATCATTTGTAAAAAAAATAAATAATAATAAAAAAAAAATTGGGATCACTAAGCTAAGACATTGTTCACACATGCTTTTTTAATTTTTTTTTTTTTACTTTTACCAAATAAAATTTTTTTCTGTCATTTAGTCAAATCCTGCATTTCTTTTGGGATGCATGATGAAGCCGGACTGTTCAGCTACTACCCAGATATCATTTCTATATATGTGTTAAGAAGGGCCGTTACAGTATTTTGTCCCCCCCCCCCCCCCCTATAAATGCTAAAAGACTGCAGCCTGGCTTCCAACCCATCTTGCCCCACCTTTGTCCCCCTTCCACCCGAGATGTGCGTCACATGTCCTCCGTTTCGGAAGATGGCTGAGTTCGCTTGTTACAACGCCCAAGACAGATAACATGTCATCCAGTGCAGTGAGCCAGGTTATCACTTAAAACTCGGCCCACTTGCGAGACAGAGAATGATGCGCATGTGTCTTCTGTCTGCTTATATGTTACAGCTTAGGGCTATGTTCACACTATGTATCTGTGTGGCTGTATTGCGGCCAGTAAATCATCGGCCGGATTTTTCCGGTTCATGCGTACGCTGGAAAGTATACGATATACGGCTGCACAGTGCTCACTATGTATGAGCCTAAGGCCCGATCGTAAACGGACCCGTAAAAAATGAACAAGACCATTGTTTGCGGCTGCGGAGTACTTCAAAAATAGCCGGCAATGATGCCGAATGCCGATGCCTCTGATAGTTAATATATTAAATTAATAAAACACATTTTCTTTGTAATAAAGTCCCTTTTGTTGTTCAATAATTTAATTCTAACGAATCCATCATTGTGCAATTAAATATACTGTTAAAATAAATATATATATATAAATAAATGTATATTTATATATATATATTTATTTTTTGACAGTATATTTAATTGCACAATGATGGATTCGTTTAAATTAAATTATTGAACAACGAAACTGATTTTATTACAACGAAAATGTGTTTTATTAATTAAATATTAATTAGTACAGGAAGCTCCATTAAGCCGTTAATTCATATGCCCGGTAATACAGCATTCTGTACTAATCATCACTTTACTTTAATTAAAACATCAAATGTTTCTTCTAATTATGTTATCACAAAAGCATTATTAGAAGAAACATTTAGAATTATATGTGCGCTCAGCTGATGGGTGCAGTCTGACATCAGTCTGACCCCCAAGGGGTTAAGGGGGATGCAATACATCCTCCCTTAACCCCTTGGGGGCCAGACTGTAAGCAGCGATCTGTAAAGATGCTGCATACTGTAAGGAGCACAACACCGATCACAATGATGGGTGTTGTGCTCCTGTTTGTGTGTTTTTTGTGTGTTTCTCCCTTTTTGTTTTTCAGATATCGGTATCCTGTGGATTACGTCGGATTCCGTGGACTACGTTGATGACGTTTGGTGTTTTTTTTTTATAAAATGGTCAATGAGGGGTGTGGGGGTGTTTTTATTTGAATAAAAAAAATTTTTCACTTGTGTCTTGTCTTTATTTCTTTACTTTATAGACTTAGTAGTGGAAGCCGTCTAATAGACGGAATCCATTACTAAGTTGGGGCCTAGTGTTAGTCGGTATAAAATGGCTAACTCTAACCCCCCATTATTACCCCAGTACCCAATGCCACCAGGGGTACTGGGAAGAGCCGGGTGCCAGTGGTCCCGGAGCGTCAAAATTGGCGCTCCTGGACCGGGCGGCAGCAGGCCGGTAAGATTTAGGCTGGGGAGGGCCTAAACCAATGGCTCTTCCCACCTTGGTGTTACCAGGCTGCTGTCGTTTGGTTTTTAACCTGGCTGGTTATAAAAATAGGGGGGACCCTATGCGTTTTTTTTTAATTATTTATTTATTTTAAAAAAACCGCATAGGGTCCCCCCTATTTTTATAACCAGCCGGGTTAAAAACCAAACGACAGCAGCTTGGTAACACCAGGGTGGGAAGAGCCATTGTTTTAGGCCCTCCCCAGCCTAAATCTTACCAGCCTGCTGCCGCCCGGTCCAGGAGCGCCAATTTTGACGCTCCGGGACCACTCGCACCCGGCTCTTCCGAGTACCCCTGGTGGCATTGGGTACTGGGGTAATAATGGGGGGTTAGTGTTAGCCATTTTATACCGGCTAACACTAGGCCCCAACTTAGTAATGGATTCCGTCTATTAGACGGCTTCCACTACTAAGTCTATAAAGTAAAGAAATAAAAACAACACACAAGTGAATTTTTTTTTGTATTCAAATAAAAACACCCCCACACCCCTCATTGACCATTTTATAAAAAAAAAACACCAAACAACCGCTGGTCATCAACATAGTCCACTGAATCCGACGTAATCCACAGGATACCGATATCTGAAAATTAGCTGAGCGCACATATAATTCAAAATGTTTCTTCTAATAATGCTATTGTGATAACATAATTAGAAGAAACATTTGATGTTTTAATTAAAGTAAAGTGATGATTAGTACAGAATGCTCATTTGCCGGCAATATGAATTAACGGCTTACTGGAGCTTTCTGTACTAATTAATATTTAATTAATAAAACACATTTTCGTTGTAATAAAATCAGTTTTGTTGTTCAATAATTTAATTTAAATGAATCCATCATTGTGCAATTAAATATACTGTCAAAAAATAAATATATATATATAAATATACATTTTTATATACATATATATAAATATATATATATATATATATATATATATATATATATTTATATTTATTTTAACAGTATATTTAATTGTACAATGATGGATTTGTTTAAATTTAATTATTGAACAATGAAAGGCACTTTATTACAACGAAAATGTGTTTTATTAATTCAATATATTAACCATGAGAGGCATCGGCATCGGCATACTGCAGAGGATCGCAAACCCCGGTAATAGCAATTCATGTAAACTGTTTCCCTGCTTTCCCAGATGCATCCAGAGGTGTTTGCATCACTTTCTAAAGATTTTATTTGTTATTTTTAGTTGAACCAGATTTCCAAGTAAATGACCGTATGTTTTCAGCCGCATGTCTATTTTTTCCCACGGCCGTAGTTTCAGCCGCATAAAAAATACAGCCGCACACATACATAGTGTGAACATAGCCTAGAGCAGCTTTTCTGATGGTAGAAATACAGTACAGAAATACTGGGATGAAAAAGTAAACGATGAAGGAAGCTGTAGTTTCCCAACACCGCCATCTTGAATATAGTCCCTTAGTTAGAAGTAACTTACAACAGAGGAATAGAGGCATCATAAACAGAGGGAGAGGTTGGGGTTGTGAGGGACTGTTATTGAGTTACCCAAGGGGGCTTTGGAAATGATTGTTTGTGCAGGGCCTGGGTGGAACACCCCTTTAACTAGTTATCTAGATTAGGCCTGAAGCCAACACTGAACAGATCCTAGAAGACACCAAGGGATCGTCCAGAAATTGCCCCTCGGCTTATGAGTACCTCGAAGAACAGATCATGTTATTCTTTCAACATGTTCTCAAATCGTCGTTCGTCGTTCACAAAAAATTTGCAGATCGTTCCGTGTAAACAGTCGTTCGCCGATTTAACCAATGTGTGAGATAGGCTTAAGTGATCGCAAAACGATTGCAAAACGATTTTCCGTACGATATAATGTACCGTCTAAACGCTGATCATTATGAAAAAAAAATCGTTACTCTGACATCGTCAATCGTACGATCGGGCCAATTATCGTTTCGTGTAAACGCACCTTAACTCTTGTAATACACCCAAGAGACTGTTGGTGACCCTGCTGCCTAACTACTACATGTAGG
The DNA here is from genome assembly GCF_027789765.1 of Dendropsophus ebraccatus. NCBI lineage: Eukaryota > Metazoa > Chordata > Amphibia > Anura > Hylidae > Dendropsophus > Dendropsophus ebraccatus. Next base: position 28,458,848 of record NC_091462.1, on the reverse strand, counting down.
TGTATGTATGTGTGACAAGTATTCCATCTCTAAACAACTTTAGCTGTTTTAGTCTGGTTTGTTTAACCTCTTAAGGACCCATGACGTACCGGCACGTCATGGATCACTGTCACTTAAGGACCCATGACGTACCGGTACGTCAGCCCTTTAAACGGGCGCCGCGGCCGGCCGGGTCCCGATCGGGGGAGATAGCCTGCTATAATACATAGCAGGCCATCTCTCCCTGTCGGCATGGAGGGTTGTTAACCCCCCCCATGCCGACGATCGCCGCTATTGGCTGATAAGCCCATAGCGGCGATCGGAACCTTTCCGGGCCATCGGTGACCCGATGACCCGGAAAAAAATGGCGGTCGGTGCTGTCCGAGGACGGCACCGACCGCCATTACTGTGATCAAAGTCCCCACAAGTAATAAATACCTGCTCCGGACCCCTCAGCTAGGTAGCTGAGGGGTCCGGAGCAGGTATTTGTACATTACTCACCTGTCCCGGGGTCCTGATCGGCGTCTTCCGGCGTCCTCTTCCTCTTGTCGGGACTTCGGCTTCTTCCGTGAGTCCCGATCGGCTTTTTCCGGCTCCAGCGTCGTCTATTTTCGTATTTTTCCGGCTCCAGCGTCGTCTATTTTCGGATCTTGTGCTCTGCTGCCCCCTAGCGGCTGATAAGTGTAATACACGTATCAGCCACTACAGGGATGTTCAGAATGTAGTAAAAAAAAAAATTTTTTTCCCAATTTTTTTTTTTTCTATTTTCCGCACCCTATCGCCGCTGAGTGTTGATCAGCATCGCACGAAAGTGCGCTGCTAATCAGCAACTCCTCCTTTTTGGCGTAGGGTGGTTTTTTTTTATATCCTACTGCCACGGTCTGCTGATAAGTGCCGAACATAAGTGCGGCATTCATCAGCAACACCATTTTTGGCGTAGGTTTTTTTGTATACTTACTGTAAAAAACACGTAAAAAAACACTACATTACACCACACTACATTGAATAAAGTTTTACACTACACCACTACATACCCCATATACCAATCCCCATATAAAGATGGCCCCCAGGGTGTTTTCGGTATCGGACGCATACATTATTATTGCCTCCGACACCGAAACAGCCAGTGAGGATGAATGGGGGGATCCTTCTTTCCTCCATTCATCCTCATCCTCCTCATCATCCAGTGACGTGTCTGGGAGTAGCGTAGCGTACGCTGCCCCCCAGACACGTCTTTTCCGCCAGTACCGTCCCAATAAGAGATGACGGTATGGCGTGAAATTCTACAAACTCTGTGAGAGTACCTCAGGGTGCACTTACACATGGGGGTACGTGCACACTGCGGAATGGCGAAGGATAACCCTTCGTGCATTCCGCAGCTGGCACCCGCCGGCGGACTGATGCAGGGGCGCGTCTCCGCCCGTGTCATAGACTCTATCCTATGCATGGGCGGATTCCATCATCCGTCATTCCATCCACACGTTGGACGCAGAGCGGAATCCGCCCGTGCATAGAATGGAGTCTACGACACGGACGGAGACGTGCGCCTGCATCAGTCCGCCGGCGGGTGCCAACTGCGGAATGCACAAAGGGTTATCCTTCGCGATTCCGCAGTGTGCACGTACCCTTAGAGTGTATGAAGGAAGGGACACTCGAATCCAGCCCCCAGATGCCCACTCCCCCCCCCATCCTCGGAGTTAGTGGGGACATCGTCCGGGAACTGATCTTCCCACTGCTGGATAAAGGTTACCACCTGTACGGGGATAACTTTTATACCAGCACCCCCTCTTCCGGTCCCTCGCTGCCCGAGCTACTGTAGCTTGCGGCACGATCCGAACATATCAGAAGTAGTAATAGAGCCCTAATATTTAGCAGCCATGGAGCAGACCCAGCGCTTCTGGATATGAAGGACCCCGTATCGCACCAGGACAACATTTTCCAGGTGCCGTCCCCCACACTGGAGAATGGGAGACCCCAGAAGAAGTGCAGAGTGTGGGGTAACAGGGGGATCAGGAAGGACAACATTTTCCAGTGTGACACCTGTCCTGATCCCCCCGGCCTCTGCATACAGGACCGCTCCAAGGTGCACCACACGTCACTGGGGTTCTTCATTATCTAAATTCTGTCCCTTATTCCTATTTCAGGGGTCACGTTGATCCAGGGATTATTCTGATCGCCAATATGGAGTCGGGAAGGAATTTTCCCAGTGATGAGGCTACTGTCGTCTGCCTCACGAGGGGTTTTTGCCTTCCTCTGGATCAACACAGGTTGAATTTGATGGACACCTGTCATTTCCAACCTTATAAACTAATAATTGGCCTAATACCCCCAAATAAATTAGAATTGTCCCTTTTCCCCAGCTAAGAAGGTATGGCTGCCATTCCCATTAGAGGATGCCATGATGCAATTACAAAGCCTCTGTGCAGCCAGGACAGTAGAAACCCCCCACAAGTGACCCCATTCTGGAAACTACACCCCATAAGGAATCTAACAAGTGGGGCAGCGGGTATATGGCCCCCTGGTGACGGCCACATTTGGGACGTGAAAATGAAAAAAATGGTATTTTTTATTTTCACGGCACATGTTCTACACATGTGCCCATCACTAGTGGGGTCCATATGCTCACTGCACCCCTTGTTAGATTCCTTATGGGGTGTAGTTTCCAGAATTGGGTCACTTGTCGGGGGTTTCTACTGTTCTGGCAGCACAGGAGCTTTGTAATTGCGACATGGCCTCCATCCCCCATTCCAGCCTCTAAATGGCGCTCTGTCCTTTTGGTGACTTACCCTGTGCCCATATGGCAAATTATGTCCACATGTGGGGTATTTTCGTACTCAGGGGAAACTACCCTACACGTTTTGTGTTCATTTTCTTTTTTAACCCCTTGTGGAAATGGAAAAAAATCAAGGCTAGACCAACATTTAGTGTAATTTTTTTTTAATTTTTACTCTAAATCATTGATCTTGTCTTGATTTTTTCATTTTCACAAGGGGTTAAAAGATAAAAAAAACACAATGTGTAGAGCAATTTCCCCTGAGTACGGAAATACCCCACATGTGGACATAAAGCGCCATGCGGGTGCAGGGTAAGCCTCCAAAGGGAAGGTGCGCCATTTGGTTTTTGAAGGCTGGATTTGGATGGAATGGATTTCGAGGGGCGATGTTGCATTCAAAAGGCCCCTGTGTTGCCAAGACAGTTAAACCCCCCACAAGTGACCCTATTATGGAAACTACACCCCTCAAGGAATGTAACAAGGGGTGTAGTCAGCATATGGACCCCACTGGTGACGGGCACAAATGTGGAACAATGTGGCGTGAAAATGAAATATTAAATTTTTTACACTATAATGTTGGTCTAGCCTTGAATTTATCATTTTCACAAGGGGTTAAAAGAGAAAAAAAAACACAAAATGTGTAGAGCAATTTCCCCCGAGTCCGTAAATACCCCACATCTGGACATAAAGCGCCATGTGGGTGCAGGGCAAGCCTCCGAAGGGAAGGAGCGCCATTTGGATTTTAGAGGTTGGATTTGGCTAGAATGGATGATGAACGCCATGTCGCATTTACAGAGCCCTTGTGCTGCCAAAACACTGTAAACCCCCCACAAGTGACCCCATTCTGGAAACTACACCCCTCAAGGAATCTAACAAGGGGTGCAGTGAGGATATGGACCCCTTGATGACGGGCACATTTGTGCCATGAAAGTGAAAAAATGAAAATTTTCACTTTCACGTCACATTTTTCCACATTTGTGCCCGTCACCAGTGGGGTCCATATGCTCACTGCACCCCTTGTTAGATTCCTTGAGGGGTGTAGTTTCCAGAATGGGGTCACTTGTGGGGGGTTTCCAGTGTCTTGGCAGCACGAGGGCTCTGTAAATGCGACATGGCCCTTGAAATCCATTCCAGTGAAATCCAGCTTCCAAAAGCCAATTGGCGCTCCTTCCCTTTGGAGGCTCGTCCTGCGCCCGCTTGGCACTTTATGTCCACATGTGGGGTATTTCCGTACTCGGGAGAAACTGCACTACATGTTTTGTGTTTTTTTTTTCCTTTTATCCCTTTGTGAAAATGAAAAATTGAAGGCTAGAACAACATTTTAGTGTAAAAAATACTTTAGTCTTTTTTCAAGCCATATTGTTTGGAAAATCTGTGAAGCACCTGTGGGGTCCAGATGCTCACCGCACCCCTTGTTACATTCCTTGAGGGGTGTAGTTTTCTAAATGGTGTCCCTTTAGGGGTGTTTTTTAGGTTTTGGCACCCCAGAGCCTCTGCCAACCTGAAGTGGTACAGTCAAAAATGACCAAAAATAACGGAGCCATTGAAATTCACTAGGCGCTCCCTTATATCTGAGGCTTGTGGTTGCGTCAAATAGCGCAATAGGGCCACATATGGGGTATTTCTATAAACTGCAGAAACGGGGCAATCAATATTGGGGTGCATTTCTCTGGTAATAGGTTTATAATTATGAAAAATATTGGATTACAATAAAATCTCTGCACAGAAAATAAAAATTTTCAAATTTCTTACACACTTAGCTTTTATTTCTGTGACTCCCCTAAAGGGTTAAAAAACTTTCTGGATGTGCTTTTGCAGAGTTTAGGGGGTGCAGTTTCTGAAATGGCGTGCTTCGTGAGGCTTTCTAACACACAGTCCCCTCAAATACACTTTTATAAACCTGAACAGTTCCCTAAAAATATCTGATTTTGAAATTTTACTGAAAATTTGGAAATTTGCTGCTAATGTTTTAAGCTTCCTATTGTCTAAAAATAATGAAATATAGTTTAATAAATGCCGCCAACATAAAGTAGACATGTTGCTAATGCTATTTAATATATAATTTATGTGGTATAACCATTTTCTGTATAAGCAGAAAAGTTTTAAAGTTGGAAAAATGCATTTTTTCACAATTTTTCACGCTATTTTGAGTTTTTTCATAAAGATTCGTTATAAGTATCGACTCCAATTTACAAGAAATGTGAAGTACAATATGTCACGAGAAAACAATCTCAGAATCAGCCGGATAGGTAAAAGCATCCCGAAGTTATTAATGAATAAAGTGACACTGGTCAAATTCATAAAATTTGCTCCGGTCCTTAAGGCCATTTCAGGCCCGATCCTTAAGGGGTTAAGGTTTGGTGTGGACAAACCTGAATTTTTATAATTATATAATTTATATAAGTATAATGTATACTATAGCTATATACACACCAGCCAGACCACTGCTTTTAGAGGTAACCTGGAAAATGAGCTGTCTGGGAGGGAAAGAGCAGGAAATCAGGACAAGGAGGTGAGTTTGCCTAATGAATGTACAATATTTGCAAACAATATTTAAAATGATGAACCCTACACATATATCTACTGTATCTATGTTAGAAGAAAAAAAATACTTAAGTCGTAGTGAGCACCTCAGTTGTAATTGTGTTAGTCTCACAATATATTAGTCAATCAGCCAGCACAAAGAGAATCCTTTGGACTCCAAGGTAAGTATACTTTAAATGGATCAAATGCACACTTTAATTCATATACTTTTGAAAATTTCCGACGCATTTCGGACCCACATGGTTCTTAGTCATGGCTCTACATAAAACATATAACATATGTTTTAGATTAATCTAACAGTGTCTAAAATATATGTTATATGTTTTATTTAGAGCCATGACTAAGAACCATGTGGGTCCGAAATGCATCCGTAATATATATCTATGAATTAATGTGTGCATTTGATCCATTTAAAGTATATTATTTGGATTTGTGGATTATGTGGATTTTTAATAAAGCTGAAGAGTTGTGTGGATTTGATCCATTTAAAGTATATCTATGTTAGTTGAGATGGAAATACCCATTAGGGTTGTGTTCATACTTACAGGATCTGCAGCAGATTTAATGGTGCAGATTTAAATCAGCAGCAGATCCCCAGTCGGTTTGATGGCCCAGATTTGATTTGCTTTGAATCTGCACCATCAAATCTGCTGCAGATCCTTTATGTGTGAACACACCCTTAACCCCTTAAGGGCCGGGCCTGAAATGGCCTTAAGGACCGGGCCAATTATCACATTTGCGTTTTTTCCTCCTCGCCTTCTAAGACCCATAACTCTTTCATTTTTCCACCTAAAGGGCCATGTTAGGGCTTCTTTCTTTCAGGAGTAGGTGTACTTTGTAATGGCAACTTTTAATCAGCCATAAAATGAATGACAGAACTCCCAAAATATCATTTATGGGGTGAATTTAGGTCAAAGAATGCGATTCCGCAAATTTTTGGGGGGCTTCCATGTTTACGTAATGCACTTTACGGTAAAACTGGCATTTTTTCTTTATTCTATAGGTCAGTCTGAACACGGCTATATGCAGGTTTACTAGGTTTTCTATCATTTTACCATTTTTATTAGCAGTAAAACATTTTTTTTTTTGCAATTAGGCATATTTAAAATGGCCCTATTGTGACTCTTATAGTGCCTTTATTTTTTCACCTACGGGGTCATATGGGGCGTCATTTTTTGCGTCATGATCTCTAGTTTTTATTAACAAAATGTTTTTTCTAGATCAAACGTATTGATTGCTTTTTATAAATTTTTTTATACATAAAATGGTATTGTTTTATTTTAATAGTTCGGGCGATTATGCACGTTACGGTATATAATATGTTAATTAACTTTATTACTTTTTATGTGTTTAATGTATGAAATGGGAAGGGGGGTGATTTACACTTTTATTGGAAGAGGGGCTATGGGGCATTTTGTAAAACATTTATTGATTTATTTTTTTTACACTTTTATAGTTCCCTAAGGGAACTATCACTTACATACATTGGATTGTATACACTGATCCCTGCAATAGCATAGCAGGGATCAGTGTTATCTGTGATCTTCTGAATCAGCCTGCCTGTGGCCTGTGGCAGGCTGAATCAGATTACCGATCCGAGGACTGCACGGAGGAAGGCAAGAGACCACCGGCAGTCAGGAAATGCGATCGGGGTCCCGATCGCTAAGTGACCGGAGATGCTTTGGTCACTTATACTTAAGCTCCGGTCGAGGTTGAGGGCCTGGCTGCAGATAGCAGCTGGTCCTCACCCGCTATTTGGTGGGCTCAGCTCGTGAGCCCGCTCCATAGCCCGGGACTGCGCCGGTACGTCTGCGGTCCTTAAGGGGTTAAAGGACTTTTCTAGAACTTTTTTTTATTGATCACCTATCTTTAAGAATAGGCTATGCAGAATACAGTTTGCCACCATGTCTGGTTGCAGAATATGTTCTGCTGTTGTTCTAATGCATGTAACAGCTTGTGTCAAATACGGTCAGCCATATTTTCTTGAGCTCTGATACAAGTTGTTTTGATAATGAGATGACCTTAACCAGACAAATTGCAGTAAATGGATAATGCAAGTTAGGATAACATGCTTTTGACATTTTATTGATATCTATTAGTATGCTGTTTGGACTTAGATTCCGCTATTTTGTTGTTTCTTTTGGGAAATCAGGCCATTGACTTTTGACATTACACTCCGTGCCTCTGTATTGGTATTTCCACTTATACTTTTTAATCTTGACAAGTTTGCTTCTCTCACAATTTACTAAGTTGTTGCTATGTGCAAAGCTGATCCACTAAATGAGCTGTATCCGTACGGAGTGTCCTCGGCTTAGTTAGTGGATGTGTGCTGAGAAAAAAATGCCTGATTCTGATGGTGGGGAATTGTCTGCCTGCTGGGTGTGGGAGGTAAAGTCTAGATGATTCTATGAGAAATGGGGCTCTATGTTAAATGCAAACAATTTAAGTTTTTATATTTAGCTGTAAGGTCATATGCGAGGTGTGGTGAATGGCGATCGCTCCATCATTGGATGGAAAATATTTACAAATTGAGAACGATGAGATGTTTGACAGACAAGTATAAGAAACTCTATCTATCTATCTATCTATCTATCTATCTATCTAGAAGTCCAATAGAGGCAGCACGCCCAATAGTGGTAAAGCGGTGATTTATTAAAGCTTGTGCACAAGCATTAATAAATCACCGTTTTACCACTATTGGGCGTGCTGCCTCTATTGGACTTCTATACTCTTACACCTTGGACCCAGGTGTTTTGGCTGGCACCCCGACTTCTTTGAGTGCCGTGGAACTCTTTTGTTTGCTATCTATCTATCTATCTATCTATCATCTATCTATCTATCTATCTCCTATTATCTATCTATCTATCTATCTATCTTCTATCTATCTCCTATTATCTATCTATCTATCTATCTATCTATCTTCTATCTGCTGTACTGTATATAGCGCATCTCTCTTTATCTATCTGTCTGCTCATGTACTCATCAATTTTAATAAAATACAGTTCTGTTCTTCTATATCCATGAAATATTCAGAAGCAGCAATTTTCTTTTTAATTTTAAACACATCATTGTAATATAACCATGTGTTATCTGTTGTTTTACAAAACACTATCTATCTATCTATCTTCTATCATCTATCTATCTATCTATCTATCTCCTATCTATCTATCTATCTATCTATCTATCTATCTATCTATCTATCTCCTATCTATCTATCTATCTATCTATCTATCTATCTATCTCCTATCTATCTATCTATCTATCTATCTATCTATCTATCTATCTATCTATCATCATTGCAGCTCTCCAGTGTAGTATGGATCCAATATCAAAGGTTGTTTCCACATTTGTCCTTTTGGTGAGCTTCTTTGTTTTCATAATCAGAACCTAGACTGTCTATCTGGACTCTGGACCGTCCATTCTTTTCCCCTGGAGAGCTGCACCTTCATTTATGTGATTAGCAGGAATTGTGTATGTTACAGAAACAACTGGCCAGAATTTCATTTATTCATCTCAATGAGTCAACCTGAAAACCATCACTGTAAAAATTGGCGAACAAGATTAATAAATGTGGCACATTAACCCAAAAGTACCAATACAATTTACAAATCACTAAGAAAAAAATGGGCCCTCACACAGCTCTTTAGTTAATTTTTTTTAAAGGGATCAGAACACTGGGATGCAAAGCAATAATAATAATAAATAAAAGCATTAAATATACACTTTAAAAATTGGTCATCTCTGTAATCTCCGTGATGACCTAATAAATAAAGATCATTTTTACTGCACACAATAAATAAATAAATCCAAATTTTTATTTTTTTATCCATTAATTTTATCCCCAATTTTTTTTATTCTCCCCCCCCCCCCGGCTTTATATTTTATGGAAAAATAAAGTTTGCCTTTAAAAAGTACAATTTGTTGTACAATAAAAGAAGTCTTTTAATGGCTCCAAGAGAGTTACGGCTTTTAGAAGAGGGGAAAGAACAAAAAACAAACAAAAAAAAAAATATAAAAAAAAAATGACAGTCATTATAGAGTTAAATGGTAGCCGCGATTGGTGGGGAAGCTGTTTAATGTACAATTTTAATAGAATAAAGTGAAGCTGTACGTTATGAGAAGGCTGTATAGATAAAATCTAAAACCTCCTCGTATTCTGAAGTCTATGACCACATTAAACCAACCGCTGCTTCATTGAAGTGACTCCACTACATAACAGGAGCCAAAAGCCTCATGTCAGGGTATTTATGTTATTTTAGCAACTCGCCGGTATTGTTACATCACATGAAAACCTTGTTGAGTGATGATCACAGAGACGTAAGACTGGGAGCACTCCCATGTGTCCTGCTTTCTTATAACAGCTCCACAACTTGCTGCGGGAAACATTTAGGCCAGAGAATGCTTATTTTTGTAGAATTTAGACTGATGATGTATGAGGATTAAAGGGATTAATAGGAATAGTGGAATAGAATAGTGTTGTAAAACCAGGAACTCAATGAAAAGAATTGCCGGGACTTGGAATGAATCACATAGGGGAAACTTATACTAGACATACAATAGGCATTAGAAAATTCTTCCAATTCTGACAATCCAGAAATTCTTATAGGCTGGAAATTGTGTCTGGATCATAATAGCCTGGACTCTAAGGAGTCTATAGGAGAAATTGTAAGTGGAAATAGATAGGTCCTTCTAGTTCTATGATGAACCAGTATGATATTGAATATAGTTCACACCATGCAGAATGGTTGCAGGAATTTCTTTGATGGCAAATAAGTTTTATTCATTCCAAAGGGGATATTTCAGATGAACAGGACTGTTGAGTTGCAGAAATTTCTCCAGCAAATCTGCTCCATGTGAATTCACCCTAAGGCAATGGTTACATGACGTATTTTCTTGGCCGTATTTTGGCCATCTTTTCGGACGGTGAATGGCCATTAACCCTGAGGAAGTTTCCAATGAGGAACAGAACGCGTGGGAGACAGTGCACTCCAACGTGGGCCTTCTGAATATTTGATAATATCTAGGTAAATTTCTAGTTATACCTACCCTTGTTTTGCATGTTTCTTGGTAGTTTTTCTACGGTGTTTACTGTAGTGGGGAATAGTTATCACTTCATATTTATTGATTAGATATGGTCCTTGCCATTTTTGCTTGTCAGAGTGTCCTGGAGGCTTTACACTATATGTAGGGATGTATTTTATGTTTGTTTTTTTTATAGATGTTTTTAACTGTTTATGTCCCAGTGTGATGTTTGTTACTTTGATTTATGTGGAATAAAGATACATTTTTTCTTCTTTATTTGTTTGGTGTGCCAGTGAGTATATATGACAGGCCTTTCTTTTTGTTTTGGTTTCCTCCATGACCCAGCACCACTCCTGCCTGTAGCCTATGTTGTTACAGCTCCTCTGCTAATTCCAGATTACCCTATTATTTCGATACTTCACACAATTCACAGAACTAGGGATGAGCAAATCTGTAGAAATAACGAAGCACATTTATTCGTTATCTTGGCAGTCTGCTTATTAGTCTGCTGCCTTCTAACTCTGTACCGCTCCATGCCAGGAAAAGCTGGATCCAGTCCTGAGAGGCTTCTACCAGTTTCCCAGGACTGGATCCAGCTTTTCCCAGCACCTGGAGAGGAGCAGCATGCAACGGCATGGAACAAGCTGGTAAGCAGACTACCAAGATAACCAAGCGATAAACTTCATTAAGGCTGAGTTCATACAACGTATATTTTCATTAAACAACGGCCGTTATTTAATGACAGTGGCAGATCGCTTTGATTACTGTGGAATCCCGGCCAGAGTATATACACTCTGCATACACTCCGGCCATTACATTGACATGTCAATTTTGTGTGACCTCTATTCATTGAATAGCGGCCACACGCAATTGACTGCGCAGACAAAGTAAAGTACAGCTCCAGCCATACTTTACATTGTCTCCTATGGTTAATTGGAACGCGGGCACACAGGAATGCGCACGCATTCCAATTCCAAAGAAGTAATGTTCATTCAGCTGGTACTGCAGTACTGGCTGGGGTGAACTTCACAGACAGCAGACATTTTTTCTGTCTTACAAAGTGTGAACATGGCCTAAGGCTATGTTCAAACATCGAAAGAGACAGGCCATTCAGTGACCCGCCGGGGGATCTTTATGGCCGCAGAGTTCTGATGTTGGCTCATCCATGCACGCCCGCATCTGAACTCTCCACTGAACACTATGGACCGAGCGGCTATTCAATGAATAGCGTCCGCAAAAAACTGACATGTCAGTTGTTTGCAGCGCCGAGAGGGATCCCGGCCGGAGCATATACTATGTGTATACACTTCGTCCGGGATCCCATAGGCATCATCATGGCCGTTGTACGGGGTTTTACGAATATATACGTTGTGTGAATATAGCTAATACTGTACAGGTGCTCATCCCTACAAAGAACAGTACAGCCCGAAAAAGTTATATGGCAATTTGGGCCGTGCCACATGTGCATTGTAGATGCCTGTACAGTATTACCCATTGTACCAAGTGATTGTAATGTTTATAGATATATTTACTACCTTTATTTTCCTACAAAACCATCTGATTTAATGTATTCCATATGTTTCCTATACACTTGAATATATGAACCTCATCTACACTGACCTAAATGGATGCACATTGTATAGAAGCATCTACGGTAGATATTCTCTCGTCCTCCTATGAATATATCATAATCCCATACCAGGCGTTTGCTTTTTTTTTCTTCTTAAGAAATGAGAGCCTCGCTCCAGGAATAAATCAAAACTAAACATATTTTATGTACGGAATGAACCAGGACAACCTCTTAACCCTTGTGCGGAGTAAATACATAATGCGTAGCGTATAATGGGGGACATTTTCAATGTGTCATGGAATGAATTAACTACACCGCCATGCTGTCTCTAATGGGGACACTAGAGACAATTTCCTGTCCATCAAGTTGAAAATGTGAAATGTTTCTGCAAGATGTCTACATTTCTGGCGGGCGATTATCAAAGTTAACAATTGCTGTGTTTTTTCTTCTTTTTATTTTTTCTTTTTCCTTGGTATGAAAAGGAAAACATGAATGATTTTGTGCCTCTCAGATATATTGCCCTATCGTCCAAATGACAGGTTTCCGGCTGATCCATTATGCCACCTGCTACTAAGGCTCCAGAATATTACTCTGTGGAATGGTTTTATTCTCATCTACCACCTCGGAAATCTTTAGCTAAACCCCTGGCATCCCTTGTGTGTTTAAATCAGCTTAACAGCTCATACCGTGGGCTGATTTCCTCATAGGATTCCTTTTTTTTTTCCCCTTAAAAAAAAAAAGTGATCACCTTTTGCAGATGCCCTCAGGATTAAACAGGACAGTCGGCCCTTCTCTTGTCTGCATTGGTGTTGTACCGTTTGTAGTCAATAAAAGACTAACGAAAAAAGACTGAGCTGATGGAAGAATCAATCTTCTGGAAGCCTCCCCACAGTTTTCTCATCATCTTGTGCCTTGTGTCATCTTAAATTGTAAAATGTAAACCAAAACTCAGTGTGTGGGCAGACTCTCAGTGCACCTTGTTAACAAAAACAGTAAGACCACGCGTTTTGAAGTTATGAGTGCGGAGGTAGAAGGAGATGATGTTGGAGCTGGAAGTTTGAGCCTAAGAAAGATTGATTTTTATTATTATGTTTTAATAAGGAGAATTTTTAGAGTTTGGACGGTGACACATGGGTTTACAGCGGGATATAGATTTAAATTGATTTTTCGAAACCAGGTTAAATTTTGGGTTGTTGAAATATTTTAAAGTATGATGTGCAGAACAGTGTGTTGGCTCTAGGGCAATATGCATCTATGATATCCAGAGAGTGTGAATCAATTCTAATAGAATCAAATTCGCACTTAATTTCCCATAATTTGGACGCTCAGGTTTGTCGCAATCTAAGTCCTAGAAAACATGGAAATAACCTATGTATCTATGTAGTCCATGTATGGCAAATATTGGACGTCTTTTTGATGGAGGTGCCAATGACGGCCGCAAAATCTCATAGTGTCAACTGCATCCATGGCTTTACCCACATTTTCCAGGCAGCTTTTGAGCTGCATCCAACTTCTTCAGCCATCGGTAATCAAATGGAGACAAGTTGCATGTTCAGGAGCAGGGACTTCTATGGAAAGCAGGAGTGCCTGCTCCTGTACACTGAGCATTGAGGCATTCACTGTAAATATTCATAGAGCCGCACTCAGAGATCAGCAACAATGTTGTAGGTCTTGTCCCTTGTTCACTACTGCATTCGATGACAAATGTTAACTGAGTGGTGAGGTATACAATATATGCCTCAGTGTACAAGAACAGGAATTTTTGCCAGCTCCTGTTCCCAAGAGTAAATGTGCTACGCCATCCAAAATTAAGTAACTAACTGTGTTACATCCAGAATTAAATAACTAACTTCACTCCACACCTAAGAGAATAGCTCACCTCTATCTTTGTCCCTTAAAGGGGTACTCCTGTGAAAAAGTTTTTTCAAACCAACCAGTGTCAGAAAATTTTACAGATTAGACATTAACATCTATTTAAAGATCTCAAGTCTTCCAGTAATTATCAACTGCTGTATGTGCTGCAGGAAGTAGTGTATTATTTCCAGTCTGACACAGTGCTCTCTGCTGCTACCTCTGTTCATGAAAGGAACTGTCAACAGTACGAGAGGATTCCTATGGGAATTTTCAAGTGCTTTGGACTGTTACTGACATGGACAGAGGTGGCAGCAGAGAGCACCATGTCTGACTGGAAAGAATACACCACTTTCTTTAGGCTATGTTCACACTATGTATCTGTGCAGCTGTATTTTTTATGCGGCTGGAAATGTGCGGCTGAAACTACGGCCGTGGGAAAAAATAGACATGCGGCTGAAAACATACGGTCATTTACTTGGAAATCTGGTTCAACTAAAAATAACAAATAAAATCTTTAGAAAGTGATGGAAACACCTCTGGATGCATCTGGGAAAGCAGGGAAACAGTTTACATGAATCGCTATTACCGGGGTTTGCGATCCTCTGCAGTATGCCGATGCCGATGCCTCTCATGGTTAATATATTAAATTAATAAAACATATTTTCGTTGTAATAAAGTCCCTTTCGTTGTTCAATAATTAAATTTAAACGAATCCATCATTGTGCAATTAAATATACTGTTAAAATAAATATATATATAAATAAATGTATATTTATATATATATTTATTTTTTGACAGTATATTTAATTGCACAATGATGGATTCGTTTAAAATAAATTATTGAACAACGAAACTGATTTTATTACAACAAAAATATGTTTTATTAATTAAATATTAATTAGTACAGGAAGCTCCATTAAGCCGTTAATTCATATTGCCGGTAAATAGAGCATTCTGTACTAATCAACACTTTACTTTAATGAAAACATCAAATGTTTCTTCTAATTATGTTATCACAATAGCATTATTAGAAGAAACATTTTGAATTATATGTGCGCTCAGCTGATTGGCTGATCGGCTGAGCGCACATATAATTAGCGGGTCCGCAGCACAGTCACTTCATTGTGCTGTGGACCAGCGAAGAGGACACATCGGGGTGAGTATAAAGCTCTCCCCACCCCCTCCCCAGCACTGCACCCATCCCAGTAAAGAAGGGGGGTCACTTAACCCCTTCCTTGCTGGGATGGGTGCAGTCTGACATCAGTCTGGCCCCCAAGGGGTTAAGGGGGATGCAATACATCCTCCCTTAACCCCTTGGGGGCCAGACTGTAAGCAGCAATCTGTAAAGATGCTGCATACTGTAAGGAGCACAACACCGCTCACAATGATGGGTGTTGTGCTCCTGTTTGTGTGTTTTTTGTGTGTTTCTCCCTTTTTGTTTTTTAGATATCGGTATCCAGTGGATTACGTCAGATTCGATGGACTACGTCGATGACCGGCGGTTGTTTGGTTTTCTTTTTTTTAATAAAATGGTCAATGATGGGTGTGGGGGTGTTTTTATTTGAATAAAAAATTTTTCCAGTTGTGTCTTGTCTTTATTTGTTTACTTTATAGACTAAGTAGTGGAAGCCGTCTAATAGACGGAATCCATTACTAAGTTGGGGCCTAGTGTTAGCCGGCATAAAATGGCTAACACTAACCCCCCATTATTACCCCAGTACCCAATGCCACCAGGGGTACTGGGAAGAGCCGGGTGCCAATGGTCTCGGAGCGTCAAAATTGGTGCTCCTGGACTGGGGCGGCAGCAGGCTGGTAAGATTTAGGCTGGAGAGGGCCTAAACCAATGGCTCTTCCCACCCTGGTGTTACCAGGCTGCTGTCGCTTGGTTTTTAACCCGGCTGGTTATAAAAATAGGGGGTAGCCTATGCGTTTTTTTAAAATAAATAAATAATAAAAAAAAAACGCATAGGGTCCCCCCTATTTTTATAACCAGCCGGGTTAAAAACCAAGCGACAGCAGCCTGGTAACACCAGGGTGGGAAGACCCATTGGTTTAGGCCCTCCCCAGCCTAAATCTTACCAGCCTGCTGCCGCCCCAGTCCAGGAGCGCCAATTTTGACGCTCCGGGACCACTGGCACCCGGCTCATCCCAGTACCCCTGGTGGCATTGGGTACTGGGGTAATAATGGGGGGTTAGTGTTAGCCATTTTATACCGGCTAACACTAGGCCCCGACTTAGTAATGGATTCCGTCTATTAGACGGCTTCCACTACTAAGTCTATAAAGTAAAGAAATAAAGACAAGACACAAGTGGAAATTTTATTTTTATTCAAATAAAAACACCCCCACACCCATCATTGACCATTTTATAAAAAAAAAAAAAAACAACCGCCGGTCATCAATGTAGTCCATCGAATCTGACATAATCCACTGGATGCCGATATCTGAAAAACAAAAAGGGAGAAACACACAAAAAAACACACAAACAGGAGCACAACACCCATCATTGTGAGCGGTGTTGTGCTCCTTACAGTATGCAGCATCTTTACAGATCGCTGCTTACAGTCTGGCCCCCAAGGGGTTAAGGGAGGATGTATTGCATCCCCCTTAACCCCTTGGGGGCCAGACTGATGTCAGACTGCACCCATCCCAGCAAGGAAGGGGTTAAGTGACCCCCCTTCCTTACTGGGATGGGTGCAGTGCTGGGGAGGGGGTGGGGAGAGCTCTATACTCACCCCGATGTTGCCTCTTCGCTGGTCCGCAGCACAATGAAGTGACTGTGCTGCGGACCCGCTAATTATACGTGCGCTCAGCCGATCAGCCAATCAGCTGAGCACACATATAATTCAAAATGTTTCTTCTAATAATGCTATTGTGATAACATAATTAGAAGAAACATTTGATGTTTTAATTAAAGTAAAGTGTTGATTAGTACAGAATGCTCTATTTACCGGCAATATGAATTAACGGCTTAATGGAGCTTCCTGTACTAATTAATATTTAATTAATAAAAGACATTTTTGTTGTAATAACATCAGTTTTGTTGTTTAATAATTTAATTATAACGAATCCATCATTGTGCAATTAAATATACTGTCAAAAAATAAATATATATACATAAATATACATTTATTTATATATATATTTATTTTAACAGTATATTTAATTGCACAATGATGGATTTGTTAGAATTAAATTATTGAACAATGATAGGGCCGTAGGCTCATACATAGTGTGCACTGTGCAGCCGTATATCGTATACTTTCAAGCGTACGCATCAACCTCAAAACTACGGGCGAATATTCGCGGCTCGCAATACAGCCGCACAGATACATAGTGTGAACCTAGCCTCAGGGTGTTTAGGCATGTAAACCTTATCAACCACTAAAGATCTTCTAACATTTTGTGTACACAGCTTCAATGCAGACCTATGTGTCTCCGTGGTGGCAGGCAGACTGTGTTCAGTCTGATTTGAAAGTTATACTCCCTTCTATCTGTCATCTACTTTACACTAATTTACCATTTATTTATTTATTCATACAATGTACAGTAGGGGACAGATGGAAGAAAGGATAACTGTAGGATCAGACTACACAGGGTTTATTTATAGTAGTCTGTAACCATGGAAACACAAAGGAATTTTTAATCAAGGTTATTTTTTGTTTTTATGTATTGGTTATCGCAAAATAAATAATAATAATAATAATAATAATAATAATAATAATAATAATATATGTATGTGTGTGTGTTTTTAAAGGTATTTTTCCCTTCAAAATATAATTTTTTAAATTAACATTATGTATTGTAATCCTATAGCTATGCTTTGTAATTTTCCCATACACAAAAGATTCTCCCAAAGAAGGAAAACTGTCTCTTTAGTGACTCTTGAAATATTACTTAGATTGTGAGACCTACATTTGTAGTCAGTACTGACATGGTAGGTAGCAATAATGCTACATACAGCATATTAAAGTATTCCTATCAATCAAATATGGCAATATAAAGAAATCTACAGAAAACAAGCCAGGGCCATAGATATGCAATATCATATATGTTCTGCTATGAGTTCTGGTATTTTAGTCATCTTTTGTGTGTGTTTGTTTTATTTATATGCTTGTGTTATAGATTTATATGTAGCCTGAGGCCTTTAGGAAGGGATACTGTATACTTAACTTCTCACCACACAATACGATATGTAACACTTACTTTCTCCTGGAAACCTATGTACTGTACATCAGTGCTCACTGACTGTCTTTGACATCTAATGATTACAGATGCTTTGAGCTACAGTAACTGCTTTGTCAGTCTTGTAAGTACAGTCACAGAGGATCTATCAGAGCTACCCGCTTCCACTGTGGTCTACAGAAGATCTACCTTATAAAGTACTTGGCATCTTAGCTATGAGATTCAAGGGCATATCTTACAATACATGATGTTACACAAATGGATACAAAAGAAAAAATGCTAAAATGCTGAATATTACAATTTTTTTTTTAAATATATCTAAGGTAATATTCCAATCCTTGCTTATTCATTTTAAAAAGTAAGCGTATCCATTAGTGATGAGCGAATAGTGAGATATTCGAATATTCGATATTCGTACGAATATCGAATATTCAATCGAATATTCGATCCCATTAAAGTCTATGGGAACAAGTATTCGATTAGTGAAAAACATCTATTTGACCATTTGGAGGGTAAAACTGGAAGCTGGGGGATTTAAACGCTTATCGAATATTTATCGAATATTCGCGGGATATTAGTACGAATATCGAATATTCGAATATCTCACTATTCGATCGAATATCTATTCGATCCAATAGTATTCGCTCATTACTAGTTTCCGTATTGTTTTAAAAACATTTTTTAATACCTGGTTTTGATAGATTAAGCCTTCAGAGTGGTGACAAAGTGCAGCTATCAAACCTCTGAGAGCCCACTTTGGGGCTATGTTCACACTGCGTATGAATCCGTCCGTAGATCGTATGCCGCCGTACATGTGCGACTGAAACTACGGGTGTGGGAAAAATCGACATGCGGCCAGATGCGTACGAACCGCGAACATACACCCGTAGTACAGTTATGCTTCCCTAGCATGATTCGAAGCGATCTGAGGCAGGTCATTTACTTGGAAATCTTCGTCCAGCCCCGTAAACCACACAGAACCTTTTGGATCGAAAAATCAAGTTCAATTTGGCTGAAATAAGTACTCCGTACGGGACCGCATGTGAATCCACGGCTGTGAGTTTCAACATTTCCTTCCTCAAACAATGGTCTTGTTCATTTTTCACAGCGCCGCATACGATCCGGCCGTAAGCTCATACGTAGTGTGCACTGTGCAGCCGTATATCGTATACTTTCAAGCGAACTCATCAACCTCAAAACTACGTGCGTATATTCGCGGTTCGCACTACGGACGGATTCATACGCAGTGTGAACATAGCCTTATGGTGCAAAGCTATTTCTTATTCCATCCATTCCAGGGAATGGGACCAGAGCTGTGCTGTTTACCAAAAGTACACAGACATCACATTCTCCTCTCTGCTATGCCATGACATATTGTTGGTCAAAGTGCACTGAACAGGCTGGCTATTAGCGTCTCTTAGGGTAGTATTACATGGGGTGATTTTTCGTCGATTAACAATCTCAAACGACCGCTATGATAAACGATCTTAAATCATTCACACAGGACACACAGGACGATGATCGTTACTTACAGTCGTTCTTGCGCTTCTTTCCTGGCTGACAGACCAGGGAACGACCAAAGGACGTGTTATTACAACGAACGGTTTTCAAACGTTTTATGAATGATCAACAATGAAAATAGGTCCAGATTCTATCAAACAATCAATGATTTCTCGTTGGTCATTTAATCGTTGTCTGCTACTACACGGAACGATTATTCTGAAAATCTGAACTATCTAACAATTTTTCGTACGATAATCGGCCCGTGTAATACGGCCCTTAGACTTGAAAAGGAGGTCATGTAGACCTTGAAATGCGTTTTTTTCCTTTCAGATGTCCAATAAATAGTAGTTAATACTAGATATTTCTTCTAACTGATCTGTATAATTTTCGAGTACCCCCTTATCTCTCCTGGGAGGACAGTCACACCTGAATCCACACTGTTTTGTATTCGAATTAGAACCCAAACGCTCTGCATCTGGCTGAAAAGTTTGATGTTGCCCTAAGGCTGGGTTCACACTACATTTTTTTCATCCATTTTGCAAAAACACATGAAAAAATGGATGAAAAAACGATGCATATGTGTGCATCCTTTTTGATCAGTTTTTTTTCCGTTGACTTTCTATTATAAAAGAAAAAGTATCACAACTCATCAGTTTTTTTTTAACATACACAAAATTATAGTTGACCACAGTTTTGTGTATGTAAAAAACAAATGTTTTGATCCGTTTTTTTTTTTTTTTTTAGTAGAAGTCAGTGGAAAAACGGATCAAACCGGATGCACACAAACGCATCTGTTTTTCCATCTGAGCACCGATTTAGCAGATTTTTGCACGTTTACTAAAATAAGTAATAGGCCAGAGTAATACGACTTTAAGACTGCCTGTAGAACATGGATATACCCATTGGCCATAGGCTGTATCCATATTGTCCAGGACTCCCTAGGAAACTCCCATTGTATTTTTTTTTATCAATTTTCCCAGCCCTAATTCAATAAGCAACAATGTTTATGGTATGGGATAACCCTTTCAATCTGAAAGACCTTTGCGATCTAGAACAAGACTCTACTCTCAGTGAGACTTGGGTACCATAAAAGGGTCAGGTAACCCCTTTGAGGAAGAAGGGGATTCAGCTCTCCATGTTTAGCTTGAGAACGACTGTACACTCCCTATTGGTCAGGATCCCATAGCTATTTTCAGTATACAAGAAAAGCAATATAGAACAAGTTCACCGGCACTACCTGATTGATAGGCTTCTTCTACAAATGCAGGACAAGGTTATATGGATATGTGCTACTTAGAGGTGCTCCTCATATGAAAACCACTAGGTAAAACATGTATAAAAAATGAAGAAAAGGAGATTGAGAACACTCACCACTTGAATGTGCACTTTCCATATGTGGTATACAAAAAGGATCAGCAGGTAAAATTCATATCGTCAGTATTTCAATCACAGCTGTATCGCGTGCATGTGCGCTTCATCAGACCTGATGAAGCACGCATGCGTGCGATACAGCTGTGACTGCTATCACTGACGAGTGTTTGGCATTCGTGCCGATAGGAATTTTACCTTCTGATCCTTTTTGTATACCATGTATGGAATAAAGACAGTGCACATTCAAGTGGGGAGTGCCCTCAATCTCCTTTTCTTCATTTAAAAAAAATATGTTTTCAGTATACACTATAGTGTATGTAAGTCACGTATTCTAACATTTTTCTAGCTATAGGTCAATCAGCCTTATGGTAATGTCACAGGTTCCAGGTAAACAGAACTACATCGAAGAGGTTAAAGCCCAAATTCGAATTTGAAATAATGAAGCAAAATGAGTGCTCCCTGCAGGCATATATTTGCAATTTCACTAAGCATGACTACAACTAGGCACATCAAAAACAATCTATGCTGAAATTATTTTCATGGGCACATTTACCCTTCAAGGAATGTGCATATGTCCATATCCATTTATACATTACAGATGTGGCAGGCGATAAACTGAAGCAATTTGCCTTGAAAGATACAATAACGCCTGTCACATCTGCACAACCAATTTTACAGTTGGGCTTTGAAAATGTTAACCACATAATTATTTCTTTTTACTTCTGATTGTTTTAGCTTCTTAAATGTGCCGTTAAGTGGAACTTTATCTATAACAGCTGGTCGGCTAATTCCCGATAGAAAATTACAGCTCCAGTGTAAATACTGAGGCTTGTTTTGTCAGTAATTGAGTCTCTGTTTTGTGGATTTAGGAGGTCTTGGCAGAAGAAAGTCTTACTGTACATTTGAGTTGTAAATATGTTTACATTTAGATTAAGCATCTTCTGTTTGTTGAGTCAAGAGAACAGCCACGGTTCAATTGACAAGTTCTAATTTATTAGGCAGGATTTTTTTTTTAACATCTTAACTAGGGATAAGTGTCACTTAAAAAAAAAAAATCTCTCCTTCTATGTGATGTAATGGAATTCTTTAACGTGTACTGACTACTACTTCTTAAAGAGGTACTCCCATATTTTTTTTCTCATGTAGGGCAGCTTAGGCTGTTTTTGGAGAATAAAGTAGAGATTTTTATATATCTGTTTTTAGAGATTTTCGGTCAAACTCGTTAAGATTCTCAAATGGAATCTTTACGTGTTTCATTAAAACAGCCAAACAGCTAAACAGCTAAACAGCTAAAACAGCCAAAACTATAGTAGCTACAGTACTGGGACTATTACAGAAGGGAGAATTTATTAAAGTGTGTTGTTGTAAAGTGCCAAAAATCGGAAAAATCTATTTTTTTTAAAAAAAAGGCAATCAGCCAGTCACTCATTAGATTTCCTCCATTCCTCTCCTCTCTGTTCCTATATTAGTCTGTTAGTCTCTCCCTGCTCTGCTGTAACTGCCTGCTGCCATCCTGCTCTCTCCTCCACACACAGCCGACTGGCCACCTCCATTACCGAACCACCTTATATAGGGGGGGAGGGGGAGGTGCTGTCATCACAGAGAGCCGTACAGCTGATTGGATGGGCGCTAGGGATTTTGGTTAATCCCTTTCTTCCAATCAGTGAAGCTCCAGACTGCATGTGCCACTGCCATTTGTTTTTTTTGCAAATTTCCTTAACAAATTGTCGGGAATTCGCTTAGCAGAACGAAGCAAATTGAAAGCGCAATTCGCAGGGAACCTTGATTCGCCAAATTCTCTTTGCTCATCTCTACCTGTTTTAACTGTTGTGTAGACATGGGTTTTTAGCCATCATAAAACCTCTTTTTTTCTCAATGACATGGTTTTCTAATGCTGCCTGTGTTTCCCATAGTGCCCCTGGATTTGAAGATAGAGGTGTGGAGTCTCATCACTGCACTTTCTCTGAGTCCTCAGTGTAATGATGCAATGATGCTCTGATCATGGTCACAAGATCATGATTTCCCAAGTCCTTTATCTATGGGGCAATATAAGAGACTTTGTTCTACATCGTAATGTGTTACCAGCTGTAAATATGGAAAGTTCTGTGGGGGGACAGAAATGGGGTAAGAAAGAGAGAGAGAGGAACTGACACTAAAGGAGAAGTTGAGGGAAGTCAGTGTTGTTATTAGTGTGGAGAGAGTAGAAAGAGGTTAAAAATGCCAGATGGGTAAAGTGGTGGAAATAGAAACAGACTGCTGCACTGCAGCATTAGGTTTCTACAGGTAGAGCAGGATTTAGTTCTGTGGTGTGGTGTTTGGTTGCTACAGGTGCAGCAGTATTTACAGGTGGAGCAGTATGTATTTCTGCACTGCAGTGTTGGTTTTACTACAGGTGGAGCAGGATTTATTGCTGCACTGGGGTTTTCTGCAAAGAAAAAGGGGTCATTTACATACCCTGGGGGTCTGACCAAAGATCATAATGTTATGGCATACTCTAGCAATTTAATAAAACATTATATGATAGAAATATCCTTACAAGCTTCAGTGGATAACCAATTTCAAAATATTTTCCAGTTGACTGGTTTCTGCAGTATTCCCCCAACAATACCATAGAGCAGTTACCACCAACTTGTGGCTCTCCAGCTGTTGCAAAACTGCAACTCCCTGTATATGCATGGATAAAATCTATACCAGTGGTCCCCAACCTGTGGCTCTCCAGCTATTGCAAAATCACATCTACGGATGGATAGCCTCTATACAATTGATCTCCAGCCTGTGGCCCTATGGCAAAATCTCAACTCCCTGTATGATCAGTAGTGATGAGCGAACATCCCGATGTTCGGTTTGGATCTCGAACAAGAACATAAAAAAAAATGATTGTGATCGGTTCGTGTTAGCCAAACATTCATGAACATTACGCACATGCGTGCAGATTATCAGGTGTAAAGCGTAAAATACGTAATAACGAAGCAATTACATAGCCTTAGCATAAGCCGTGTGTATATACGCAATGACTTATATACTACTGTGTATATTAATTACACTCTGCAATCAATGGCACACTGCAGAGCCAGGCAGAAAGATCCATGAAAAAAGGGCTGTTGGATTCTCAAGTTTTTTTCCACAGAGGACGCCTGGTCACTACCCGCTTAAGAAATAAATCCTTATAGTGCTACAATGCTGGATTCTGTCACCCTCCCTACACTGACAATTTCACAACGTTCTAAGCCCTGATCGATCAGCTCTCCCTCCCTACAATAAATAACTACCACTGTAAATATTGCTGCCTAACTACATTTAGATGCTGTCCCTGCTCGTGTCACTCTCCCTACTGAACGGCACAAGAATCAGAAAAAACTGTGAGAAATTCACCTCAGTGTAAGGCTTTTATTGCATGTACCTAGAGTAGGTAATTGTACAGCCAATCACAGTAATGCCAGTAGTGAACATTATCTGATATGCCCTTCCTTTGCCCCACGTTCATTGGCTCTTTCAAATTGGTGGGAAGAAGCTTATGTACAGTAGTTGCGTACATAAGCATGTTCGAAAATGTTCTTAAATGATCGCTATAACCATTCCAGTCCAATGTAACAAGAAAACAGTCTCAGAAGAAACCTCACCTCGGAACTACTGGAGACAGCGGACGTGATGTGTGAACTGCGTCTAGTCCCCTCAACGTATGGGCTCGGTGGTGCTCAATCATCCGTAGCAGCAGACACTTTGCAAACTTCATAAAGAGGATTAAAGATGAGGCACTCACCCCTCCATAAGCCCTGAGGGCCGAGAGGAAGTGTGAACGTCATCACGCGAAACAGGCTGTCGCCCGTTCCCTCACTCTGCCGCGTCCCATGTACCTATGAAGATTTGCCAATAAAGTAACCATTTGCTTATGGAGGGGTGAGTGCCTCATCTTTAATCCTCTTTATGAAGTTATGGTTATAACCATTCCGATCATCAAACAAATTGTTTGTGATTGGCGAACACTAACAATTAGCGGCATGTTCGTATGAACATGGGAACATCTATGAACATGTTCACTCATTACTTATGATCACATAGACTCTATACCAGGGGTCTCCAAACTTTGGCTTCCTGGCTGTTGCAAAACTACAACTACAGCCTCCATATGATCTTCAATCTGTTGGTCTCTCGTAGTTACAAAACTACAACTCTCAGTTTTGCAAGAGCTCCAGAGCCAAAGGTTAGAGATAGAATATTACTGAAAGCAACAATTCTCCTTTTTATTTTATATTTGAGAATGCTGCACTTTATTATATTTCGCACATGTTCTCTTCGCTAATAACATCTATGACAGACTTCTCCATGAAATCAATTATTGCCTCTCAAAACGAATAGAGCTCAAGGATTCTTCCCATTTTAGCCAGTTTGGTATCCGGGCAGCGATGGAGGAGACAATTCTTTTAAAGAATTATGATAAATATAAATAAATTCCCAAGGCATTTGGTTACTATGGAAACATTAAGTTAAAAATACAGTGAAACCTAAATGTCCGCGGATTCTCGGTGTGTTTTGAGGAAACAATATTTACTTTTTATTGAATATATCTTAGGAAGATAAAATTATTACTAGGAGCTGTTTTCGCTTTTCTTAAGAATGTGTTTAAGTTGTTTTTTTTTGTCACATTTTTAGACTTTCAAAAATACTCTGATGCAAAATCAAGAGAAAATTTCTAATTTATTTACCTGACAGGCAAAACTACAGTACGTTTGGTTTGCAAAACCCTTAATGATCAGCATTTGACTCCCAGTGGCTGGAGAAGATGGATGTAGCCTGTGAATTCTAGGTTTCGAAGCCCAAATTGCTCAGCATCCATCTTCTCCAGCCTTCGGGAGTCAAATGTCGAGCATTTGGGGTTTTGCAAACCTGAACTTACTGTAGGTTCGCTTATCTCTAACAGTCTACTGTTAATAAAATTATATTGCAAAATTTTCTAGGTAACAAACAGACTGGTGATCAGCTGATCGCTGCTCTTATCACCCTAGATCCAGCTATGATTACCACCATTAGAGAAAGTTAGGTATAGTTTCATCAGGCCAGATGTTTTCTATGCACAGCTGCTATAGATGAAAATCAATATTTTATGGCCGGTCATACGGGAAACCAAGCAATTCATGAATGGCCTAGTAGCTCTCCAAATTGGCTCTTAGAAATGGATCCTAAGCAGAGAATCTCTATGACCTCCATGCATTTGAGTCTACAAGCATGTTCTGGTTATTAAGTGTTTACAGGGGTTTCCTGGGACATAATCTCTTTAAGGCTATGTTCCCACAATGTTTTTTCTTGTCCATTAATAATTTTTAAAAGGACATCCGTTATTTTGAGGATTGTCCGCCCGTCAGTGCAATAACGGTTGCTAGTACATTATTTTAGTTTAGGTGGACTAATTGCCCTTTGGATGTGTCTTTAATTGAAAAGTCCATTGAATTTAATAGTAAAAATGGTGAAAGGACGGTGAAAAAAAGAAAAAACCTGTTTGTTAACAACTAAAAAATAACATCCGCTGTTTTCAAAAAAAGTGCGAAAATAATTGACATGACGATTATTTTGACGTCTGCGCAGATAATGTCCATCTTTTTATACACTGTGTGCATTGGACGTCTGTCATGCGATTGACTTCAGTGCATTGAAACAACGGACGTCTTTTTAAATAGAACAGCGGACGCCTTTTCTCTTTTTTTGACATTGCCTTAGAAAGGGGCACAGCAAATAGAGCATACTTGCCTGCTCCAATACCCTGTCACTGGCTTTCCAACAGCTCCCCGTACTCTCTGCTTCTTCCTGCTTCCAATGAAGTGATAATCCTTCAAGAAATACCAATCACTTGCTGAGGTTGGCCTCCATTGTGGCCAGTAGTTGGCTGAGTAGTCAGTTCCTGCACCGACAGCATATCATTGGGAGCAGGAAGAAGCAAGTGCAATAAGTACTGGAAGTCTTCGGATGGCAATGGTGATGTATCGGGGTGGCTGAGTTTCATTTATTTGAAAAAATTTTAAGAATTTTGACCCCGGACAACCCCTTTAAGCACACGTAACTCTATCTGAATTGACTTACTTAAACCCACAGTATCTGTATAGTAATTATTATTATTATTATTGCCATGAACATCAATTACCACAACTCTTCCCCAATAAACCATGTACATATTTAAAATTCATTAAAAACTGTAATCTTTTATGTACTGGGCTGACGATAAATCTGTAAACATCATCCACCGCCTGTGGCATGTTAATGAAAAAAAAAGTCTATACGGCAAGTCATAAGTGGACAGTATGGAATGATAAATTGGATTTTGAAATTGTTAATGAAATATTTATTAAAAATGTAGTCATTTGCAATCACACTTTTGCTCGAGCTCTATATTTGGAATTTGCTGATAGTTACTGGAAGCTGCTTGGGGATTGATATTCTCAGCACTATTGTATTGCGATCAATAATTAAATTTAGTGCTGACATGAATCTATTTTATGCAGCAGTCTGTGACAATCTCATCTCGCGAAATTAATCCTTTCCAATTTATTTAATAGAAGTCTTCAACAATAAAAATAATTCTAGATAAATATCACTGCTGAATTATCTCCGGCCAATATGACTTTATTATAAATTAAGTGCACATATTCATTAGTAAATTAGCTGTCAAAGCCGAAAACAGATTTCCTATTTTATTTTATTTAAAGGTAATTATTGTTGCCAATGGTTAGAATGCACTTAACCTTGCCGGGCAGTTGTCCTTAGAATATTCTAGAAAAATTTTTTTTTAAAATAAAATAAAAAAAGTAGGAAAAAAATATTTCCAGCAAAAAAAAAAAAAAAGTAAAAGAAAATAGCCGTTGTTAATAGCCATTTAGTGACCACACTGCTGTAAATCAGATTTAGAACAATTCAGATGCTATTGTTATCAAAGCACCCTGTCTTCATTATCAGATGCGGCGTAATCTACCGGCATTGTATTGTGAATAATACATTAAGCATGTTTCTCCGTTTTCATGTCTGGTTTCATTTTAGAAGCCTGGCATGACTAGAATAGAAACATCAATTAAGAAAATTAGAGGGAAAGGAATTAATGAGAGAAAAACAAAAGGTATGCACATCTTCATTGATTAATTTAGCCATCAGTATGTCAGCTGCTAAGTATATTTATTCTGATGAATATAGAAAATCTATTTCTTTTTTTTTTTTTTTTACATATTTTATACTGTTACATTTACATTTATGTACATCTAATACCACAAATCTCAGAGACCAGGGTAGATAAGCTTTCCTAGATTCGACTTGCTTTCCGAATATGGAACATGGCTACAGGGGTTGAAGGGCCCTGGAGCCATAGGTGGACCCTCTGTCATATATGAAGACACCGGTATTATAAATGACACATAAAAGGCGGGGGCCCTTTTGTAGATTTTGTATTTATTTTATTTCATGTTACACCTTTGACTCTAACCCTGTATCTGTTACTTATAGCAGGGATCATCCTGTTATTTCGTCTTCTCCTGTCTTTCAGTTTGCTATGCGACCGCTTTAGACTGTGTGGATCAGCTGATCATAATCGCTTAACTCATTGCTTGTACAGAGTAGGAGTTTCTGATTTGTTAGATTCTGTTTAAAGACCCATGTTTTTTTTTTCTTTTTGCAGTGTGGTGTGGATTATACCTATGCTCTGGGTTAAGATCCAGTATTCGTTGTGTTTCTTTAGTTCTTTTCTAGCCATGTTTTATCACCAGTCAGTCCAGTTGGTTCCTGATTAGTGTTGAGCGGACCTGTTACAACTGTTCGGGTTCGGCAAGGTTTTCCTAACCCAAACACTCAGCATTTGACTCCAGGTGGTAGGATAAGGTTAATGCTGTCCTAGAGCTGCCAGGACAACATGGATAAAGCCTTTGACCATATCCATGTATTCCAGGACTCCTTAGGGTGGCATTTCCAGCTGCCGGGAGTCAAATTCTGAGTGTTTGGGTTCGGAAAATGTTGCTGAAACCAAACAGTATGACAGGTCTGCTCAACACTGTTCCTGATTCATTCTTGTTTAGTCAATGTATCATTATTCTGCATATGCTGTTATTTATCACAGTTTATCTTGTTGCTTTAGCTCAGGATCTGCTAAGAATTTTAACTCCGAGAGACCACTTATTGTTTGTGTTAGAGACAGATTTAGACACATATAATCATAGAAGATTGTCGGCAGAAACATCTCCCCTGGTCCATCTAGTCTGCCCTTTTAGTATTTCCCTTCTTATTATCTTAGGATAGGTATATGTTTATCCCAGTTTATGTTCTGTTATTTTAGATTTACCAACCACATCTGCTGGAAGTTTGTTCCAAGCATCTACTACTCTTTCAGTAAAGTAATATTTTCTCACGTTGCTTCTGATCTTTCCCCCAATAACCTCTCAATGTGTCCTCTTGGTCTTGAGTTCAGTTTTTTTAAAATAAAAAACACCTCTAACATACTTAAAGGTTTCGATCATGTCCTCCCTTTCCCGTCTTTCCTCCAGACTATATAGATTCAAATCCTAAGTCTTTCTTTCCAGATATGTTTTATGACTGACACCCTCCACTATTTTTCTAGCCCATCTTTGGACCTGTTCTATCAATATCTTTTTAAAGTGAGGTCTCCAGAACTGGAAACAGTATTCCAGAGGTTGTCTCACTAGAGCTCTATACAGCGGGATCACAATCTCCCTCTTCCTACTGGTTATACCTCTAGCTGTACAGCCCAGCATACCATTATATATACAGCCCAGCATACGATTATATATATACAGCCCAGCATAGGATTTGCTTTCCCCACCACCTGGTTGAACTGATGACTCATTTTAAGGATGTCAGAAATCACTACCCCTAAATCATTCTCTTCTGAAGTCTTTGGCAATATAGAACTGCCAATATGATACTTGGATAGAGGATTCCATTTGGAACCATTAAACTACAATTTCCATTGTTTGGACCACTTAACTAGCAAAGTTATATCATTTTCCACATTACTGACTCCTCTAGGAATATCAACCCTAAGGATATTTTCAGGGACAGTGAGGGTCAATTAGGGTCTATAATCTGTTTTCTTCAATTTCTTATTGTCATCCTCATTATTTGTTTGTGCCATCATCTGTCCCATAATCATTTGGTCTCTGTCATTAAATCATAAGTTTCTATTTTTTTTTATTCGTTACCTGCTTGCATTGTTAGGTATTTTCATATCAGATCAGATTACTGCCTGGTTGTTATACAGTTCAGTGCTGTTGTAAGTCCTGAGGATATAAGAGTACTAGTACTATTGTATGCAGAAAACATCAGTTCATGTACAGAACAGTAGTCTCTCCAGTTACAGTATTAATTTGCTCTGGGAGAACCATTATATGTTGAAACAATCATAATTGGAGATCCTACTTGTATGGGAAATTAGTAATTGCGCCCAAAGCTCTAAAATGTCTTTCCAAGATAAGAAAAATTAAGGATTTATAAAGATTAAAGAACACATTTAATACAGATTATTGTGAAAGTTCTGAAAAAGAAAAGCCAAATGGAGCTGCTGGAAGCTGTAAATCACTTTGTACATTCAGGCTTTTTCATGGTCCTGTACATACATACATAAAGTGTAACACCAAAACAATATGGCGCCTAATGCCTAAAGGTGCATATGACACAGATAACAGAATGGAACATATAGTGCCATACTTTGTAGTAAAGAGGCAGACTAGGGCATCTACTAGAGCAAGTGGTGGGAAATAAAAACCCAATACAGCGTTTGGAGATTAAGGCAGGTGAGTACACCTTTTGCTACTTTGTCTCAGCCTGGAAAAGTCAAAATATATCTCTGGTTAACCCAATTATAAAAGCAAATGTAAAGGGTTACTATCATTTCAAACAAATGTCCTCCTTGTGATAGAATATGAATTTCCTAGCATATGATTAATGATTTCATTTACCAAAAATGATCAATTACCATATAAAAAAAGAATTCAAAAGTCTTAGCCACCAGATGTCTCCCTTTACTGTAATCTGACATCCTGTTGTCAGGGGAAATCTTTCTAAACTAACAGCTAGATCAGGACAGAACACAGGATGTGGGGGAGGGACTTAGCATGTGCTATGTGCAGGAGAGTGATGGAGAGACCCTGAGAGAGCCTGGGCAGTGTATCTGCAGGCTAAGCCAGTTTTCCTAATGAAGAAGATCCACTTTGTGCCTGAATGGTTAATCAAGGCTTCCTTCCCATCTTTCATCAGTCATAAATCTCAGAGCAGCCTTTCCTTCTATAAATGCTAGCATATGTACTGCTATTTGTTCACAGTGCTGCAATGTAATATCCCTTCTCTCTTTTGGCTTTTAAGCATCAACTGGTTGCATGCTTAGTGTCCTTGTTTTCTTTCTGCTGACATAACACCCAGGAGAGAGGGTGCATCAATAAGCCCTTCTCACATGACTAGAGATGAGTGAGCATGCTAGTCCGAGCTTGGTACTCGTTTCAGTATTAGGGTACTTGATGGTGCTCGTTACCAGGGCCGGCTGCAGCTTTTTGTGGGCCCTTGGGCGACAGAGCCTCGGCGGGCCCCTTTGAGGAGCAAATCATGGAGAGACAGGCGAGGAAAGATTTGCAGCAGAAGAAACATGCGGCTGCTGCATATCTTTCTCCTCCTGTATCTCCTGATCTCTGCAGTAGTCAGGACTCTGGAGGAGTCAGACACAGTGACAGGAATATATATATATCATGCTGGTGCTGCTAGTTCTCTAGTATACAGCTCCTTCTGTGTGTGTGTGTGTGTGTGTATATACATACACACACACAGAGCAGGAGCTGTATACTAGAGAACTAGCAGCACCAGCATTATATATATATATATATATATATATATATATATATATATATTTATTTATAATATGAACATGGTGAGACCTCTGGTTCTCCTAGATACAGGCCCTGCAGTGATATACAGTGTGTGTATATATATATATATATATATATATATATATATATATATATATATACACACACACACACACACACACACTGTATATCACTGCAGGGCCTGAATATAGGAGAACTAGAGGTCTCACCATGTTCATATGATAGATAGGAGATAGGGAAATAGATAGATAGATAGGAGATAGGGAAATAGATAGATAGATACAGATATTTAGTTGTTTTGTGTATAGAGGTCCTGCTGTAATATATATATATATATATATATATATATATATATATATATATATATATCCTGCTGTAATAGATATAGATATATTACAGCAGGACCTCTATACACAAAACAAGTAGAAGAACCAGCACATACAGGACACTTAGTTTGCAGAGCCTACCTGCTGCCCTCTATCAGGTCATGTGTCCGATCACATGACCCGTGACATCATCAAAGGTCCTTCAGACTCAAAGGTCCTCTTTCCTACTCGGCTGTAGGGAAGATTTGTGATGGAAGACAGGTGCTCGGGGGCCCCAGTATGGATCGGCGGGCCCCTAACTGTCACATGCGGCCTCTAGGGGCCCAGTCCCCTTTGTTACTACACTTTTTTTTCTTTTTTACTAACAAAAAAAATTTAGTAACAAACGGGAGTGGGCCCCTAGAGGAGCTGGGGGCCCCGGCATTTGCCCTACTTAGCCGGGTGCTGACGCCGACCCTGCTCGTTACTCTGACAAGCATTTCGCGATACTCGAGACTATGGCATCTTCCTCTTCTTGCATGTTTGGCGGCTTTTTGTCAGTCAATCATCATGCAGGAAAGTCTTTGGGAGCTCATAGCATGTCAATACCCTACATGTAGATAGCAGCGATTGGGTGGCCAGATCAGATGATCTGGGCATTTAAGAATCAGGTCCCGTGGTGCTCACGTCAGAGGCAGGCTGGATGAGCATAGGGAGAGAGCTGCTGTCTGTCAGGGAGAGTGTTAGCCAGGGAATTAGTGTGCGGTTAGGCAGGAATCCAACACAAAGAACCCAACAGTCCTTAACCCCTTAAAGGGGTAGTCCACCCAAAAAAAATTTCTTTCAAATCAACTGTTGCCATGAAGTGCCAGAGATTTGTAATTTACTTCTATTAAAAAATCTCAAGCCTTCCAGTACTTATCAGCTGTTGTATGCCCAACAGGAAGTTGTATTATTTACAGTCTAGAGAGCAGGAGAGGTTTTCTATGGGGATTTGCTACTGCTCTGGACAGTTCCTGACATGGACAGAGGTGGCAGCAGAGAGCACTGTGTCAGACTGCAAAGAAAACACCACTTCCTGCTGGACAAACAGCAGCTGATAAGTACTGGAAGACTTAAGATTTTTTAATAGAAGTGAATTACAAATCTCTGGCACTTTATGGCACCAGTTGATTTGAAAGAAATTTTTTTTGGGTGGACTACCCCTTTAAGGACAGAGCCAATTTTGATTTTTGCGTTTTCGTTTTTTCCTCCTTGTGCATCAAAGGCCATAGCACTTGCATTTTTCCACCTAGAAACCCACATGAGCCCTTATTTTTTGCATCACTAATTGGACTTTGCAATGACAGGCTGAATTTTTGCATAAAGTACACTGCGAAACCAGAAAAAAATTCAAAGTGTGGTGAAATTGAAAAAAAAAACGCATTTTGTTTATTTGGGGGTAATGTGTTTTTACGCCATTCGCCCTGGGGTAAAATTGACTTGTTATGCACGTTCCTCAAGTCGTTACGATTAAAACGATATATAACATGTATAACTTATATTGTATCGGATGGCCTGTAAAAAATTCTAACCATTGTCAACAAATATACGTCACTTAAAATCGCTCCATTCCCAGGCTTATAGCGCTTTTATCCTTTGGTCTATGGGGCTGTGTCAGGTGTCATTCTTTGCGCCATGATGTGTTCTTTCTATCGGTACCTTGACTGCGCATATACGACTTTTTGATCGCTTTTTATTACAATTTTTCTGGATTTAATGCGACCAAAAATGCGCAATTTTGCACTTTGGGATTTTTTTGCGCAGGCGCCGTTTACCGTGCGAGATCAGTAATGTGATTAATTAATAGTTCGGGCGATTACGCACGCGGCGATAGCAAACATGTTAGTTTATTTATTTATTTGTTTACTTTTATTTATAACCTGGGAAAAGGGGGGGTAATTCAGACTTTTATTAGGGGAGGGGGCTTTTTATTGACAACAACACTATATATTTTTTTTTTACACATATACTAGAAGCCCCCCTAGGGGACTTCTAGTATATACACTTTGATCTCTCATTGAGATCTCTGCAGCATAGATATGCTGCAGAGATCCATGAGATCTACACTCGTTTGCTTTCGGCTGCTGCAGCCGGAAGTAAACGAGTGCCGAGCCGGGGACGGCGCCATCTTGGAGCAGTCCCCGGCCGGCTTCAGAAACGGAGATCGCTCCTCCGGGATAACATCCCGGAGGAGCGATCTCCGCCACTAGACACCAGGGAGACGCTGGATCCGGTAATCGGATGCAGCTGTCATGTTTGACAGCTGCATCTGATTACTGTATTAGCAGGCACGGCGATCGGACCGGGCTACAAGTGGCACCCAGGACTGCCGCGGTTCAGAGCGGGGTCGCCGCGCGGCCCCGCTCTGAACGCCCTTACCGGTAATAGGGCGTACCTATACGCCCTTTGTCGTTAAGGGGTTAAAAGGGCTTAACATTTTTAAAACATAAATATATTTTTTGCTACTCTTGGCTGCTGGCTTGGACTTGTAGTGCAGCTGTCAGTAGTCAATTTGTCCTGTTGCTGACATTCTCTTGGCTGGCTGGGATCTGTAGTTCAGCTATACCTATCCTCACTGTGCTGTGTCCTGTGCAACGGGTGCCTTAAAAAAAACAGCACCAGTTACACACATACTCTATATGACCACTCGGCTGTTGCCCATAATCTGGCGTAATGCTGCGATTAGCCAGCCCCAGAGGCATCCATGCATGCTGCCCCTGCTGTTTCCTGTCCGTGATGTTTGCATCATTTTCTAAGGTTTCCAGGTTTTCACGCAACCTTCCCTGTGCAGAGCTTTTGCCCCCTGCAAAATACTTAAGTTTCCCATTGACTTCAATGGGGTTTGTTACTCAAAACGAGCACCCGAGCATCGGGAAATATTCGTCTTGAGTATCGAGCACCCGAGCATTTTAGTACTCGCTTATCTCTACACATGACATCTTTCGTACTGTACTGTGTAAATTATCTCCAAGCACAGATCCAGTCCTCTGCACCAGCACTATAGTACAGTGGAGAAGGTGCAGTGCTGTGGTTGGCCAGACGATTAAGAGTAAGAAAGCGCTGTGTCTGTGCTACTGGCAAACTGCAAACCTCTGGTCCTGCCCCTTGAAATGGGGAGAATATCAAATAACTGCACTGCAGCAGTGAGATCTTTTAAAACAGTAGGCATGCTTTGATACTTGTAAGACACACATCAGTTTTGTTTGTGGCAATTTGGGGGTTTGCATTGGAATATGGGATTTTTTAGTCTATGGTTAAACATGAACAATATGTGTAAAAATGGGCAATTCATTAATTTCATTTCATTATTAAAAGTCTATTTGTTCAACTAGTTATTTAGTTTAATTAAATACATGTACAATACTCAGAATCAAATTAACACGATTCACACATAGTTTGATTAAGTGTTAATCCTGCCAAGTCTAGCCAAAATTCAATTATAACAAATCAATTTCCGTATCATTATCTGCCAACTATTAACAGCTGTATATAGATACAAACAAAGAGACAGCAAAACACAGAAACACTACACTCCCCAGTCTGGAATTGCCACTAATCTGGAATTTGACCAAAATGTCTGGGAAAAAATTTACAGTCTAAACTGGAGAATGGGAGGGTAAAGTCTGTTTCCTCATGTTAAAATTACGGTTTTAGTCATCTTACATTCCAGAAAAATGTATTTCATTATGATGAGAAATTCACATCTATTTTTTTTTTTTTAAACTACAGATTGTCCTGCAAAAAACAAGCCATCACTAGATTCACTACAGATGAGTGAATCAATGTGGATGAATGAGATTAAATTCATAATTCACGTACAATTCTGGTTTGTTAGAGAAATTATTTTTAAAAGGGACTTCTGTACAGTAAGCAGTCTGTGGGTAAGTGGGTACTATACAGGAACAGGGACACCTGCCTTTGACAGGAGTCCCAGCTACTGTATATACTTTGTGCAGACAATTGCAATACAAAAAGAGCACCTCCAAAACTGGGATCCAAATTTGAAGCAAATGAGAGTGACAAAATTGGACCTAAAATGAAGGTTTAGCAATATACTCATCTCTAGCCATCACACGGGTCATTTGAAAAAAAAAAGGTATGTGTGTCAGAAGTTTTTAATTTTTTTTTTTCTAAAGGAAGAAAACCGTGACACAAAATATATAAATGTGAATTAGATCAAACTGACAAACGGCTATAAAGTTGAATGGAATTTTACATTGCCCTGCTTTCCCACCACTGGATTAAATTTTTTCTAAAAGGCCCTCTCCCCTTCCCCTGTCCTCTCATATGGTACACAAGGCCCACACAGTTTTTAAGCCCATGGGGTTCTTGTGCAAAAATTTTCTTTTTTTTTTTCAAGTTTGTGCTAGAAGTAGACTTTTATAAATGTGCCCCTATGTATCATTAGAGAAAACATTTGAAATATCACAGAGACATGTCAAAAGTTTTGATTGGTTGGGGTCTGAGTGTTCAAACCGTGACTTATTAGAAGAACAAACATGAAGAAGTCTGCGCGTCCTGACACAAACGCAATGGAGTGCAGTGCAGAGACCAACACAAAACTAGCGTCGGGGAAGCAAGAAAAGTATGCATGGGTTTTATTGTTCTACTACACTGTAACTTGACCACCCAAAAAATTCTAAAATGCCACTTATTTTTATATCTCACAGAATTCAATCCCCCCCCCCCCCCCATACACACACACTGTTCTCCACGAGGGAAAATTTTAAACTTTGTCAGTATATGGTACAATAAATGGTGCTATAAAACCTTAGAATTTTTTTTCTTTTAATTCATATTTTATTTATAGATTGACAATATTCAATACATCCGTTATCAAAAACAACCGCAATAATTTCACAGACTCAGTAAACATCATGGACACTACATATTTAAAACCGTCCTTACATCCCTCCCCTCCCTAACCCAGTCAGTACCCCCCCTCCCCTGGCCCGAGAGGAAAAAATAAATAAATAAATAGACCCGAAATACCATTTCTGCCATAGCCGCCAAAATGCCACCTCCCCCTTCTTTCCCCTTCTGGCGTACCAAGTATGCTCATATCTCTTTATTTTGGAAACTACATTAATCCATTCATTCATTGAAGGTGGGTTGACATTCACCCAATTTTTCAGGTTAATAAGTCTTGCGTAGAATAAAGTTCTTATAACTAGCATGCTATCGTCAAAACCCAACATGCTTCTACCTTAGAAAAATTATAATAATCCCGCAACAAACAGTCTTCATATAACTAGGATGACAGAACAAGATAACCTTGAAAATGGATAACTTGATATGAAAATATATGTATATATTATATATATATATATATATATATATATATATTTTTTTTTTTTTATTTTTTTTTAAAGATCTAAATTTCCAGAAAAACTGCCACCCCTTTCCAAAGGTTTCCTCTGGTATTGAAGCTCATTCAGTTAGATGGGTCTGGACTGCAGTACCAGTCACAACCAACAGTAAAGTGTGGTGCTATTTTTGGCCAGAAAAAAAACAAAAACAGACACTTTTTTTTTTTTCAAATTTCAGATTGTTCTCTGTAAGTGAGACTACTTTAAATGTTTATTATGGGCGACAGAGGAGGCGAGGATGCAATTGATATACGATTAAGCATAATGCTTCACCTTTGGTCAATATATGAAGTTGTAGAATGTATGAAAACAAAGTTCTGTATAGAATAAAGTTTACTATTGTGAAATGGAAAAATACATAAAGTGCCGAGTTTGAGTGGTTGAGACCTCGACGCATAGTGTTTGAAATCACGTTGGAAATAATTCCGGTAATAAGCATATTTATGTAGCAATCAGGAGCGTTTTGTCGGCAAGTTGTATTTTCACAATGACAGTTACAATGTATATTAAACTAAACTAAAATTGTATATTTTAGCTGAAGCTTTCATGATGTCTCGGAGGATTTTTTATAACAGTTATTCCATTATAATAGGTCCATTTCCTCATCATTCAGCATTTAGCAATAAATGGTGCTAAAACATATAATAAATGTACCAATATTACGCAAATAGCCCTTTTATTTCCCATTACTTCTATATAAAATGGCCGTGAAGTAATTTATGGCCACAGTTTAACATTAAATTATGCTTAGACATGGAACGGGTACTTAAAAAAAAAAAAAAGGAAAGTAAAGAAAATAAACTGGAGCCAAATTATCTTTGATTTAGGGTACAAACCCACTTGCCAGATCTGCAGCAAGTCTCCTTGCTGCGTTTTTGCAGCGAGACTCGCTGCAGATCCCAGCCCTATACTTTCATTAGCAGAGAAACTCGCAGCAGGGATGTACATCCCTGCTGCGATTTTGTCTGCAGCCCTCCCCATAAACCCCCTGGCCGCCGGACATTATACATTACCGGGTCCCTGTTCCTGCTTGCTTCGGGGCAACCAGTGTCTTCACGGCCCGCCCGGCCAATCAGTGCGCTGCGGCGGGGCAGCGCACTGATTGGCCGGGCGGAACGTGCCGGGAGCCGCCGAAGCAAGCAGGAGCGGGGACCTGGTAATGTATATCCTGCCTGCCCCCCTGCAGCCCCCAGCCCCCGGCCGCATGATCGCCCCCCGCACCCCCCTGCAACCCCGATCGCCCCTAGCCCCCGGCCGTATGATCGCCCCCCGCACCCCCCGGCCGCACGATCGGGGGCGATCGTGCGTCCGGGGGCTGCGGGGGGCTATCGTGCGGGGGGCTATCGTATGCCCGGGGGGGGGGCGATCATGCGGCCGGGGGGGTGCGGGGGGCTATCGTACGGCCAGGGGGTGCAGGGGGCGATCGTGCGGCCGGGGGGTGCGGGGGGCTATCGTACGGCCGGGGGGTGCGGGGGGCGATCGTGCGGCCGGGGGGTGCAGGGGGCTATCGTACGGCCGGGGGGTACTGGGGGCTATCATACGGCCGGGGGGTGCAGGGGGCTATCGTGCGGCCGGGGGGTGCAGGGGGCTATCATACGGCCGGGGTGCTGGGGGCGATCGGGGCTGCAGGGGGCTGCGGGGGGCGATCGTGCGGCCGGGGGGTGCGGGGGGCGATCATGCAGCCGGGGACTGGGGCCGATTGGGGCTGCAGGGGGGGGGGCGGGCAGGATATACATTACCAGGTCCCCGCTCCTGCTTGCTTCGGCGGCTCCCGGCACGTTCCGCCCGGCCAATCAGTGCTCTGCCCCGCCGCAGCGCACTGATTGGCCGGGCAGGCCATGAAGACACTGGGAGCCCCGAAGCAAGCAGGAACGGGGACCCGGTAATGTATAATGTCCGGCGGCTAGGGGGTTAATGGGGAGGGCTGCAGACAAAATCGCAGCAGGGATGTATATCCCTGCTGCGAGTTTCTCTGCTAATGAAAGTATAGGGCTGGGATCTGCAGTGAGTCTCGCTGCAAAAACGCAGCAAGGAGACTAGCTGCAGATGCGGCAAGTGGGTTTGTACCCTTAAGCTACGAAATGTAATCCAAACCCACAAGCTCTCTGTATGAAGCGGAATAGGCTCCATGTAATTTAAAGTTAACCTGTCCTTTCAGGTGACTTTTAAAAACAAGATGTCCTGTGTGTGTATACATGAGGAGCGGCCCTATATCTGACTATTAATAATCTTATATATTGCATTTTTCTGCATATTTTACCTCTGACTTTTATTTGTCTTTTTGTAACCACTGTGTGTGTTCCCAGTCACTCACCTTCCCTCCTACCCCCTCCAATGTCTGCCACAACTCATAACCAGTAATCAAGAGTCAGCTAGACTGATTCTGAGAGTGGGGTGACTGTTTAACAAGGGGAGGGCCGAAATGCTTGATAACAGGAGAAGGAAATATTTTTGTCTTATAAGATATATTACAAAGTTTTTTTTTTTTTTTTATATTTAACCCCTTAACGACCATGGGCGTATATTTACGCCCTGCTGTCATTAAGGGAGTTCAGAGCAGGACCACGCGGCGACCCCGTTCTGAACCGCCGCGGTCCCGGGTGCTGCATGTAACCCAGGACCGCGGCTATTAGCAGGCACGGTCCGATTGCCGTGCCTGCTAATTAAGTAGTCAGATGCAGCTGTCAAAGTTGACATCTGCATCTGATTACTTGTATGCAGCCATCCCTGGTGGTCTAGTGGGGGGATCGTATCGATCCCCGCGTCTGATGCCAGCCGGGGTCTGCGCCGTAATGATCAGTGTGCTTATACTAGAAGTCCTCCAAGGGGAATAACCCTTACCCCAGGGGGACTTCTAATATATATGTAAAAAATATTAAAATGTTGTATTATTAATAAATAACCCCCTCCCCTAATAAAAGTTTGAATCATCCCCACCCTTTTCCCATTTTATAAATAAAAATAAACAAATAAACATTTTTTATATCGCTGCGTGCGTAATCGCCCGAACTATTAATTAATCACATTCCTGATCTCGCACGGTAAACGGCGTAAGCGCAAAAAAATACCAACGTGCAAAATTGCCCATTTTTGGTTGCATCAAATCCAGAAAAATTGTAATAAAAAGCGATCAAAAAGCCGTATATACGCAATCAAGGTATCAATAGAAAGAACAGATCATGGCGCAAAAACACAGCCCCATAGACCAAAGGATAAAAGTGCTATAAGCATGGTAATAGAGCGATTTTAAGGAACATATATTTGTTAACAATGGTTTGAATTTTTTACAAGCCATCAAATAAAATGAAAGTTATACATGTTACATATCATTGTAATCGTAAAGACTGGAGGAACATATATAACAAGTCAGTTCTACCCCATGGCGAATGGAGTAAAAACAAATACCCCCCCCCCCCCCCCAAAAAAAAAATAAAAAAAAAAATGTTTTTTTAATTTTTTTATTTCACCACCCATTTATTTTGTTCAGGTTTTGCAGTGTACTTAATGACAAAATTCAGCCTGTCATTGCAAAGAACAATTAGTAGCGCAAAAAATAAGGGTTCATGTGAGTTTGTAGGTGAAAAAATGCTATGGCCTTTTAAGCACAAGTAGGGAAAAACGAAAATGCAAAAATCTAAATTGGCCCGGTTTTAAATGGTTAATCACACTATTTATCTATGCAAAGTTTGTTGAAATAACAGTTCCTATTTAGGCCACAGGTTAAAATTAAGTCTTTGCATTGTTAAATTCAAGGTCACTATAATTTTAAGTGACTTAGCATATTATAACAAAGCAGGTTATATCGGACAACTTTGAAATTTATATTATATATATTTTTCAGAAGGCTGCTTCAACTCATAACCAGTAAAGAAAAGTCAGCTAGACTGATTCTAAAAGTGGGGGACTGTTTAATGGGGGGAGATGGTTTATAACAGGAAAAGGAAGCATTTTTGTCTGATAAGATATATTACAAAGGGTTTTTGTTTTGTTTTTTATACTCAATTGCACTATTTATTTATGCAAAGTTTGTTGAAATGACAGTGCCAATTTACCAGAACAAAAAGGAGGAGTTTAGGAACAAGGTTGCAGAGGTTTTGACAAAGCCTGTAAGACCTCTTGATTCTTAGCAATGCCTGGGGGGAGTAAAAGAATAGAAAGACCTGGCCATCAAACAGGAAGCATGAAGAAAGTGAATCAGGCAAAAAAACTAAACAAATAAACAAAAGGGAGATATATATAGGGACAACAGTCCCCTAGTGCTCCTTCTTTCTCCGAGCTGTGAAGAGAATAAGTGACTGGCAAGGTGGGAAGCCAATGGCTTCTTGCTTTATTAGTTCACCAGAGGATTTAACTGTGAACATCCATCATAAACGCTCACAGTTAAAGGAAAAGTCCGGCCATTTAAAAAAAATTCTATCTGCCAGGGGGGAACATAACAAACTATCACAACTCACCTTTTCCCGTGGTAAGCAATGACTGTTTGTTATGTACCCCATGCCTCCCCCCCCCCTTCCGGCTTCTTCCTGCTGTAGAATTTTTCAAACGGCCAGATTTCTTCTTTAAAGGGTCAGATGCCAGTCGGGGTCTGCGGGCCCCCGTAGTGCACAGGCCCCATAGTAGTGGCTTGGTCTGCCTTCATGGTAGCTACGCCACTAATCCATGATTTTAGGGATTTATCTCCTATGCTAATAACTTGTTTTGGTGCACTGGGAGCGGGACTAACACCCTCACCACACCTATCTGCCCTGTCCGTTCCGCCATGCTGGTATTCAT
The DNA here is from genome assembly GCF_027789765.1 of Dendropsophus ebraccatus. Lineage (NCBI taxonomy): Eukaryota > Metazoa > Chordata > Amphibia > Anura > Hylidae > Dendropsophus > Dendropsophus ebraccatus. The sequence continues at coordinate 28,416,700 of NC_091462.1, read as the reverse complement.
TAGGAGTGGTGGGCTGGCTAAGGCGGTTCTGTGCACTGGGGGGCAGGAGTCTCCGTGCGCTATAGGGACATATAGGGTTTAATATGTCTTACCTGATGATAGTTTCCCTTTAAACATGGGGGCTCAATATGTATTTAGACATCAGTATTTGTAATTGACCTTTTGTGTGTGGAGATGGGGTGCAGAAAAGGCACTGTATTATACCATACACTACATAGTTAGATGAGAGATGTGATTTGTCATTTCCGTCAGTTTATATTTTGGGCCATTGCTCAGTGTGATGTCATTTATGATGTGTTACATACACATTTACATAGGACTGCAGGTAAGTGCATGAAATTGCACACTGAACATAGAAGCCCATGAACATCTCTTTCTATCTGTAAAATCCCAATATATATTTAGTATAAATCCAATCAGTGCCCATAGCTGCAACAGCGTCCTGATTGTTTCCTCACATGGAGCAATATAAAGTATAAAAGAAGCTATTTTAAAGAACGCCCGTACTATTAATATCTGCGATCAGCTATTATATTCAGTAAATCTGGTCACACAGGGATCAGGAGTGACTACAATAAGAATTCTATTAATCACATGTTCAGCTGAGACACCTTGATGGACAGTATTGTTTAGATCAAAGACAGGAAAGACATGACAGCCCTTATTCATTATTCAATCCTCAAAGGAGACACGTACAGAGCATGAAAGTCTATAGTGGCTTCTTATATCTTAAAACGTTTATCTACTTGAATTGCTCCGGGGGCTTTATTTTAAATATCTTAAATACTCGGCTTATTAATTCAGGATACAAGGTGGTAAACAAATAATACAGAATCAATGAATAGGATTCATGGAGAATTTGATTGCAAAATACAAAGTGTACCACTGTATTCTTGTGATTCATGCAAGGCTGGAAAATAACACACTGATAATATTTTTTTTTAATTATAATTTATTTTTTAATTATGATTTATTTATGTAATATAAATATTATTATAATTTCATATCATATCATTTTTATTAAGTTAATTTTTTATTTCAGAAGTGCCGGGACCCTTCTTTGGCTGTCCAATACAAATGAGAGCAATTCGAGCATGCTCAAGTCTGATCGTTTGGAAGTGACAGAAGTGTGATCCAGCCCTAGGGAGTCTGGGAAAACATGGATACAGCCTGTAGGTGTCAGGATATGGGACCAGGGTGACAAAGGACAGGTGTAGCCCTGATGCTGGCAACTTTCCAGCTGTCCCTGCCTATTTGCCTCAACAGCTCTAATGGCATTGGACAACTGGTCGACGGTCCCTAATCCTATATGAGTAAACAAAGACAAGACAGACACAACCCAATATAACAGGGTCAGAGGTTCGAGTCAGCAACAAGAGGGCAGCACAGTACAAAATGTGATCTAAGAGAATAGTCAAAAGTCGGAATACCAAATGTACAATGCAGGGAAGGCTAGGTCAAGAAACACAAGTAAACTAGGCTCTATTGCAGGCAAGGAGCAAACGTGCTGGAGGATACTTATAAGCCCTGGAGTCCCAGCCCCAGGTGTGATTGGGGCTGAGATTCAAGCGCAGGACACACATAAAATCTTATTGGCGGTGTTGGCCGCCAGTCAATCACAGCAGACTTAGGACGGCTGTGCTGCTCAGCTGGGGGCAGATAGGCTCCAGGTGCAGTGGAATCCCAAGACGACACTCCACCCCTAGCACCCCGATCACTAGGGACACTGTTGGCTCCTCTGCCAGGCGCCGGCTCATGACAATAGGACTCCCTAGGGCTGCATCCAACTTCTTCAGCCATCATAATTAAAATGCTGAATGATCAGACTCAAGCACGCTCAAAGCAAAACTTTGGCTGTCCAAGCATGATGGGAATTTTGCAAAAACAGGAGGGCAGTGAGTTTGACACCCCTGCTGTATGGGGCCCCTCTAGGACATAGGAGAACATCAGTATTATAAATGGCAGACACTGGTCGTTGAGCCCTAGTACTGATTTTGCATTAGTGCGCCAGAGTTTTAGCTTACGCCTCGCAACGAGTTAACTGTAGATACGACTTTTTAATTTATGCCAAAGACCATCAGTTTTATGACAATTTTTTGCTGGTGATTTATCAAGCCGTAAAATCTAAGTGAGCATTGAAAAATTGGCAATAAAGTGTCAAAAATAATTCTTAAGTATCCTAAAAAGATCTTTGACTTATGCAAATGAGCAGACGGCTTTCATTCATCATCTTAATAAAGGTGAAAAGATGAAACACAGCAACTGCCTATCTACTAATCATTCCAATAGCAACAATTGCCATATTAATGTAAATTAATGTTTTAAAGTGCATGGATTCCGTATTGATTATATAAACCTTGAAGCTGACATTGCCTGCTTTACGTCAATCAGATTTTAACTTTTTAGCTAAAATGAATTTCATAAAATGATATGTAATATGATTTGCAGATTATGTTTGTAGTAATGCATCCGGTGACTTCAGCTGCCGTCCACATTTATTAAATTTTATTGCATCTTCTATTACCTTTATATATTCGGCTTTATCAAAACTTAATAAGACGGCTAACTTTTTAATGTAATCTTCAAAGGCGTTGTCTCATCATAGACAATTATTTTAACTTGAGAGTTATACACAGATTTATCTGACAGATTTTTAAAGCCAAAGCCAGGAATGGCTTTGAAAAGAGGAAAAATCTCAGTCTTTCCTTTACGACCTGACCTGTCAGATATCTGACAGATAATCTTCATTAATGTCAAACACTTGCAGGGAACATTCTTTCAGCTGCTCATTTCCCCTGCAGCGGCCACTACAGGGGAAATGTAGTATTACACGTGGCTCTTCAAATGCACTATATAAATTATAGACCAGGTCCACTAAGAGTTGCTGTTTTTTTTTTTTTTTTGCTCTCTAGTTTAATTATTATAGACTCTATTCAAACCATAAATCTTCTATTAAGGTGGACAACCATCCCTTCAAAGGGAAACTATGAGCAGGAATCTAACCTTCTGATGTCTCCCTATTGTGCACAAGGCAATAGTCCCGCCCCAGTGCACCAAAACACCTAATTAGCATAGAGATTAAACTTCTAATACCACCGAAACGGCATTGAAGATGTAGGTAAGAAACCACCCTAGTCACACAAGATAAGATAATACTACAGTAAACCAACACTTGCTTAGCCCTCAAAGCATATCTAAAATGATACTACTATATCTCTGGATGTCCCTGTTCTGTGCTTGCGTTGTGAAATGGGTCTTTATTCAAACTTTGAATAAAGATTCATTTGACTTTCACAAAGCAAGCCATACTGGGCCTACTGCAAAAACCTGCTGGGGCCCCCGCATCAAGATCCTGCACTACCTGCCAGCAGAAGGGACTAATAGAATATTGCCCAACAGACAACCCAAACATCGGGTTAAGCCGGGATGATTAGTCACAGAACGAGGCTATAAGGGTCACGCAAATCCAACCATGAGGATGCACTCGGGACTAAAAGGTATTAATGTGTCACAGAATGGCTTTGGGACCCGCACTACGCTGCCAAGGACAAACACACTCCGCAGACTGCCCGGGGACAAACCACCAATCCAGGGTAGTCACTTCCTGCGGTCACAAGAGGCTGCACTGTCCCTCTGGTGTCTGTGCCGAGTGACGTCACTGGGCGCCGGCACCAGGGTAATGGGAGTACAGTCTCTTGTGACCACTGCAGTGCGGCCACAAGAGGAAGAGAAGAGGAACGCGTGGACCCAGGTGAGTATAACTGTTTGTTTTTTTATGTTATATTGGTGGGGGAGAACACAGGGGGGTGGTGCTATATACATGGGGGGCGCTATATACTTGGGGGAGCGCATGGGGTGGCGCACAGAGGGGGCTATATACTATTGGGGACCACAGGGGGTCTATATACTTATGGGGGAACACACAGGGGGGGCTATATACTATTGGGGGAACGCACAGGGGGGCTATATACTATTGGGGAAGAACAGGGGGTCTATATACTATTGGGGGAGCGCACAGGGGTGCTATATACTATTGAGGGAGTGCACAGAGGGGCTATATACTACTGGGGGAGCGCACAGGGGGGCTATGTATTATTGGGGAGTGCACAGAGGGGCTATGTATTATTGGGGAGTGCACAGGGGGGCTATATATCATTGGGAAGTGCACGGGGGGGTTATATATCATTGGGAAGTGCACAGGGGGGCTATATATTATTGGGGAGTGCACAGGGGGACTATATACTGGGGGAGCACACAGGGGGGCTATATATTATTGGGGAGCGCACAGGGGGGCTATATACTACTGGGGGAGTGCACAGAGGGGCTATATACTACTGGGGAGTGCACAGAGGGGCTATATACTACTGGGGAGTGCACAGGGGGGCTATATACGACTGGGGGCCACATAGGGGCTATATACTACTGGAGAGAGCACACAGGAGGGCAATATACTACTGGGGGAGTGCACAGGAGGGCTATATACTACTGGGGGAGAGTGCACAGGGGGCTATATACGACTGAGGGAGCGCACAGGAGGGCTGTATATAACTAGGGGAGCACACAGGGGTCTATATACGTCAGGGACACCTTACAACTATGGCGGCACAGAGGGGTGTAACTACTTTATAGGGGTACAGAGGGGTGTAACTATTTTATAGGGGTACAGGGGACCTAAGTACTGTATGTGTTGGAGTCTAAAATGTTTCTCTGGCAGATTCTGGAGAGAGGATTCACAGCTGGGGGAGACTGGCCCAGGCAGAATTGAGAGAAAGAAAAGGTGACAGACTGTAATCGGAGAAGACGCCACCTGTGAGTAAATGGATGTAACTGCACTCTGTTATAGACTTGTAGTGATAGGGTTATAAGGTAACTACTGTATTTATTGGGGCTCTTAATACAGTGTGGGGTCACTTTCAGAGCATTGTACTGTGTGTGGAGCTCCCATTCTGATAACGCGGGGGGGGGGGGGGGAGGGCGGCGTTGTCCACGGCGGGGGGGGGCACTCTTGAGGGCTGTGCACCGGGCCCACCAATGTATTAAAACGGCCCTGCACCAATCCAGGACGGGTGAGAGGTGTCTGTCGGCACCAGCTGTCTTTGTTCTTGTTGTGTATTCTCCCCTGGACAAACGAGCAGCGCGGGGACAGCAACACCACAGCATCTATCTCACAATAGCCGCGGTGGCAGGCTGAGACCTGTAGTGCCACAGAGAGTATGTTGTCCTGTAGCAAAGGCCTTGCTATTGTGTTACCGCACTATTGGAGCTTTAGATACCATTACATTGAGCCCAACCCGGCTGAAACCTGTAGTTCTACAAAACCTCCACAGTGGAGAAATTTTATTTTATGTATTATATATACATGTGTATCATTGGATGGACATCTTTTTGTGTGGACTATTTATGTGAAGCATTGGTATTGTTTTATTTTAATTGTTTTATTGGTTCATTTATTTACTGAAGGGCTCTTCGGTAATTATATGTTATTATGTTTAATTTCATATCCTTTATTAAACTACATATATAGACAGTATCTTGAGGACTAGACACATGGGGAAGATTTTTCAAACATGCTGTAAAGTAAAACTGTCCCATTTGCCCCTAGCAACCAATCAGATTCCACTTTTCATTCCTCACAGATTCTTTGGAAAATGAAAGTTAGAATCTGATTGGTTGCTAGGGGCAACTGAGCCAGTTTCACTTTACACCAATTTGATAAATCTCCCCCAAAGTTTACACAATTTTTATTTATATTTTATTTAGATTTTATTCATATCTGAGGGACATCCATAGATGCAGTCATATGATTTTAGATATGCTAAGCAAGTGTTGGTTTACTTTGTTCAAACTTTTTGACATGAAATTGTAGGAACAATGGACCGGCTCCAAACTGATGACAACATACAAATAGTGGAGCACATAACATACAAGGATCTTTTGCAAATATCAGAGCAATTTTCTCATTGAGAAATTAGCGATAAGTGAAGCAGATAATTTGTCTTTTTGGCTGTTCACCACTTGGCGGATTTCCCATTACTTTGCCTTATTTCCACTATGTCAGATCTGTAATTTAGCCTGCAAAGTCTAGTGGGACTGAATTATCGAAATAAGGTAAAATTATTAGTTGACAAACAGTAGAGAATCTCTAATTATTCTCTTGAGTATCCCAGTAAACATATAGGCTTCTCTGACTATGACTGAATTGCGCATTTCAGTATTACGAAATGAGTGTGATTTAGCATTCACTAAATATCAGTCGGTTGTTCCACCATTGGTAGTACCAGCAATTAAAAAGAGAAAACAGACTGTAAGCTAAATGATGCACATGATATTTATGTATAATATTGGAAATACATTGATAATGGAAGGTATGTATGTGTAGGGGAGATATCCCACTTGATAAATAAGACAGGTGGTTTGAGTCCCCTGTTATTAGTTTGGTTTTCCATAATCTGGGTGGGACTTGACATTGCACTTACATTTCTGTTGCAACCTACATCTTCCCTAGGCCACCGCCTTGGAGCACCGCCTTTACCATCACTGACAAACCTTGAATTGTATCTTATCCATCTCTTGGATGACTTTTTTCTGTGCCACATAGTTTACTCTGCTAGCCCATCACTGACAAACCTTGGATTTCCTCTGACATCTCTCCCTTTGGATTAACATCTCCATAACTTCATACACACCTCTACTATACTTTGCATGACAATTCTTACTGTACTGCATGCTTAGCTTTACTATAACCTTTCTGAGAAACCTTGGTTTGCACAACTATTCTAGTCCCACAAAGTCACCTTCAGTTCTCCTACAGTACCAGTTAAAAGTTTGGAGGCAACTTTTCATTCCATAATTTTTCTTGCTATTTCATTTTATATAATGTAGATTCATATTCATTAACAACATGAAAACTATAAATGAATGCTTACAGTATTAGGCCATGTGCACACTGCGTATAACACCGGCCATTCTGTGACCCAACCGGATCACAGAAAGGTCGGTGTTACTGAAGATCATCTTAATTTCTTCTCAATTCAGATGAGCGCCCTCATCCGAATTCACCGATGGAGCATGCTGCCAGAGCCGTACACTCCATTGTGGGAACTGACAGGTTCTCTGCGGCTGCTATTCAATGACTAGTGGCCGCAGAAAACTGACATGTCAGTTTTTTTGCGTGGACGCTAGCGATCCCGGACGGAGTGTATACTACTGTATATGTATACACTCCAACCAGGATGCCATTTATTGCAATACAACGTATGTTGTGCATAAATCACGGTCGTTGTTGCAAATTGCAACAACGTCTGTGACTTTAACACAACATACATTGTGTGAACATGGCCTTAAGTTGTTAACAAAAAGTTTTAAACAAACAAAATCTATTTTTTAATACATCTGTTTATATTTGTGATGGATTGTATCATAGCTAGTGGTAGCAGATTCAATACGTTTAAAAAAAGGGGGATATTTTAGCTCCTAAAGTGGTACTCTGGGGAAAGGTAAAAAAAGGGAGGGCAGGGGGTGGTGAGAACATAATACATTTGATACTTGCCTAATTCCTGCAGGGCAGCACCACTGCTCATAGTCACTCATAGTATCTCCCAGTTCTTAAAGGGGAACTATCGCCCCCTACAGTGCTGGGAATACTGAGGAGGGAGGCATGTGCCTTACCTTCCTCTTTAGCACCGGTCACGTGCTGTCAGTCGGTGTAAAGTCCGCTCTGGAGCACCTTTACGAGCACTGTCGCATCATCCAGCCCGCCACCTCTATTGATTATCATTAGAAGGGGCAGAGTGGACTTTACCCCCACTAAGAGTGCAGGACCGGTGCCGGGAAGGATCTTTCCTCCTCTGCGTCCTGGGCGCTATAGGGGGTTATCATCAGGTCAGATTTGTCTAACCTGCAGATAGTTTTCCTTTTAAATGCCCACACAGTCAGTAACAGGCAGGACGCCTCTACAGTCATTGACTGGCTAAACGGGTAATTTCGGTGGTGTGACGACACGAGAATCTGGGAGATATAGGATACCGGCAGGAGACAATGAGCAGTGACACTGCAGTTGCGTGGGCACCAGGACTAGTAAGTATAAGTTTTTTATGTTCCCGCTACCCCATGCCTGCCCTGTCTCTTTTTACCTTTGCTCAGAGAACCCCTTTAATGGGTTTCCTACAAGGATTGTAAAATCATCCAAAACAAAAATATTGACAATTTTTTTTTTTTAAACTCTGAGAAAGTTAAGTAGCTGAGCATCCGAGCCCCTCGCGTGATTCTATAATTACATGTATCTATGTCATATACCGACACTGGTGGATTGTGACTCTCCCTCTATTCTAAGGTTTAAAACGTACAACTTCTAATTTCAGACATCGTTTGAAGTCTTTATTTTTCCAATAGCTTTCATATAGCCTTTAATGATATAGTCAGTGGACGTTTTACAAAGTCATCTCAGTCTATCAATTTTTTTTCCTTTTCTTTTTTTTTTTTGTCTGAAGAAAAAAAAAAAAAGATTAAAAAGAATTTCTATTTTACCTCTGGAAACTTTTTTTTTTTCCTTGCTTGTTATTCAAAGAAATGAATATATTTAGAAGACAGCAAAAAGATTTTAATGCATTTAGGAAGAGAAAAACAACATCGTTGCCATTTGTTTCTTCCCAGGCACTTTTATAAATTACAGCAAAGAGCTAATACATTTCTAAGAACATATAAAACAAAATGCTGGTTTTGAAGTATTATAATAAAACAACTCAGCTCTTTTCATGTCCGGTGTCTTTTTTAATGAAGATCTTCTGGCAGCTCTTGAATGTATAACTAGTTTGTATCAGTGAATAAAGCTGTCTATTCCGATGATTGACATGAGCCCACTTTACAGTGGGATTCTGAAAATTAGTCCACAGAGGTCCATTTTTTTCAGGTATTTTTCAGACTGAGAGCTGCCCTCCAACTATAGTAGAGGCTTCTTCACCCCTCTCATTGGTATTCTAATCTGGCAGGGTTGTCCTGCTTTTTAAAGTAACTCAGAGATTCTTGATAGTATCCCCCCTGACACATTACTTAGCCAAAGGATTCAAATGAGATTCAAGAAACATGGAATACAGCACAAAGGGATCGGAAAGTGCACAATTAATAATCATACGGTTAATTCATTTTTAATGCATAGATTTTCTTGGTGTTCCATTTCTCATGTAAATGAATCAAAAAAAAAATATTGCTGAAATAGTTTGAAGATTTGGAAAAAAAAATTAACTAAGGAGAATAAAAAAGTATGTACATATATAAATGCACATCTAGATATTAGTGATGAGCGAATACTGTTCGATCGAATAGATCGACAGCCATCACCTTTTTCTGCTTGTACAAAAAGTGCAAACATACAAAAAAATTGCAAAAAGTATCAAACCATTATATACCATTGGTACCTCCAATATGCTTATATTGTCCTGTATAAACAGTCTGTCACTTGTTTAATAAATAAATTAATTGTCCCGTCTCTTATTTCAATGTCCATTTACTTTGTTAGTGTTCATATTAATGCGTTTTATTTATTTTCAAGAAATACTGAAGAGGTTACTTCTCTTATTTTGCTTGGACACTCTTCAGACTTTGTCTTCTCATCCCAACGCATTTCTTGTACCACACATCTTAAGGGGCCATGGGGTAAGACTCACATGTTCTCAGGGACTTGGTGCAGAAAAATCCTGGTGATGGCTGTACGGAAAAAGGTGATGGCTGTGTAAATAAAATATTTAATAAAAGATATATTTAAAACATTTCCTAAAAAACCTTCAGTGCAATATAAATTAATTTGTAGGAAAAAAACATTGTTTACACTTCTCAGTTCACCTAGATATATACACAGTAAGGCTAAGTTCACACTACGTATAATTTCATTAAACAACGGCCGTAGTTGCAGTTTTGCAACCACGGCCATTATTTAATGAAATTGCTGATTACATTGATTGTAACGGAATCCAGACCGGAGTATATGCACTCTCTGTATACACTCTGGCCGGGATTCCTTGCAGCCGCTGACATGCCAGTTTTGTGCGGCCGCTCCGGCCACACTTTACATTGTTGGCTTATGTGTAACGCCGGAATGTGCCGCATCCTAATTCTAAAGGAACAAAGTTTATCCAGTTAGTACTGCGGTACCGGCCGGGATGAAATTCACTGACACCTGCTGTTTTATGACACGGCCTTGTCACAGAACGGCCGGTGTCATACTGTGTGTGAACCCGGCCTAAAGGTACACAATATATTATACACATATAAAGTAATGCTATACATTAAAGTGAATGTATCACCAAGTACATCACTTTATGGCTTTTTAATTAATATACCATTGCCGATGGTGTGGTCCTTTTTTTGAACCGCGGCCTCGTTCCCGCGCACAGTGCCGATTTATTCCCAAGCACCGACCCGGCATGAAGCACTGGGGGCTGGCCCCCAGTGTGAAGATCTCCCCTCTGTGACATGGCTCTATTCTAATGGAAAAAAACCTAGTGGTAGATTCGCTTTAAATTAAATAGATGGATAAACAGATTCCCGGACCTTCTACTGAGCTGGCAGCCCCCCTGGAAATATATGAAGAGGAAGCATTCATAACATATTGTTGTTGCCTGTGTTTTTATTTTCAGAAAACAACACCTTTATTTGGGCCATGAATAGTGTCATAAAGGTGGGGCCTATCATTCTTTGGACCCTAGCACACAGTATTGTAAGTCACTTTGCATAATTAGGGCCACACACTGTGCATACAGTAAAGAAGGATCCCGGCACTCACCAGCATTTCTGCATGCTTATTTATTCAATGCAAAAACAAGCCGGTACAAAAAGAATACGTTTCACTTGCACTGCGTTCATCAGCTCATGAGCCAATGAAGGCAATGTAGCCAAAATTGTTCCTGCTTGTTTTTGCACTAAATAAATTAGCATACAGAAATGCTGGTGAGTGCCGAGATCCTTCTTTACCATCTATACCTTGTGCACCACCCCTACACAGAAGGCTGTCAGAGTTATTTCAGAATCTGAAGTGCTCAGACTTTCCTCCAACTGGCCATGCAAAGTATGTAAAGGAAAAAGGACTCCTGTCAAAGACAGGTGTCCCTGCTCCTTAACAGTGCAATGAAACACTGGGCCCAGCGCACCCAGTAATGTGGCAACATATTGCAGCTAGTAGCCACTGCATGCAGCGTGGTTTTGCGCACATGAGCAGTGTCCCCTATAGGCTGGTAAGTCTGGAAAGCAAAGAGTTAACCAATAAGGTTAACAAGCCAAACAGCAGCAGTGTCCGGCAAGCTGATTGGAGTTTTTAAAGGGGTTATCCAGCGTTAGAAAAACATGGCGACTTTCTTCCAGAGACAGCACCACTCTTGTCTCCAGCTCAGCTGTGGTTTTCTATTAAGCTCCATTCACTTAAATAGAAAAGAGACAACTGGAGACAAGAGTGGTGCTGTCTTTGGAAGAAAGAGGCCATGTTTTACTAGTGCTGGATAACCCCTTTAACTCTGTCATTTACAGAGTGCAAAGCTTAGAGGGAAAGGTGGAAAGGAAATGTTTTCAATAAAGTTCTAGACCGCGTCTCAGACTTTCTACTTCTGAGATGACACCAAGGCAGAAGTGGAGCACCCCGAAGCAATAAAAAATAATACCTTTACTGGGGACAGATAACCCCTTTATTTTCTCTCTTTTTTTTTTTTTAAGTGGTACATTATCATTCCAAATTTGTGTGACTTTTGATCACCTCTTCTTCTTCCTGGGAATCCCACAAAAAATTCACAAAAAATCCCCCCCAAAACCCCTTTAAATGCCTCTACTTTTGTGATGCCTGGGTGACTGGATGCTTGACAAATACTGCCAATTTAGACCATTATCTAGCATTGCAACACAGCCTCATTCACCTCCTTTACTGTTTACGTGACTGTAGTTATTATTAAAGAGCATCCACAGTAGATCCCTATATGTAGCCCAAAGGTATATGTTAATTGTAATATATTTGACTCTATTCTATGGATTTCTCCACCCTAATGAATAATTAATCATTTAAAACATAATTTGACAGTGTTTCATTTATAACTTATCATAATGTATTATAGAATACCTATTTTTGCTACATATTCTCTATTAATCCAGCCAAGTCTTACATATTCTACACATATCCACTCCATTGTAAAATGTATTCTCATTCTCATGTATTCAGTTTTGTCCTATTGGTATATTATTCACCCTTAGGCCATGTTCCCATGGTGTAAGAGACTGGCCGTTCCGTGACTTGGGCGGGTCACAGAACGGCTGGTCTCTGAAAAGATCATCCCGGCCGGTACTGCAATACCGGCCAGATGGTCTTTCGGGCCGCAGAGTTCTGATGCGGGCACATCCGTGCGCGCTCGCATCAAAACTCCCCACTGCACACCATGGAGCTTGCGGCCACAGCCGCTCGCTTTATAGTGGGCACTAACATGGTTTTCTATGTCTGCTATTCACTGAATAGCAGCCGCAGAAAACTGACATGTCAGTTGTTTGCGGCGCCGCTAGGAGTCCTGGCCGGAGCGTATACTATGTGACATTCCATATCCCATAGACATCTGTCCAGTATATTTTTTTGTATTAACTACGGCTGTTGTTGCATTCAGCAACAATGGCCCTAGAAATACGAAAAAATACATTGTGTGAACATAGCCTTATTGTGTACTCTAACCTAAACTACAGGCTGTATTATACTCAAGAGCTGCATTCACAATTCTGCTAATCATATTTCTGAATAGTCAACAAGTTTATTATCAGGTACTCCTGTAGTATAATAATTTAGCAACCAATACTCAAGCAATTTGTGTTCCAGATCCTGCAGAACTGTGAATGAAGCTCCGAGCTATGATACAGGCTGTAACCCAACATCAGTAAATATGTCATCATATTTACTTATACTGTATTTGTATACGTAACAGAATTTTGTATTCAAATTAAGTTGATATGTAAATTGTAATATGGTACTTCAATGTGGACAGCAGTGTTGCCTGTGGTCAGCACTTTCTGTTCCCCATTCTGACACATGGCCAAACAGGCATTTTCCGTGTTCGGATGTAGAATAAATATCAAAGACAATAGAGACCAACACAGGACCAATGGAAATGTACAGTTTTTCCCATGCTTACCTGCCCTGACCCCCACCCTTTCAGTCCCACTGGCTCTCTGTCCTCTTAGTAGATTCATGCTTCGTGTGATGTGGAATAGCCCCCTTAGCTAATACCTGGTCACAGTGGTGGCATGCCTCAACCAGCAGTTCCTGTAATGTCACAGGAATCGCTTAGAAATTACACGGGCTGGAGAGACTGGTGGGACTGTGGAAGCAGGGTATCAGGGCAGGGTATGTTTTTATAATTATTATTATTATTATTATTATTATTATTATTATTATTATTATTATTATTATTATTTCTGCACCCAGGGGCTTTAGGACCCCACTTAACGCCTCCTGCCGCCCCACCATTAATTAACGTCTCTGCAGCCTATGCCCGATGCTGCAGCGAAGTTAATTAACGCTCTAGGATGACACAGGCGTATCAGTGATAGCTGGGGACCCGACGCAACGATAACCCTATAGATACTGTGGTCAGCAAGACCGCAGCATCTATAGGGCTCCAGATAGAGAGTTCTCCCTCTACAGAGGGAGAATTCTCTCTCTGGTGTCCATCGGGGCTCTTCAAACTGATTGCAGAGCCCCAATGGTAGCCATGGAAACCGGAAGCCTCAGGCTGGCGAGGGTCGGGAGGGCAGGCCCTGCTGCTGATACAAGATAGTAACAGCGGCTGGGGACAGAGGAGAGGGGGCAGAGATACGGACATCAGCTTATGGGATCATTATGATACCATAAGCTGATATCCAATCAAGACCTGGGCATTGAGGCATCAATGACCCCAGGTCGTGAAAGATTTAAGATATTAGTAACAATTGTATAGACCCAAGATCTCTTCTACCCAAACAAAATAGAAATATTGGTAAGTTTTCTTGGAACCACCCATACAAACCTTGGCCAGCACTTTAATTTCCTATTCATATGATAAACTGGCAGCCAAATCTGCTCATAATAACCAATGTGAGGTTAGAGTATTGATTTTCACAAAGAAAAGACATGTTTTTATCATGTGCATCTACTAAGGGCCCCAGTGATACATCTTATGTTCCTAGTTACCTTGGCAGCAGCTGTCTGACAATGCATTGCAACAGTTCATTTGGTATCCATTGATGTCCCAAAATCATTCTCCTTCTTTACTAAATCATGAAGGTATGATCACCATTTGCGTCATTCTGACTATTCTGGCTATTTGTCTACAGCTCATATGTAGATCAATGTACATAGGATATAGATAGGAAAGGGTACGTAAGATATAGATAGGATATGTAGGATATAGATGTTACCTGGTTACACTCTAGACGCAAAACTGTGCACACGTGGGGCTGCGTTCACACTACGTATATTTCAGTCAGTATATGTATATTTCAGTCAGTATTGTGGTCCTCATATTGCAACCAAAACCAGGAGTGGATTAAAAACACAGAAAGGATCTGTTCACACACTGGTGAAATTGAGTGGATGGCCGCCATATAACAGTAAATAACGGCCATTATTTCAATATAACAGACGTTGTTTTAAAATAACAGCAAATATTAAATGGCGGACATCCACTCAATTTCAACATTGTGTGAACAGATCCTTTCTCTGTTTTTAATCCACTATAATAAAATGTGGTCTAGCCAAGATATGATTACAAATACTCTCTCTCTCTCTCTCTCTCTCTCTCTCTCTCTCTCTATATATATATATATATATATATATATATATATATAATTATTTTTTTTTCTGACTTCTGAACACCATTGGCTTACTAGATTCACACCTTGGTCAACCATGTTAGTGTGGGAGGTTAGGAAAGAGACTGTTGGAGAAGAGGTGGAGGGATTAGGGCCCTACACGGACGACGATTGTTGGCTTCACATGAATTAAAAGTCCAATACTATATGAATTTATGTATATATTTTTGGACCACAGATTGTTTATTGTGATTTATCCATTTTAATATGATGTTTTTATCTCATGAATTTTATGAATTTTATTCTTTTATATAAGATCCACTACTCATTCATAGAGCTTTTTCCCACATTATAACCATTATACCCACCTCTTGAGAGCCTACTTACTACTATACATGGCTCATGTTTTAATTTTAAGGCAGGCGGAGCTGAGAGCGGCACAATCCCTTTACATATTATGATTACTTCCTGTAATTAGTTTATTTTACATTGAAGAAAACGAATATTTTAGTAAACAAGGAAAATAAATGAACAAATAAAACAAAGCCCCCCCCCCCAAAAAAAAATAAAATAAAAAGTCATCACGTCTATAAAAATACACTGTCATGTCAATGTCATGGAAATAAACAATCAACACATCTTGTTATAGTTTTAATGATAAATAATTGTGTTTAATTAAATTTGCACGGATATAATTAACTAGACCAGAAGATTACGCTAATACAATGATATTTTTTTCTAATTATGGAGCGGTTTGGTTGGGAATCCCTGAGTGTTCACATCCCACCTGAACTTTCTGTACCTTTGGTTAAGTACAGACAGGAGTCGAACATCCCTCGGTGACTAGAACTCCAAACCGCACGCGACATCCTCTCTTCTCTCCCTATTAAAATTTTACAGGTCAAAAATCTAAAACCTACTTAAGAAAAAAAAAATTGTTCTTATTCATCACAAATGACAGGACAGAATAGGTTAATCTTTGTAATAATGGTGCGGTAATTAGAACCTTTGTAGTTGATAATGTGTGACTGTTAATCAATGCTTGGCTAATTAATCAATAATTTAATCATTAGACCTTTAAATGAGCATTTCCTCTAATTCCCCCGATCATATAGCTATAGATGCTGCTATTATGGTTAAATATGCAGGGGATATTTGGATTCCATTTGAAGCTGTGCATATTTTTTATTTGACATTTGATGTAGTCACTATCTATGTGTCTATCTGTCTATCTATCTATCTATCTATCTATCTATCTATCTATCTATCTATCTAAAAATACACAATGGAGTGCACTTTAAGTAAAAGCAGTCGGAGTGCCAGCAGCTGGAGGCTGAATCCACGTCTCCCCACTATATACTGTATTCTAAAGAATTCCGCAGCACTTCCTTTAGTGAAAAATCCAAACTTGCTTATTCCATAACGGTCAAAAGATACATGCAACGTTTCTGCCTCATCACGAGGCCTTTCTCAAGCCTGTCTCATATCTATCTATCTATCTATCTATCTATCTATCTATCTATCTATCTATCTATCTATCTATCTCCTATCTATCTATCTATCTATCTATCTCATATCTATCTATCTATCTATCTATCTATCTATCTATCATCTATCTATCTCCTATCTATCTATCTATCTATCTATCTATCTATCTATCTATCTCTCTATCTATCTCATATCTATCTATCCATCTATCTATCTATCTATCCGTCTATCTATCTATCTATCTATCTATCTATCTATCTTCTATCTATCTATCTATCTATCTATCTATCTATCTATCTCTCTCCTATCTATCTATCTATCTATCTATCTATCTATCTTCTATCTATCTATCTATCTCCTATCTATCTATCTATCTATCTATCTATCTATCTATCTATCTCCTATCTCCAATCTATTATCTATCTATCTATCTATCTATCTATCTATCTATCTATCTATCTATCTACAGGTATCTATCTATCCACGGACTACAGGTTTTCAAATACCGGCACATTGGTGATAAGTAAGTCTATATCTCTCATACAGTACAGTTTTAGAAATGCTTGTACATTTAAAATAGGTTCAATTTTGCAAAATGTGTCAGTTTAGACTTAGTTTTCTTAAGGATACAACCCTATTAGTTGTGGATATGATAGAAGGATGTCAGATCACACAAGGCATTGAAGCTTAATACAATTGGCGATACACAGCTACATGATGACTTCTATCAATTGTTTAAAGTGCCTACAATGGCAGTACATAGCAATAATAGAACTGTACCATGGAGCAATGGAAGGCCTGGTCTGTTAAGTTACATTTTAATTTACATATCGTGAACCGCATTTATGTGGATGTTATTGTGACACTTTCTATCTGCTTAAACATTGTACAGACCAAGTACAGCCATCCATGGCCCTTACAGTATTACCTAATGGCGGTGACCTCTTTCACCAGAATAACGTGACACTGCAAAACTTATTCAGGAAAGGACCTTGCCTCCAAGTCCAAACCACTGAGGCCACACCTTAAAACTGACAGGACTTAAAGGGAACCCACCCAAAAAACAGTAATGCTATTAATTCCCCCTAATCCACCCCCTTACACACTTTTGTAATGTATCTGTATATCCTTGCTGCCTGCCAGGTGTACCCCGAAAACTTACTTATATCAAGTCCCACGCTATGCACAAATCGGGAGTATCAGGTCATCTGGATTGCAACTAGTCATGGTACCAAGGCATGGTTTGACTTTAATCACACCTTTCAAATCATAGCAGATACACTTCAGGCTGGGGCTTACATCAGGGGACAGGACTGTGGAGGCAATCTCCTCATAGCTGTAACCCCTCCCTCCCCGGACAGAGAGTGCTGCATGTATGTGCCCACATCTGTCCTGCTGATTCCTTCATGCTCCCTGCAGTCTCTGTCAGCCCTTGTGTTTCCCATCCTCTCCATTACGGTACAGTAACTTATAATATCACATATTCTGCTGTTTCTGAATGTTTGTTTCATTTGTTTTACATGTTATTCAGAATAATAAATCATTATTTTTGGGGTGTGGAACCAATTGTCTGCATTTCTATGATTTCGTATGGGAAAATTTGCTTTGGTTTGAGAGTGGATTTGGATTACAAGCACAGTCCAGGAACGAATTATGCTCATAATACAAGGCACCACTGTATTTTAATTCATTGGGGTTTTTTTGTGTGCAGAGATCTTTTTTTTTTCTTTATCAATTTTCTGCCATTTGAAAAACACTGATTGTCATAATTGTGAAGCCTATACATTTTTGTACAGTATGTGAAGCTTTTTATCAGGTTTGCATTGCACAGAGGACAATGAAGTGTAATGCTGAGCTGGAGCGCTGCTGACCTACTGTAGGGAAATTAAAGGACAGCGGCATGTAGTATGTAGTACTCATATTTTAGTGTACAGCCAAACCAGAGTGTGATTGTAAAGTTTATATGGATAAAATCTTGTGCATTCTGTGTCTATGTGATAGATAGATAGATAGATAGATAGATAGATAGATAGGAGATAGATAGATAGATAGATAGATAGATAGGAGATAGATAGATAGATAGGAGATGGATAGAAAGATAGATAGATAGATAGATAGATAGATAGATAGATAGATAGATAGATAGATAGGAGATGGATAGATAGACCGATAGGAGATGGATAGATAGAAATATAGATAGATAGATAGATAGATAATTAGATGGGAGATAGATAGATAGATATTACTATGTAGCTAGATAGATAAAATAGATAGATAGATAGATAGATAGATAGATAGATAGATAGATATTACTATATAGATGTGTATAGTTTCTATTTGCTTTTAAAGTTCATGGAGAGTTTATAGTTTATATTCTATTTCGATGGTCTTTCTTACAATATTTGTATGTGTAGAGTGTTCTCAGATTGTTCCGTCTACGACTCTAGATGCTGTTTAGAATTTAAATCATTTTACACAAGGAAACATCAAGAACAATGCAACTTTCTTTTAATAATTTCAGTATCGTGTCTGGTTCCCATAGCTATAGAGCAGGGGAATGAGATCCCTCCATAACTGGTGCAGATAGGTCATCTAACTCTCAGGGATTGTCCTCTGCCATAATCCTATCAGTCCCAGTATTGAGATCACTAGGGAAGACTGATTTATTCCGGGCCAGGGATCTAACATGGCTCTCTCGACAGTCCAGGTATTATGGGCATAGGTAGGAGCTAACCAATGCGTTTATGTGGGAGGTGTCAATCATGTGTCCAGCTGTTTCAAAACGACAATTCCCATCAAGCTTGGACAGCCAAAGCCAGGTGTTATGGGAAATGTAGTTTTGAAACAGTTGGAAGGCCGCTAGTTTAACACCTCGGCAATAGATTTAGTTCTATACAAATATGATACTACATAGAAAAATAGAAGATTGGTAGCAGAAAAAGACCACCTGGTCCATGTAGTCTACCTTTGAATGGGAGCTGGGCTGCAGTTACGGGAGGGGCGGGAGGTATATCAGATGTTTGCACCTCATGGATCAATGATTGATGGATAGGCCATCAATCTGTTTTGCCGGGAGAACGCCATTAAATATTATCTTTCTTATCTGAAAAAAGTAGCTATGATGTTTACAATTCATCCCCCAAAAGTGAGGTTCAAAAAGTAACCTAGTCGTAAAAAATCTATTCTGATTCTTTCTTTTTTTTTTTTCTTTTTAAATAAAGTAAGTTAATGGAAAATGGATCCTGGGGGATGACATACAACTGCATCTGTTTTTGGCATTCATTTTTGCATCCCCCCCAAAAAAAATAAAAAATAAATGGATGTGTTAAACGTACAGCAAAAACTCAGGGAGAAACCTCACCTGAGTTGAAATCACTTTTAACCAGGAGCCTTGAAACATAGTTACATAGTAAGATTGAAAAAAAGATACATGTCTATCAAGTTAAACCAAGGGAGGAGATGGATGAAGGGAAGAGGAATGGATGCAGGGGCGTAAATGCCCGCTGCATCGTGGATTCTGGTGGCCTACTCCTGCAATACACTGGACCCCCTGAGCCGTCATCATTTGCAGCACCCATTGGACGAGTGGGCCTCCTTGGGTGCTGCAATTATCCCTTTAACTGTAAGCGCTCCTGGCCGCACTTGATGGGTTTGTGTGTGTGTGTGTGTGGGGGGGGGGATTAAAAGGTTGAGTGGATGAAGGGAAGAGGAATGGATAGGATGGATGAAGGGAAGAGGAATGGATGGATGGTTGGATGAATGAAGGGAAGAGGAATGGATGGATGGATGAATGAAGGAAAGAGGAATGGATGGATGGATGAAGGAAAGGGGAATGGATGGATGGATGAAGGAAAGGGGAATGGATGGATGGAGAAATTTAATAAGTAAGGACTTTACCCAAACCAGGATCTCCCCTATGAGGAAGAGACAAAAGCTGTTTGGGGTTTTACATACACAATTATTAGCTTCTGTATAAAGTAGAGCCTTATTTATAAATACAAGAGAATTACTTAAAGGGACCTTTTCTATCACTTAAAGTCTACGATCCTGACAATAAAGAGGCTGCAGTGCTGATTTAGTCCTAGGTCGAGTTTTACCTACACAGCAGCCATTCTAGTCACTATAGCAATGAAGAAAACTGCAGCAGGGTCACACGTAGTTGAATGACGCAGGACTGGTTGGTCCCAGCAGTCGGACTCACATGAATAAACACGATCGGCATATTTCGGCCATCCGTCACTTTTTATGATGGGTTTAAAAACCTAAACTAAATTTTATGACTTATTATCGATTTCATTGGATTTTATGAAAAGAAATGTAAACTTTGGCTATGAAAAGGTTAAGTGCATTTTTCCCCCCAAACAACAATGCACTGAATGAAATTTTGTTTTGCTACAATGCCTCCTACAGTTTCCTAACAAAGGGCTAAACGCTGTTTTTATTTTTTTCATTCAGATGAAAATGTTCAATTTCTATCTAGTACAATAGCCTGCACCAGAACAAAAAACGGCTCCATTATTTGCAATATACCCCTTTAAGCCGCAAACTTCCTAGACTAATACTTATCACTCGAGGGTTAGTTCCATGTGACCTGTATAGGATGTCCATAAATAGCAGAAGGCAAGTCATTTTCTCGGCGCAGGGGCTAAGCTGTCGAGGATGAGGCTGGGGGGGAGTTGTGGGTGTTGTGAAATAATCATTAAGTTACACACTTGTCATTTCTTGTACATTCACTCAGAACTAATGCACATCACTTTTTCCAATTATAATCATTCCACCATTTAACAAGCACAAAGGGACTTGGATTCCAATTTGCCACCGATGCTTCGCTCTTATTTGCTCATTGCCGGACATTTAGGAACGACTATGTTGAGTTGGCTTGTGATCGTGGGGCATGCTTTCTCTTCAAATAGTCCGATGTTATATCTCAATGTGAAGCCAATTTAGCTACGACAATCTGTCAAGAGTGTTTTCCTTTTATTATTGTTCATCAATACATCAACCAAGAAAGGTCCTGGTTAACCCTTCACTCTGAAAGTAACTTGAAGAGAGTCCATCACAGGGACATATAGTACATCCTATACAACTTGTAATAAGGTATTATCAACAAGTCGTCAGAACTTCCCAACAGGGCGTGCTAATCTGGGACGGACTAAAACTACTTGGAGACAGCAAAACCCCTTGTTCAGTGGTGGTGCTCATACTTTAAAGGAATAAATACATATGGCAATCACCTTTCAGTCACATTGAGTCACAGGATATTCCATGGCAGATATGTTTCATAGATATGTGTGCTCCCTCACTTTTCCATTTGGCCACACTGATGGATAGTGTTGAGCGAACTTCAGGAAAATTCCCAGTTCGTCCATGTGGCATTCAACTCCTGGCATCTGGCCTATGGCTATGTTCACACAATGTATATTTCTGTAAAACCACAGCCGTTGTACAACGTCCGTGATTATTACAAAAATATACGTTATCTTGCCGTCTGTGGGATCCCGGTCGGAGCGTATGCACATAGTATACGCTCCGGCCGGGATCCCCATCGGTGCCACAAACAACTGACATGTCAGTTTTCTGCGGCCGCTATCCATTGAATACCTGTCAGTGCACACTGTGGAGCGAGCTGCTCTGGCCACTCGCTCCATAGCGTGCAGTGGGGAGTTCTGATACAGGCGCGCACAGATACTCCCGCATTAGAACTTTGCGGCCCTAAAGATCATCCGGCCAGTACTGCAGTACCGTCCGGGATGATCTTTTCTGAGACCGGCCGTTCCATTACCCAGCCGGGTCACGGAACGGCCTGTCTCTTACGTAATGTGAACATAGCCTATGGCTGTATCCATGTTTTCCAGGGCTCCCTAAGGCGGCATCCAACTTCTCCAGATGCCGAGCATTTGGCTTCAGCCAAGTGACCAAACTTGGACACTTTTCTGAAGTTTGCTCAACACTACTCATGGGACTTTGGTAGCTGATCAAAGTGATCGCTTACATCAGTGATTAGATGTAAAAACATGGAAATCTTACACGTAGTGGCAAATAATTGTAAGTATGGTTTGTTTGTATTATTATTATTATTCATCTCACGAAGAAGATCCTGCTTTTCTCAAGACAACCTCTTTAACCCCTTCCCTCCCGGGCTAATTTTTGTTCTTGCGTTTTCACTTGTGTTTCCTCCTTGTGTTTAAAAGCCCATGGCGCTAGCCTTTTTTCACCTATAGACCCACATGAGCCCTTATTTTTTGTGCCACTAATTGTACTTTGCAATGCTGCTGCGAAACCAGAAAAGATTATATGCACTGTGAAATTAAAAATAAAATGCAATATTTTTTATTTGGGGTGGTTTTGTGTTTACGCCATTCACCCTGTGGTAAAACTGACTTGTTATCTATGTTTGCCAACGATTGGTACGATTACAATGATATTTTATTTGAAAGCTTTTAAAAAATTAAAACCTTTTTAAAAAACTAAATGTTCCCTGAAATTGCTGTATTACCATCATTACAACGCTTTTATTTTTTGGTCTATGGGGCTGTGTGAGGTGTAATTTTTTGCACCACGATCTGTATTGTCTATGGGTACCATACTTGCGTACATGTGACTTTTTGATAACTTTTTACACAATTTTTCAAAATTTGATGTGACCATAAATGCACAATGTTGCACTTTGGAATTTTTTTGCGCTTATGCTGTTTACTGTGCGAGATCAGGAAAAAGATAATTTAATAGTTCAGGAGATTATGCATGCAGAAATACCAAATATGTTTATTTATTTAATTTTTTTACAAACACATTAATAAGACTTCTAATACAACTACACTGATCTCTCATATAGATCAGTGTAGTGTACTTAATAGAGCACTGATCCAGTGCTCTATTACTCTGGTCTGCAACAGACC
Source organism: Dendropsophus ebraccatus (assembly GCF_027789765.1). Classification (NCBI taxonomy): domain Eukaryota; kingdom Metazoa; phylum Chordata; class Amphibia; order Anura; family Hylidae; genus Dendropsophus; species Dendropsophus ebraccatus. Next base: position 28,393,511 of record NC_091462.1, on the reverse strand, counting down.
AGATAAATAGATTGCCAAGCTGGGATTCCCATGCTGAGTCCTGGGTGACGGCCAGTACAACGGATCCCCACTTCCAAATTGCATTGCGGGGGAGGGGGGGGGGGAGATCCAGCCACTAGACACGAGAGAGAGGGGCTGTGCAGCTGTCATGTTTGACAACTGCATTTAACTGCCCTAATTAGTGGGAGTGGCGATCGGCTGCACTCACTAATAACCACAGAGTCGGGCTGCAGAAAGCAGCCGGGATTGCAGCCGCTCAGAGCGAGATCATGGAACAGACCCTTTCTGAACCTCCCCGCCCGCAACAGGACGTACCGGTATGTGGTCCTTCTGTGGTTAGGGGTTAAATTCTCAATTCTACCTTTAAAGGGCTTTCTGGGTAAATTGGACTAATCCGCAGGGTGCTTACACCGGGAACCTTCGACAACACCCGGAATTGGATGCCGCCCTAGAGCTGCCAGGAAAACATGGATAAAGCCTATGGCTATATGCATGTTTTCCAGGACTCCTGTGGATAGCTCATTGTTCCATTTTTGCCTGGAAAGCCCCTTTAAGCTTTGTTTTTGTACTAATAACACCAATTGTTATATTTTATACTTTTAATTACTTTATTTGATGCAATGCCCCCATTCCTAAACAGGAAAAAGTAATTTTAACCCCTTAACGACATCGGGCGTAAACTTACGCCCTCGCGCCCTGGTACTTGGCGCATCAGGGCGTAAATTTACGCCCGATGTTTCCCCGATCGCTGCGTGTTCACACACAGCGGTCGGGGAAGATAGCCTGCTATAAATCATAGCAGGCCATCATAGCTCCACGGCACGGGGGGTGGTTAACACCCCCCGTGCTTACGATCGCCGCTATAGGCTGATCAATTCAGATCAGCCAATAGCGGCGATCGGAACCTTTCCGGGTCATCGGCGACCCGATGACCCGGAAAAAAATGGCGGTCGGTGCTGTCCGAGGACGGCACCGACCGCCATTACTGTAAAAAGTAATGGTGATCGCCGTGCCACCGGCCCAATCGCCATGAACGGCCGGCCGGCCGTTCACGGCGATCGGGCCGGTGGCACGGCGATCAGAGTCCCACAAAATAGTAAATACCTGCCCTGGACCCCTCAGCTAGGTAGCCGAGGGGTCCAGAGCAGGTATTTGTACATTACTCACCTGTCCCGGGCTCCTGATCGGCGTCTTCCGGGTTCGCGGCGTCCTCGTCTTCGTTCGGGTCTTCGGCTTCTTCCGTGACGTCACGTTCGGCTTCTCTCGGCTATTTTCGGCTCCAGCGTCGGCTTTTTCCGTATTTTGCGCTCTGCTGCCCTCTAGCGGCTGATATGTGTAATACACTTATCAGCAGCTACAGGGATGTTCAGAATGTAGAATTTTTTTTTTTTTTTTCAAATTTTTTTTTTTCTATTTTCCGCACCCTATCGCCGCTGAGTGTTGATCAGCATCGCACGAAAGTGCGCTGCTAATCAGCAACTCCTCCTTTTTGGCGTAGGGTGTTTTTTTTCTATATTCTACTGCCACAGTCTGCTAATAAGTGCCGCACATAAGTGCGGCATTTATCAGCAACTCCTTTGTTGGCGTAGGTTTTTTTTTTATACTTACTGTAAAAAAACACGTAAAAAACACTACATTACACCATGTCTCCACCCGTGTCATAGACTCCATGTTATGCACGGGCGGATTCCATCGTCCGTCCAAAGAATAAACACGTTGGACAGAGAGCGGAATCCACCCGTGCATAGAATGGAGTCTATGACACGGACGGAGACGTGCGCCTGCATCAGTCAGCCGGCGGGTGCCAACTGCAGAATGCACGAAGGGTTATCTGTCGCAATTCCGCAGTGTGCATGTACCCTTAGAATGTATGTAGGAAGGGACACCCGAATCCAGCCCCCAGATGCCCCCTCCCCCCCATCCTCGGAGTTAGTGGGAAGATCGTCCGGGAACTGATCTTCCCACTGCTGGATAAAGGTCACCACCTGTACGGGGATAACTTTTATACCAGGACCCCCTCTTCCGGTCCCTCGCTGCCCGAGCTACTGTAGCTTGCGGCACGATCCGAACATATCAGAAGCAGTAACAGAGCCCTAATATTTAGCAGCCATGGAGCGGACCCAGTGCTTCTGGATATGAGGGACCCCGTATCGCACCTGGGCAACATTTTCCAGGTGACGTCCCCCACACTGGAGAAAGGGAGACCCCAGAAGAAGTGCAGAGTGTGGCGTAACAGGGGGACACCATTTTCCAGTGTGACACCTGTCCTGATCCCCCCGGCCTCTGCATACTGGATCGCTCCAAGGCGCACCACACGTCATTGGGGTTCTACATTATCTAAATTCTGTCCCTTATTCCTATTTCAGGGGTCATGTTGATCCAGGGATTATTCTGATCGCCAATATGGCGTCGGGAAGGAATTTTTCCCCAGTGATGAGGCTACTGTCGTCTGCCTTACGAGGGTTTTTTTTGCCTTCCTCTGGTTCAACACAGGTTGAATTTGATGGACACCTGTCATTTCCAACCTTATAAACTAATAATTGGCTTAATACCCCCAAATAAATTAGAATTGTCCCTTTTTCCCCAGCTAAATAGGTATGGCCGCCATTCCCATTAGAGGATGCCATGATGCAATTACAAAGCCTCTGTGCGGCCAGGACAGTAGAAACCCCCCACAAGTGACCCCATTCTGGAAACTACACCCCATAAGGAATCTAACAAGGGGGGCAGCGGGGATATGGCCCCCTGGTGACGGCCACGTTTGGGACGTGAAAATGAAAAAAATTGTATTTTTTATTTTCTCGGCACATGTTCTACGTAAGTGCCCGTCACCAGTGGGGTCCATATGCTCACTGCACCCCTTGTTAGATTCCTTATGGGGTGTAGTTTCCAGAATGGGGTCACTTGTCGGGGGTTTCTACTGTCCTGGCAGCACAGGAGCTTTGTAATTGCGACGTGGCCTCCATCCTCCATTCCAGCCTCTAAATGGCGCTCTGTCCTTTTGGTGACTTGCCCTGTGCCCATATGGCACATTATGCCCACATATGGGGTATTTTCGTACTCAGGGGACACTACCCTACACGTTTTGTGTTCATTTTCTTTTTTAACCCCTTGTGGAAATGGAAAAAAAATCAAGGCTAGACCAACATTTAGTGTAATTTTTGTAAAATTTTTACTCTAAATCATTAATCTTGTCATGATTTTTTCATTTTTACAAGGGGTTAAAAGATAAAAAAAAACATTTAATGTGTAGCGCAATTTCCCCTGAGTACGGATATACCCCCCATGTGTACATAAAGCGCCATTCGGGTGCAGGGTAAGCCTCCGAAGGGACGGAGCGCCATTTGCTTTTTGAAGGCTGGATTTGGATGGAATGGATTTCGAGGGGCCATGTTGCATTCAAAAGGCCTCTGTGTTGCCAAGACAGTTGAAACCCCCCACAAGTGACCCCATTATGGAAACTGCACCCCTCAAGGAATGTAACAAGGGGTGTAGTGAGCATATGGACCCCACTGGTGACGGACATAAATGTGGAACAATGTGGCGTGAAAATTAAATATTACATTTTTTACACTATAATGTTGGTTTAGCCTTGAATTTATCATTTTCACAAGGGGTTAAAAGAGGAAAAAAAAACAAAATGTGTAGAGCGATTTCCCCCGAGTCCGTAAATACCCCACATATGGACATAAAACGCCGTGCGGGTGCAGGGCAAGCCTCCGAAGGGAAGGAGCGCCATTTCGTTTTTGAAGGCTGGATTTGGATGGAATGGATTTTGAGGGGCCATGTTGCATTCAAAAGGCCTCTGTGTTGCCAAGACAGTTGAAACCCCCCACAAGTGACCCCATTATGGAAACTGCACCCCTCAATGAATGTAACAAGGGGTGTAGTGAGCATATGGACCCCACTGGTGACGGGCACAAATGTGGAACAATGTGGCGTGAAAATGAAATATTACATTTTTTACACTATAATGTTGGTTTAGCCTTGAATTTATCATTTTCACAAGGGGTTAAAAGAGAAAAAAACACACAATATGTGTAGAGCAATTTCCCCCAAGTCCGTAAATACCCCACATGTGGACATAAAGCGACATGTGGATGCAGGGCAAGCCTCCGAAGGGAAGTAGCGCCATTTGGATTTTGGAGGTTGGATTTGGCTAGAATGGATGATGAACGCCATGTCGCATTTACAGAGCCCTCGTGCTGCCAAAACACTGGAAACCCCCCACAAGTGACCCCATTCTGGAAACTGCACCCCTCAAGGAATCTAACAAGGGGTGCAGTGAGGATATGGACCCCTTGATGACGGGCACATTTGTGCCATGAAAGTGAAAAAATGAAATTTTTCCCTTTCACGTCACATTGTTCCACATTTGTGCCCGTCACCAGTGGGGTCCATATGCTCACTGCACACCTTGTTAGATTCCTTGAGGGGTGTAGTTTCCATAATGGGGTCACTTGTGGGGGGTTTCCAGTGTCTTGGCAGCACGAGGGCTCTGTAAATGCGACATGGCCCTTGAAATCCTTTTCAGTGAAATTCAGCTTCCGAAAGCCAATTGGCGCTCCTTCCCTTTGGAGGCTCGTCCTGCGCCCCCTTGGCACTCTATCGCCACATATGGGGTATTTCCGTACTCGGGAGAAACTGCGCTACACATTTTTTGTCTTTTTTTTGCCTCTTATCCCTTTAAGAAAATGAAAAATCGAAGGCTAGAACAACGTTTTAGTGTAAAAAATTTATTTTTATTTTTTCACGCCATATTGTTCGGAAAATCTGTGAAGCACCTGTGGGGTCCAGATGCTCACCGCACCCCTTGTTACATTCCTTGAGGGGTGTAGTTTTCTAAATGGTGTCCCTTTAGGGGTGTTTTTTAGGTTTTGGCACCCCAGAGCCTCTGCCAACCTGAAGTGGTACAGTCAGAAATGACCAAATATAACGGAGGCGTTGAAATTCACTAGGCGCTCCTTTATATCTGAGGCTTGTGGTTGCGTCAAATAGCGCAATAGGGCCACATATGGGGTATTTCTATAAACTGCAGAAACGGGACAATAATTATTGGGGTGCATTTCTCTGGTAATAGGTTTATAATTATGAAAAATATTGGATTACAATAAAATCTCTGCACAGAAAATTAAAATTTTCAAATTCCTTACACACTTAGCTTTTATTTCTGTGACTCCCCTAAAGGGTTAAAACACTTTCTGGATATGCTTTTGCAGAGTTTGGGGGGTGCAGTTTCTGAAATGGGGTGCTTTGTGGGGCTTTCTAACATACAGGCCCCTCAAATACACTTTAAACCTGAACAGGTCCCTAAAAATATCTGATTTTGAAATTTTACTGAAAATTTGGAAATTTGCTGCTAATGTTTTAAGCTTCCTATTGTCTAAAAAAAATGAAATATAGTTTAATAAATGCCGCCAACATAAAGTAGACATGTTGCAAATGCTATTTAATATATAATTTATGTGGTATAACCACTTTCTGTATACGCAAAAAAGTTTCAAAGTTGGAAAAATGCATTTTTTCACATTTTTTCACATTATTTGGGTTTTTTTCATAAAGATTTGTTATGAGTATCGACTCCAATTTACCAGAAATGTAAAGTACAATATGTCACGAGAAAACAATCTCAGAATCAGCCGGATAGGTAAAAGCATCCCGAAGTTATTAATGAATAAAGTGACACTGGTCATATTCATAAAATTTGTCTGTCATTAAGGCCATTTCAGGCTCTGTCCTTAAGGGGTTAATCTGAAAAAACAAAAACAAATTGTCAATGAGTCCTATGCAATAACCAGTTGCCCAAAGAAAAATTCAAAAAAGTTTTTATGTGTTTTGTAGACTTTCACTATTCTATTTGCGATCAATATTAAACAGCAAAGTAGCAGTTTTCATAGATTTTGCAGAGCGGACAGAAACCTGTCAAAAACTTTGCTGCATGAATTTTCCCTCTGATATTAGTAGGGTGATACCTGCACACTTTTGTATAAGGATGCCACTTGTGACACTTCTTTAAACATTTAGATCTCGGTTCAGCGGTTCATACAGGATGGTGAAGAAAGATAGGCTTCCGAAGCATGAATCCTTAAAAAGTCTTCTAAATATATAATATTCTCTGCCAAACACGCCAGCCATTGTCAGGATGAAGGGATTTTAAATACTAAAAAGCGTGCATGTTCTTTTTCAGGAGACTTATTCACATATAGTAGTAGAGTATGAAGCATGTGTAATGCATGATTTTTTTTTTCTTTTAAATTTTTGATTAATCTGAAGAAGTTACATAAAGTATTTCTTTCAACTTTCTTACAAATTTCCATTTTTTATAACTTGGTTGTTACTGATTCTGCAAACATCTTGGTGTTTGGACTTGAAAATCTGTTTGCAAATACTTTACTAATCATAAAGTATGAGCTATTGTAATAAATTTGTCACATGTGTAGACTGCTTAGTCCAAGCTTAGATTGTCTATATATTAGACAGAATTAGTATGAGGAGCGTTAATTGAAGATTTCCGCTCCTATTTATCACAGGACGCGGAAACTGACCATGTGTAATGATTGCAGTTTAGCAAACTTTGCGCATGCTTTGGTTCATCCGAACCCGAACATATGGCATTTTAATACCAGTGGCTAAAGAAGTCAGATGCAGCCCCAAGGAGTCCTGAAAAAACATGGATTCAGCCTATGGCTATGTTCACACAACATAAGTTCCGTGGGAATCACGGCCATTGTTACAATGGCCCCGATTCCCACGAAACTCACGATGTGCTGCCTTCTGAGGGAATCCCGGTCGGAGTGTATACACCTAGTATACACTCTGGCCGGGATCCCTTGCGGTGCCGTAGAAAACTGACATGTCAGTTTTCTGCGGCCACTATTCAGTGAATAGCGGCTGTAGAAAACCTTGTCAGTGCACACTATGGAGCGAGCGGCCATCTAACAGTTCTACAGAGTCATCACAGACATCAGAGACATCACAGACATCACAGGAGACAAAGTGCTTCATAGGAAAGCCCAAACCAGGAAGTAAAGAAAAATGAAGCCACTAACTGGAGCTTTAGGGACCTGAAAACAGTGGAAAATTCAAACAGAGACAGACTTCTTAGGGGTGGTACATGTACTAACTATGTTAATGATTGATACTTCTTTTTTTTATCAGCGCCGGGGTACTCCTTTAAATTCTACTGCATCCCCCTTAGTTACCTGATCTCGCACCATTGGATTTCAACCTCTTTCCAACAATGAAGTTACTTTTAAAGGGCAAGCATCTTCCAGATGAGAGAAAGTAAAAACCTGGAACCTACTGTATCAACGTCTACTAAGAAGGTGTGTACAGTACCATTTAGTCATAGAAAGAAGTATGTATCTCGAGATTGCACCAATATAGAGAATATATAGAGAAGGACTAATAACTGTGCCATTGTTCGTTGCTCTCAGTTCACTGGAAGTGGTCAGAGAAATCTAGTGAATTTTTTAAAAGTTCGGTTTGGCAGGTTCTCCAAAATTTTAACCCAAACCAAACCTCAAAATAACCACACTTAGCCTAGGTTCACACTACGTTTTTGCAATCCGTTACTTCATCTTTTTTTTTTTTTTAAACGGATTGCATTGTATGCATCCGTTTTGATCCATTTTTCCATTGACTTTCATTATAGAAAAAAACTGATCCTTTTTTTAACACACACAAAAATAAGGTCGACTACGGTTTGTGTACATAAAAAAATGTTTGATCCATTTTCTTTTTATCATGAAAGTCAATCGAAAAACGGATCAAAACATGCACACAATGCAATCCGTTTTTTTATTTTCATCCATTTTTTGCAAAAAAAAGGATAAAAAAAATGGATTGCAAAAACATAGTGTGAAGCCAGCTTAAAACCGCTAAACATTTAGCTGTTTTAAGTGCAGTTTTACCAAGTTTGCTCATTGATACTTACCTGTCCATGCTTCCCCCTGTGTCCTCCTTCTCTGGTCTCTGGTGTCCCCCAAAGCAGCCTACAACCTGCTCAGCCTATCACTGACTGAGATGGGACAGCGCTGCGGCCTATGATTGGCTGAGCGGGCTGTCACTCCTCAGACGAGTGTGTGTTCTTACAACTTGGCTCCATTTACTTCAGTGGAATTAAGCGATACCACACCCAAACTGAGGACAGAATTGGCGCTGTTTCTGGAAAAGAACAGCTATGTTTTTCTAATCCTAGATAACCCATTTACCATGCCCAACAGGCTGCTCCAACTGTATCATACATGCAATTTGTGCAATTTTTCCCCTGACTTTTAAGCTCATTTACCTTTCAGTTCCAATGAAAGTGTTTACAGCACATATGATCTTTATAGTAGCATTTTCCCCTCTTGTTATAGTTGCTGTACCTATTTTGCATCCATATATTTTCATCATGTTTCCTACATCTTATTATAAGATCTTTATGAGTATACACAATGCAATTCATCCAGGCACAGAAGTGCAGAGATGTATTGATCCAGACTCTTCACATTGTATCCTCCATGACTAATATCCAATGAGTAATTTACTTACCTCCCAGGCATCAATACAATATGTAGAGGAGACAGGTACATATGTATGATTGCGGCTCATTGTCGTCTGCTCAAAGATGCTGACAAACCTCACATTTGCAAATATTACATTAATAAAACCCTTTCATTACATTTTTTGCACTGAATGGAAGGAACTACAATTTCAATTTAATTTAAAGTGTTTCCCTACTGTGCATTGTTTCGCTGAGAAAGCTGTCCCCCCCTCCCCCCCCCCCCCACACACACCTCCCCCTCTCTCTTATGAAATTGATGTCCTGCTTTCAAGCAAATATGAAGAAAATAATTGAGGGACGAGAGCTTAAAACGCTGCGCTCTTCAATGAACGCTAACATGATAATGCTATCATAATGCTATTAATCTCTTTAGGTATCTGGATGTGCGGAGGCTGATTTTATTAAATCATGCAGTCATTCCCTATGACAGTAATATCCTTCTAGGCTTATATTATGGATTTAAAATAATTGTATTGATTTTTTTTTTTGCAAAAAGTTTTTTTTTTTTTTTTTTTTTTTTGGGGGGGGGGGCTCTAATAACATTTAATGGACCGTGCGCCAAAGCCATCCAACTAGCAGTGAAGCTTTTAATATGCAGCATTGATTAACTAAAGCTAATTTTTTTTATTCATTATTTAGTCACTTTCCTCATTTATATAGCACCAACATATCCCATAACGCTGTACAGAGATTGTCATTGGGGAGATTTATTAATTTTGTCTATGGCTGCAATTTTGCATGCATTGACTAGACAGTCTATGAACACTGTAGGCTCTCTCACACTGCCGTCTAAATGGCACCAAAATTTAACGCAAAATAGTTGCATGGTTTACATCTAAAGCCACACCCCTTTTCATGTCACCACACCGCCGTTTTACATAGAGCAAACCTCTTTTTGATCTAGCAGGTACTCTAAGGGTACTACTACACGAGCCAACTACGACCCGATCATTTTAGTAAACGAGTCCCAATCTGGCGCTCGTTTACTGGACCTATTAGACCCTTGCCCAAAAACATAATACCTACCTCTCCCTGCTCCTGGTCTTCTCTTCTGTGCTCCACAGCTTACTGCTGTAGCCTGTGATTGGGTGAGCGGCCTGTCAGCTAAGATGCTGAGACGCTGCAGCTCAGACGTTGCAGCAGCTGGTACCAGGAAGCTGCGGAGCACAGGAGAGAAGACCAGGAGCAGGAAGAGGTAAGGTGGTGCAAGTCATACAAAAGTTTGGGGCTCAAATTGTAACACAATTTTGTAAATCTGGGAGCATCCATCGTGGTTCACAGTCTAAATTTCAAATTAACCTATTGTTATGGAAGAAACCTACATGAACTCAGGGAAAACATACGAAATCTACTAGGGCGGGGTGTTGGCCCCGGGAGGGTGCTGGATTTATTTTGTTACTTGTACTGGTTGGATGGTGTAATGGAATGTAATACAATGGAGGATGAGCTGAAAATATTTTTGAGTTTTATTTTAGATCATGCAAATTCTATGTAGATATTGACCTTGGGCAGTTTCAAGCCAAGGACATAAGTGCTGCATGACAACATGCTAACCACAGAGTTACCATGAGGTCCTATAATATGGTAAACTTAATGGTAAACTTTTTGTCTTGGGCACTCATAACTGAGGCTCTATCCACTTTTTTTTTGTATCCTTTATCAAGCCCTGAAACACATTGTCCATTTTCTGCAATAGATTACTGAAGAATACCTTGGTGTGTGGTAGCTATCTTTTCCTATTTTGGACTACCATCCAGGCGACCATCTATTCTACAAATATTAAAACTGTTGAATTCTTGACATTACACTTTAAACTTTTAAAAACTCCTCTATCTTGCTGCTGAGATTATCTGCAAAAGCTTGGAGAGCCAATTGGCAATGCCCCTACTGCCATGCCCCTATACAGCTCTCTCCTTGGTCATCAGATTGAGTGGGAAAATGTTTTTTTTTTATTTATTCTCACAAAGCCAATTATTTCAAGCCAAATTTTCTGCCAAAATATTTCTATATTTGTAAGCAAAAAAAAAAAAAATCTAATCAATTTATACGGTCGCATTTGCTGATCTTGGCTCGTTCTCACATTCACTGGTTCATTTGGGCAATTTCAATTTAACATCCGCATCCTTCTATCTCAGCACTTTTTAATACCACTAACGTCAATGTGATTCTCAGTGCGTTGGCCAACAAAAAGCTTGTGTTTAAACAGACGTTGACTATATATATTTAGCCAGCTTCTGCAAAAAAAAAAAAAATCCTCATTTTCTTTCACTTGGCTTGAAGCAAGAGATTTCTTGGTGCAATTGCAATTTTAACAGCTCCTGCTAAACTCTTTGTAGCACTAAGCAAATCTTCACTGGGGTAGAACTAAGATCTGGAAGTAATCATCAGCGAGCAGTGAACATCAGAAATTCTTAAGGAAAAAGAAAAACATCTCGGCACAGCTGGAATCAGCCGCTACTTGAGATAGGATTCAGGTACCCAGTCTCTGGGGGTTACTTTCCTATGCCTTGTCCTTTTTGTCTTATATGTGGAAGTAAGAAGCACCGGGGTGTTGATAGTGGCACAAGAGCTATGGTATATGACCCCTGCTGGGAGCAATAAATAAAAAAGTAAAGCTGTCATTGTTAGTTTGCGCTTTCTTGCTTGCCGTTACCTTTAGATTCTTTGATTTTTTTTTTTCAACATGTCTCTTTTATTTTAACCAGGTCTTGTTGGCTTTATTGGGAGTCTCTTATAATGTATATTTATGGGTCTCGTTGATCAATTACTGATCAGGTGAGTGATCTAAAGAACCTTTTTTTATCTTTTCGAATGTGCTTGGTGTGATCTTCCCTTTAGCAAAATACTATTGTGAGAATGTGAATTGGGACCCAGATTTAACATATCTTGTCTATTGCTTGACCTAAGAAGCAGCTGCGGTTGAATATAAAATAATTCTATTTGACTAAGTTTTATATGTCTATAGCTATTTGCTAATGTAGGTTGCTTGAGTAAGAGGTCAAATACATTGCCTCGTGACTTGTTTTATTCGGTTCTCGCATACAACATCATCAATGTAGTTGTATACAGGAGACAAGCAGTATTGCTAGGCATTACACATTGACTTTCAGTGGAGCAACCTATAGATGGCACTAGAGACACAGTTCTCTTCTGGCTATTTTGCATAAATTTCCCAGGGAACATTGTTAGAAAGTCTCCCTACTAGCTGGATTTCCACAAAGAAAAGGTAGCTTCAAAGCCAAGAAATTTAGTAACATTACTAGAAACCCTACATATAATACTGTTTCATTACTCAGGTTACTTCACTTCACTGCTATATGAGTGGTGTATGTCACCCTATCTGGGGTCAATGAGTCAGGGTTATCTGAACATCTCACTATTTATGCAATAGTTAGACATCATTTTTGCAATTAATTAAGTTAATTTACTTTTGTTCCCATGCTGATCAAACAATACATGGGGGAAACATGTTGGGGCTGATTAACCTTACATGCTGTGTGTTTACAATTGTCTTGGAGAAGTCATTGTAGGGGTACATATGTTTTAAGTTTTAATACAAAGTGATTCTGTACTGGATTAATATTGTATGTTGTCTCTTAAAGGGGAACTCCAGGTAGAGGTTAAAAAAAATGAAACTTCTGCAGAAGCATATAGCATTACTTACCTGTCTATCCCAGTTTTGAAACTACAAAAAAATCCATTAGTTTGAGGGGGTTTTGCTCTGTATTGTGTTTCTGTCCTTTCTGGTTTAGCATTTCCCAGAATGCAATGCTTTCCCTCAGTTGACCATCACAGTCCCCCGCCCATCACAATCAGTAAAATTAGTGCAGCACCTGCTTCTGGCCGGTCAGAGAGGATGAATCACTCAGGGGATTGGGTTATCCAGCCAAGCCTCCTATGACATCTCTCCCTGCCCCCTGTCTGCACCATCAGCAAACACACACAATGTGAGACAGAGGCATGTAAGATTTGTCTTATAAGGGGGGAGAGCAGAAGGAGCAGGAGACAATGTGAATTGGCACAGAGGCCATTTTTTTCACTTCCTGGATTTCTATCAGCTACCAGTGTGGCCGAACTGTACAGATACAGTAATACATTGAATAGACACATCTATATAACTTTTAATGTACTTTTAGGCTGGGTTCATACTACGTATATTTCAGTCAGTATTGTGGTCCTCATATTGCAACCAAAACCAGGAGTGGATTGAAAACACAGAAAGGATCTGTTCATACAATGTTGAAATTGAGTGGATGGCCGTCATATAACAGTAAATAACGGCCACTATTTCAATACAACAGCCGTTGTTTTAAAATAACAGCAAATATTTGCCATTAAATGGCGGCCATCCACTCAATTTCAACATTGTGTGAACAGATCCTTTCTGTGTTTTTAATCCACTCCTGGTTTTGGTTGCAATATGAGGACCACAATACTGACTGAAATATACGTAGTGTGAACCAAGCCTTAATAGAAAACAAGTTTTTCTTATCCGGAGTTCCCCTTTAAGCATACAGCACATGCATTTATATACATGCTGTGAATTCCAAAGTGCTGGCCCAATTCCTACCTGCAGATGATGTGCAGCCACCTGATCTGTATGCTATACATGGGTAGCTTTGAGTATGTACCTTTACATATCATTTTAATTTTGCATGCAGGCCTGGACTGGCCAATGGAGGAGCAGAGAATTCCCCAGTGATCCGCTGTGCTAGAGTGGACCCATCTGGCTTGTTTTAACACACACGACCATTCACATTGTCTTCCAAGGATAACTGGCTATGCAAGTGGCAAGATGACAACATGATAAATCATCTTGCCCCTTGTTTCTTGTGCCAGCATAGTAATGGGCCCATCTTCTCCCTCCTGCTCTTATAGTAGCAGAATATGTCCTCTCCTTGCCCTATCAGGCCTTAGGTAGCCCTGCAGTTTCTGCCACAAACTTTGTTGATGTCACCCCTTACTGCCGCCAGTCAATGAAAGTGCAAATGTAAATATAAACTAGACATTTATTTTTTTTATTAAAGCAAATATGTATTTTAGTCTCTGGAGTACCCCTTTAAGATGAATAAAATCCTTAGTAAAAATGATATAGATAGTATGTACATCGTCTCTGCCAATCCATAAGGCTATTATAAAACCTTATTTTATGGCACAGTACAGATACATGATGGGAAATAGGTTTATTTGTTTCTGAATTACTAAGTTCATAATAAGCTTGATAAAATGATGAGCAGCGGCCGAGCAGAAAGACCCAGTGCTTTATAATAATATTGGATTATTCAACAGAGTTACCTGTCAAACCACATTGATATTACAATGGCAATTTTATTCAAACCAAATTCTGCTTAAGATCACTTTTGTTCCACGCCGTAGAACTATTTCAGGCAATGGATCAATGCGATATTACCACAGAAAATAGCATTTTCTTTTTACAGAAAATTATAGTTAAAATAAAGGCTGACAGTGAGGGCATTTCCTGGCAGATAATGACTGACTGGCAGACTGGTACTCTAAATTTCTACACCGTAACAACATAAATTGATAGATTGGCTCTAGCGTTTCTTTGTTTCTGCTTCAATGTCAAATACAAATTCAATGATCATAAGAGGGAAAAGTTACACAAACTATTATACATATATAACTTTAAATTCATTAAGGAGTTGAACTTTGTGCATCTCCCTGTGGGTTGTTTATTTGGGAAGAGTTGAGCAGCTGATGAACGTTTCTAAAATTCATCCCATAGATTTATAGAGTTAAACTAAGTCTCTGCAATGAGCCATATGTACATCTTATATCTCCATATGGTACTCTACAAGGGTTATTTCTGTTAGATTACATATACATTGAACTCCTTAGGCTTATGTATAATATCTAAGGTATACAGCAGGGCTTCTCAAACCCTCAAACCTTTTCTACCCAAATCTCCCCAGCCAATCCGTGTTGATGCCAGGGCCTCAATGACAAACACCCACTACCTCACAGCGCCAAATGCCACCATGCAGTGCATATAATATGTCAGTAGAAGCACTGCAACCCCTCCCCCCCCATCACCCTCATCGCACTGACCTTTCTGCACCCCTTCCAGTGGCAGCACTGACCCCTTAGCACCTCTCCCAGTGGCAGCACTGACCCCTTAGCACCTCTCCCAGTGGTAGCACTGACCCCTTAGCACCTCTCCCAGTGGCAGCACTGACCCCTTAGCACCTCTTCCAGTGGTAGAACTGACCCCTTAGCACCTCTTCCAGTGGTAGCACTGACCCCCATAGCACCTCTTCCGGTGGTAGCACTGACCCCTTAGCACCTCTCCCAGTGGTAGCACTGACCCCTTAGCACCTCTTCCAGTGGTAGCATTGACCCCTTATCACCTCTCCCAGTGGTAGCACTGACCCCTTAGCACCTCTCCCAGTGGTAGCACTGACCCCTTAGCACCTCTCCCAGTGGTAGCACTGACCCCTTAGCACCTCTCCCAGTGGTAGAACTGACCCCTTAGCACCTCTTCCAGTGGTAGCACTGACCCCTTAGCACCTCTTCCAGTGGTAGCACTGACCCCTTAGCACCTCTTCCAGTGGTAGCACTGACCCCTTAGCACCTCTCCCAGTGGTAGCACTGACCCCTTAGCACCTCTTCCAGTGGTAGCGCTGACCCCTTAGCACCTCTCCCATTGGTAGCACTGACCCCTTAGCACCTCTTCCAGTGGTAGCGCTGACCCCTTAGCACCTCTCCCATTGGTAGCACTGACCCCTTAGCACCTCTTCCAGTGGTAGCACTGACTCCTTAACACCTCTTCCAGTGGTAGCATTGACCCCTTAGCACCTCTCCCAGTGGCAGCACTGACCTTTCAGCACCTCTTCCAGTGGCAGCACTGACCCCTTAGGCCGGGCCATATTACAAGCTGCTGCTGCCCTAGGCACTAAACCTGCAGAGGCCCCATCTTCACTCACCAATTGGCATCAGGATTTTCTAGTTTCTGAACATCATATTGATATATAATCAGTCTTAGGCCACGTTCCCACATTAACTGTACGTCACCACATGCAACAGAAACCAACAGAAAACTGGATAACACCGCCACACCAGACCTGACTAATACCACCATACTGTGACAGGATAACACCGCCATACCAGACCTGACCAATACCGCCATACTGTGACTGGATAACACCGCCATACCAGACCTGACCAATACCGCCATACTGTGACAGGATAACACTGCCATACCATACCAGACCTGACCAATACCGCCATACTGTGACTGGATAACACTGCCATACCAGACCTGACCAATACCGCCATACTTTGACTGGAATACACCGCCACATCAGACCTGACCAATACCACCATACCCCCCCCTCACACACACACACACACACACACACACACACACACACACACACACCTCCCTCGAAAAGACACCAGATTTACTGAAAGTCTGAAGGGAGCTGAGAGACTAAAATAAAAAAATTAAAAAAGTTGTTTCCTTCCCTCTTCACCCTGGTGCTGTCCTGGGCACCAGACCACGGGTGCCTAGTGGTAAATATGGCCCTGCCCTTACCACCTCTTCCAGTGACAGCACTGACCCCTTAGCACCTCTTCCAGTGGCAGCACTGACCCCTTAGCACCTCTTCCAGTGACAGCACTGACCCCTTAACATCTCTTTCAGTGGCAGCATTGACCCCTTAGCACCTCTCCCAGTGGTAGCTACTCTCTCCTTCATTCTCCCACACAGCCCCATCCCCATTTCCAGCCACAAGATCTGAACTCCCAGCAGAGAGAAGTATGCATTATGCAGGTGAACAGGACCGGGTTTTTTATGATAACATTTTAACCTGTCTGTCCAGGAGATGCTGGAGGTGAAGAAGGAGGGACAGGAACTCTTATTACCTTTGCTGTAGCTCCCCTACATTCTCCATGGTGGATGAACCTGTGAGCACATGGTCATGTGACCACAACATCAACCAGGACCTTTACCAATTCTAACCACAAAGCCTGACTACACTGATAATGCATGGCTATGGAGTACCTGCGATCTGCTGATGTCAGACACAGCTAGGGGCCCCTCACCTTCCCAAACACTGAGAGCTAGTATACAGTATAGCATGGTAGACTGCTCAGTGGTTGTACACAATTTCAGCGGATCACTGCGCATCCAACTTCCGGGGTCTTCTACATATTTTACATAAATGTCCTAACCTCAGGATAGGACATCAATGTCTGAATGGAGAAGTGCTGTCACCAAGCATGCCCACAGGTTAACTGTTTGGCAGAGCTGTGGTTCCTGCACATCCACAATAAACAGGACCCAAAGCAGACGGCTCAGTGCACTGTGTAAATTCCATACCAGGTTACTATAAAGCAGCCTACGGCTGTATCCCTGTTTTCCAGGTGGTACTCGGGCTGTCTCCACCTTCTCCACGGAACGGGAAGGCAGCAGGAGTCAAATGCCGATGGTTCAGGTTCGTATGAACCTGGACCTCGGCCCTGTTCGATCATCTCTAGAAATGAATAGGAACTGAGCTTGCAGTAGCCAAAGTGTTAATACCCCACAAATCCGGCTAAAATTAGACTAAAATTGAATAGCTTGTGCCAACCAAATTGAATATAGGTGGTGAAGTTTAAAAATGAACAATCCTTTTAGTTGACCAATAACGTGTAGAGAAAAGGAAAATCTTAGTCCAACAGAGAGATTAGCAAAGGGACAGTGACAAACCCACTGGGCTCCTAGAAGATTAGCCAAGTATAATTAGTAACTACAGATGAGCGAACTTGAAGTATTCTCGTTTTTTTCCCCCAAAACCTAAACTCTCGGCATCTGGTTACTGGTGGTTGAAGGAGTTTGATGCAGCCCAAGGGTATCCTGGAAAACATGGACACAGCCTATTGCCTATGGCTGTATCCATGTTTTTCAGGCATCCTTGGGGTTGCATCCACCTTCTTTAGCCTCTAGTAATCAAATGCAGACAGTTCGGGTTCAGACTCGAATTTCACTCATCTCTAATAATAACTCCTCCTTAGGGATGAGCGAACCGAACCGGTACGAACCAGATTCATTACGAACTTTGTAAAAACTTTTAAAAAGTTCTTTACGAAGTTCGTTAAAACCGCAACGGCGTCGCAAAACTGTATTGTTTTCACAGAATGGAAGAGGATATAAGGAATTATTACTCCTATAATCCATTTTATCCTGTTATTATGTGAATATCAAGGTGTGTGACGTCACTACAGGAACAGGAAGTGCCTGAGCGTCCATGCTCTTTCTCATTGTGTGTCTAGACTGCAGAGAGAGAGGAGCTTTGTGCTAGTTAGGGAGGGAAAGCACATAGATAGATAGGCAAACAAGTAGATAGCTACAGGGAGGTAGAGAGAGGGAGAGATAGGCAGAGATAGGAAGTAAAAAACTTGTGATATCCAGGCAGAGATAGGGATATAAAAAAAAAGACAGAGAAAAATGAGAAGAGTCAGAACCAGCTACCGTTCTGTGACTGAGAGGAGACGCTAGTTGTTGCTGCTGTGGTGGGTGCCGTCAACCCCCGTATAGCTGCAACCAAAAAACTTCATAAAAAAAAAACTTAAAAAAAACTAAAAAAAAAAAAAAAAAAAGAAGTTTGTTTGTGATAAGCTGTACATTGCTGCTTTATTGGGTGCTGTCAACCCCGTATAGCTGCAACCCACAAAGTTGTTAAAAAAAAACTAAAAAAGTACCAAAAAAAAGTTGTTTGTTCATTTGTGCTAACCTGTACATTGTGGCTTTGTTGGGTGCTGTCAACCCCGTATAGCTGCAACCCACAAAGTTGTTAAAAACACCCTAAAAAAGTTAAAAAAAAAAAGGTTGTTTGTTTGTTCGTTTGTGATAACCTGTACATTGCTGCTTTGCTGGGTGCTGTCAACCCCGTATAGCTGGCTGCAACCACAAAAGGTCTTAAAAAAGTTCATTAAAAAAAGTTTTTTTTCCAACTTTTTTCATTGTAAAATCAACTGCAACTAAACGAAACTATATCCTATCCACACTCCCACTATTGTAGCTGCAATTATTCAGCCGTTAGAGCAAAGTTCGTTTTCGGTTCGGTTCGGACGAATCCGAACTTCACGAAAGTTCGCCGGATCGAACCGAACTTTTCAAAAGTTTGCTCATCCCTACTCCTCCTGCATACAGTTTTACGGCATGTCTTTTAAACGTAACGTTAACCTGTTATGAAGAAAATTTTACTTGTTCAGCTTGAAAGGCTCTGTGTCATTCCCCCTTATATGTACTAAAATAAGATCTGTTTCTAGAAAACACTGATGGAACAGATGTAGCGTTCCATAAATGAACAGTTGGAGGGCAACATAAATAGAGTACAGCGGCACAGCACTCCTTACTGTTCATGTAACAAGTCTGTTCTAATACAAAGTGTATAAACAGTGTGCCATATGAATATCCTAGATTTCCTTCAACATTGACATTACAGTATGTCAATGTTAACCTGCCTGGAATAAACATATATCTATCCTAAAATAAATTAAAGGAAATAATTTAAGGTAATAGCGTTATTTATACAATGTTTCCACTGAGCGCGGCATGTGGTATACAGCTGCGTACTGGGGATTGAGGAGTAGACGGTCTGTCAGTCTCACTGTATTGTCTCAATTAGTTGTAGTTATCCCAGGCCGCTCTATTGCTAATAAGGGCTATTGTGATGGACTACATACAAAATGGCACCTTCTATTGGACCAACGTAGTGAGGAAAGAGTTCTTAGACAGGTACTGCGTCATGATGATGATAGGGGTGATCCTGAGAGTATGCATTTTGGGACAAGGTTGTCTTCTCGCAAGGGGCGCGCTCCGGCCAGTAGCAGGTGAAACCACTTACACTGTGAATCCTGATACGGCCTGGAATATGACATCACAAGTTACAAGTACTTAGGAGGGACATACAGTCTCATGAGGTTTGGTGATGAATTTCACTTTACATGGTTATTGTCTCTATACAAAAGTCTACAAACCCACCTCTATGGAATAAGTAAAGGCTCAATCACCAAGCCTCATGGTGTTGTACCTACCAGCCAGAGCGCGCCTTCAAGAAGATCTCTAAAAGTGTTGACCCCAACACGCATACTCGCATCATAACCGGGATGTAGTACCCGGGTGAGAACTCAGGACTCCCTGGCGGGATCTCCACTTAGGAACACACCCACCTTGTATCATCTCAGGTCAGTAGCGCAATCTACGCACCCTCCTCTCTACACTGGTAGGGTGGGTTCACACTATGAAATAGGGGCAGATAATCCACCCAGAATCTTGTTGCTCATCCCCAGTCGCGCCCACATCTCCGCCCGTGCCACAGACTCCATTCTATGATTGAGCGAAATCCGTCATCTGCCGAAAGAATTGGTGCAAGCGGGGGCGAGGGATGGATCCTCCCTTATTCCATAGTGTGAACCCACCCGTACAATGGATAGGTGCCGTTTTGCATGTAGTGCATAATAATAGCACTTATTGGCAATAGCTTGGACCAGGATAACTGTAACAAATTAAAATAATTTAAGGGCCACTAGATAGCCCAGGTGGTCTTCTATGTTTCTATGCCAGAGCTTTTCATCTACATCTATAAGAAAAGATGTCAAAACTGACATTGGTTGAGTTTGTGCCATTGGAATTTTTATTTGTTTTATTCTTTTAAAATATTAAACAAGTTGCCAAAACCTCCATCAAGCTACAAATATAATGAACCAAATTAACGAACATGGCGATCTACCTTGTTAGCCATCCCATTGGTAATCTTAATGAAGACCCCAGGGACCACTCTGTTTTAAAACCAGTAATAAATGAATGACCACCCATGACCCAGGTTTTAAACCATCACCCTCACTTTTTTTTTAGCACATGGTCTTAGAAGCCTGATGAAGAGGCTAGTATGACGACACCTGATCTATGTGTATCTTTTGACCTTGACTTGACATTTGCCAAAAAAAAAAAAATGCAGTGGGAAACCATGTCAGGGATATGGTAGGCATCTTTTATACAGCATTATTAGGACTGGGTTAAGACCGGTCACATGTAGCCCTAACATCTATACTCCAATTAATATGCTATGGGCTTTTCTGTATTCGATAAAATGTAATTTAGAAGAAAAGTATAAAAAGATCAAAAAGGACATTATAGGTATAATTATTTTACATACCTAATGTCATTTGTACATTACCGTATGCAAAATGTATAATGCTTATATCTTTGTACCTCTGTAGATTGGTCGAATTTTACTGTACCATAATCTTGTCGTCAAATGCACCAGAATCATGCTGAATAATGATTTAAAGGCATTTAATAATTTGACAAGGGGGTGGGGCTTATCA
Organism: Dendropsophus ebraccatus; assembly: GCF_027789765.1. NCBI lineage: Eukaryota > Metazoa > Chordata > Amphibia > Anura > Hylidae > Dendropsophus > Dendropsophus ebraccatus. The sequence continues at coordinate 28,372,630 of NC_091462.1, read as the reverse complement.
CAAATGGACAGTGGAAATTTTTTTTTACATACATATAAATGCTATACATATAATACATCCTTTATAATATGGATGATAACAAATCAGATAGATAATACAGTCTTGAGGCATATAAATTGCAATTTTACAGGGTCGTATACTAACAGAATTGGGTTTATTTTGAAATAATAAACATTTTCTCTACATTTATTTCCCAAAAATACCAATAAGCTCCATCATATATCGTCTATGAACTTTAACCCGTCAGACTCAATAACATAAATGTAAGGATCTCTACTCCTGTCTGTTGCTTCATCTTTCCCTGTAAGGTCATCTGATATGAGGCTAGCACGTCCATTCAATTCAAGTGTCCGATACAGTTGTATGTGCTCACTACAGAATGTGTTAGTGCTCTTTAAATAAATTATATGACCCATTAAACTTGGATGAAGGTAATGGATAGTTTCCTATACATTTTCCGAGAATGAAAATAGTCGGATTAAATAAATAAATTCTTCCGTTGCGACAACAACTTTAGAAAAATAAGTCTCCTGGTGGTAAATTTCTTCTCACAAGCTGAATGTGTAAAAATAAAGAAGAAATAAGGTTTTTATGAAGTAATAACTTAAGCCCTTTCTTTAACCAATAGAATGCTGTTTAGATCTGAAGTTTCACCATAGTGTTTCCCAAACTTTTATAGTTATAAATTGGCACAAATATTCCACCATAGGAAAAAAAGCTTGTGGACCAACCAAGTGGTAAGTATACAACCATAATGATCCGGTAATCATTCTTCTTTATTAAAGATGAAAAAATTGGACAATTGGAGGGTAAAGCAGTTACCCCTTTAAGTGCTCAACTGAAGTGTCTGAGCTGTTCCTGATTGTCTCCGCATAAGAGACTTCTGATTGGCCGCTAAACCCGCACTGTGTGCTGAAGAACAGAGCAATGCTGCCTTCTTCCTCTTCTCCCAATAAGCTTTGGACAGAAACAATGCAGAAAAAGGTCAGTGCTGGCACAGGGTCATTCGAGTTCATGACGCACATACTGGAAAAACAAACTTCATACTAGAAAGAGGTTGCATAAGTTCAGGGAACATAAGGGGGAACCAGTACTAGAAATTACATATGATGCTTTAAGGTCCCGGTTACGGTACTATAAATGATACATGATAGTTGGAATGTCTTTGAAATAATTCCATTGTCTACCTAGCCTTACTGGGTGCCTAATAAAGCTTGATGCTCATTGTGCTTGAGAACTCCACTCTCGGGATATCACACTTTCTGGAAGGTTGAGCAAAGGCTTGCAATAACATAGCGGAGCAAATCAGAATATTCTCCATAATACTTTTTTATGAGCATTTTAGCAAGCTTTTTGTACGAGATAAAAGGAATTAGGACTCGGCCTGCTAGAGAGAATAGGATAAATAATGCATGCTACATTTGTGTTGCTCAACAAGATGTTACTTGGAGAGATTTGGTGTGAAACATTTATAGCAGTCATGTATTTTATTGTAGCTGGCCTAGAGCCAAGCAATATGTTTCTTGACAAAAAAAACTACCTTGTAATATGAGAACCTCCAAGGCATAATTATGCAATAAAGTTCTTATTGTGAAAACTGGAAGCTGGCCAAAGCTTGTCCAAATATAGCGAATGTCACAGGCAAATTTATTATCCTTTACTATTAACAGGGGTAGGCAGGTTTTGTTTACAAAGCCTAATTCTTCCTTAATTACAGCCACTATAAAATAATTACTATCCATGGGATAACAGCGCAAAACCAAAGCTCATAGCAGAAAGAAACGGCATGAGGTCGGGTATCATAGCACAATTTCGTGTGACTTTGAACAGCTTGAAACAGGAGGAAACAGAATACAAAACAAAATGAAAGAAGCAAAATATTGTATTAGTGGAAATCATAAAACATAAAGGACGCCGGCTATCCATATATTAGAGTTATACTGTTTGGCGCCTGTGATACGGGAGATGATAAAAATGTCAGGATGATTCGTAATTTTGTAGAGTTAAGGGTGATTTACTAACAAGAAAAAGATATGAAGATGTATGGTATCTGAGTCACACCATGGGCTGAAAGAGTGGACCGAGCATGGAACCAGGGGCAGGGGCTGGTGCACACAGGCCCTGACCGGACCAGCAATATAAATGGTAAATGGCAGAAACTGATACAGAATATACATTACATGGCCAAACTGCTTTCCTCCATGTGATTCCTATTGCTAAGTGTAACCCATTTCTTTCTTTTCTGTTCACATAGCACCACACAAATTCAGTGCATCAGCAACCTCTTCTCCCACAAAATGCCATCTATAGTAGTGTACTGTGAAAACTATTATGCTGCCTGTTCAGTTCAGTGCACTTGATGCAATGATCAAACCGCAAGGAAATAAGAAATATACTTCTTGTAGTCAGGAAAAATGATTGGGTACCCCAGGAGTCACTGACACTTAAACGCGGCAATTGTGGTGTTTAAGGTGTTAATGGCAGATAGCAGATCACTGCTGCCCGTCATTGGTGGTGAGAACGCGCCTCCTAAACTCGCTTCATAAAGCCCCTGAACTTGATGAAGTACCATTACGTCATGTGTCCTTAAGTCATAGGCTTCCATGATGTGCTGGTATGTCATGGGTCCTTAAGGAGTTAAAGGGAATTTCCTATCTGCAAAGTTATCTACAGGATAGGTCAACTCTCTGATCATAGGGTCTGAATACTGGGGCTCTCTGCAATCTCAAGAATGGAGAGCCTATTTTCCCAATAGAATTGAGGGGCTAATATCATGGAGTACAGCATTCAGTTGTTTCTGTCACTTCTATAGAGAATTAATAGATGGATGACACCCAGCACATGACACCCCCCTCCATTCTATTGGGAAAATTGGGTCCCTATGTCAGGATGGTATCTTTGCGGAGCGTCATGCGTCCCTCTGCTCATGCTGTGCGGCCGAGAAGGTGCTGATTTTCTTGCATTCTGTTTCTGTGTTTTGTTTTGTAGTGTGTGAACACTGGTTATTTGCTCACCTTGAGAGACACACCCGACTTTACCTGCTGAGTTCTGTCTGGCCATGTCAGGGTTAATCTGTGTTTTGGTTCTGCTGTGACTGACAGGTCTTCCTGCCAGTGGATCTGTTTTGTTCTCAGCTGTCTGTGCTTGGAGATCAGGGGGATGGTCCAATTATGTTCTGGATCAGAACCCTGGCCTCCTATATAACTACCTCAGTCTGGGATATCTTTGCTGGTTATTGAGCTTGTCTCTGCCTGGTTCTGTGTTTGCTATTCTTGCTCTGTTTATTCTGACTCTGCTTTGTATTTCTGACCTTTCCTGCTTGCTGCCTGCCCCTGACCATACTGCCTGTTTTTTGACCTTGCCTTTGGATTGTGATTTTGTACTTTTGCTGCCCGATTGTTGTGACCCGGACTGTCGACCATTCTTTATTGTGTTTTGTCTGTCTGTCTTGTCCTTGTGTCCCACCTAGCCAGTGCAGGGACTGACGCCCAGTTGCTCGCCGCCATCTTAGGGCGGATTGTGGCAAATAGGTAGAGGACAGTGGGCGGGGCTGAGCTTAGGGCTCACTGTGTTCTCTTGTCCTGCTGTCCGGTTTCTGACACCCTATTTTTGAGATCGTGGATTCCCCATGATCAGATAGTTATTCCCTATCCTGTATTTAGCAGACATCTTTAAATGATAGCCAAATCCTTTAAAGGGATACTCCAGCGAAAAGCTTTTTCCCAGTAATTGAAACACATTACAAAGTTATGTAACCCTTTAATATGCTTCAATCACCTATCTGCCCCCCTTCCATATCCCTCCCCTCAACCCCCCACCAGGAAGTGAAGTAAACTCATTCTTACCTAATGACAGTTGACCCCAGGCTTTTCTGTGGCAGCCATTTTGTGACAATGACATCATCAAGAGGGAGGCGGGTCTAAGCCCTGTTAATTCAAGCAGTAGCCAACGATCGGCACTCAAGTAGCCGAGGTGCCAAGGGAAACCAGGCAAATCCAAGAAAGAAAATCCCGGCACTCTCGTAATGCAATGAAGAAAATCGTGTTTTTATTATTATTATTATTATTTTTATTTATTATTATTATTATTTCTCTTGATAAAGACCTTATGGTCGGAACGCGTGCAGCGAACCACATGTGTTAATAAAAACACGATTTTCTTCATTGCATAACTAGAGTGCAGGGATTTTCTTTCTTGGCTAAGCCCTGTTAAACCAGCCTCCCTTTGTCAGATGACTCAGGTTGCTCTGCTCTAATTGGCTGAACAAGATGTAAGCCATCTGACAGTTTTACAGAGTCAGTTAGACATTACAGGGGGCAAAGTGCATCATGGGAAAGCCCAAACCAGGAAGTGAAGTAAATATGAAGCCACCAACTGAAGCTTCAGGGACCTGCAAACAGCGGGAAATTCAAATGTAGACAGACTCCAGAGGGATTTTAAATGTAAAAACTATGTTTGATTGTTTTTTTTTTTTCTTATCAGCGCCAGAGTACCCCTTTTAGCTAGACCACATGAAATTTCAATTGTCTGACAATCTATAGATAGGGGTCCACTAAAAGACCACTCCTCTAAAAGATCATTGTTAATGAGCTAACCCAGTAAGCCCATTCATTGTAAGGAGCAGCAGGATAAGTACTGTATGTGTTAACATATAGACATTTTTGTCGAGTAGTTTCTCCATGAAAACTGTTTGTGAATGTAATTGTCAGAACATTATTTATACCATCATGTCAGAACTTGTCTCCTACTTACAATCAATTATTCAATGAAACAGGAAAAGTGAAAAGTCAAAACTTTGCCTAACGCATTCGATCATTAAAAATTACTCATATCGTTATTTAATGCAGTTACTGAAAACGTTCATAAAATTTCAGAATCAAGAACAATAAGGAACGGATTCATTGTAATCCAATAATTCCTCTTCGGAGACATAAATATCTTTATTATGTAGCAGGAAGATCTCATACCACAGCTATGACCTCTGAAATATGAATACCTTTTAATGGTGACCGGTTGTCATGTGGCCATTGACTCTGCCTCTGGCACCAACCAATTTTACTCTCTCCTCTTTGAGTAGTTAAGAGTCTGGTGCTGCTCAGGGCTAGACGGCTGGTCACTTTCTCTTCTATGGTGTCTCCAGATAAGCGCATTGTGTCACTGAGCCATTGCAGCATCTTACTGCCAGACGAACATGTAATTTCCATCAGAAGTTACTGAGATCAATATCATTGAATCAATTAGACGACAACCTGGTAAAGTACTTAATGTAACATTTGTGTTGGTAAAGGGTATTTGTTATGTATGTGAATCGTCATTGTACTAAGGGATAAGGCAACGATCGCACTGACAGTAAATTAGAGCACCAGTAATAACTTTACTTGCAAACAGGAATTGATCCAGTAGGACAGTAGTATATAGTGCTTCATAGTGTTTGTAAGTATTTTAAGTAAATCTTTAAGAAAAAAAGGGAGATATCTATAGTAAAGGTAAAAAATGTAAGTGAAAATTTTCTCTCTTAGGGTCCATTCACATGTACCATATTGCAGCTGATTTCACGAAGCGAGTTTCTCGCATCGTGCTGCCCTCTTAAAAAGATAATAAAGATGCTCTTCTTACCTTTACATGCTTCCCTGGTGTCCTCCTGCAGCATCTCCGGGTCCCCTGCTGACTTTCTGCTGCAATTTCCAAGACAAACTGAAAGTTGACACCGGTATATAGATAATACATCATTCACCATTCTCAGTCTCCCTGCATGATTAAGGCTGGGTTCACACGACCTGGCTAGGTCACAGAACAGTCAGGAATGTCAGTGAAGATCATCCTGCAGTACCGGCTGAATGATCTTCATTTGTGCTGAATTGGGATGCGGGCGCATCCGTCTGCACCCGTATCCCAATTCGCCAAAGTTGACAATGGAGAGTGCGTCTGGAGCCATACTCTCCATTGTGTGGCCTGTCAGGCTCATGCGCCTGCTATTCAATGAATGGGAAGGGGTGATCCCAGCCCAATCAGGAGGCACGTTTTTTGTATTGTATTGGGAAAAAACCCTTATGCCTATAAATTCCCTGCGGACTAAAACTTAACTTTTAATCTATTGTTATAAAAGTAAAATTGTGCTCAATCTATAAAGTGAAATGGTGATTAAAATAGCTGGGGTGTAGGTTACCTTCGGGTTAAATAAACTTTTACCATGCATATGTCTGGCAGATGAGTGGTTAACAGTAATAGCACCTCGGCCGTAGGTGCTTCACTAGTGAACTTAGTTCTATCGACTTTTACTCTTGTCTTAGTGGCGGGTGATAAGCAAAAAACACCCGTCACTCTAACCACTTCTACTATCTGCCTATTGTTCCTAATTCACTGGGAGCCAGGATTGTATCCCACATGGGATTAGAGCCAGTACGCTCTTCCAATGCGATTTGGTATACGCATTCAAGGAGCCCGATCCAACCACCCACAGCTAGTTTAAAAAATTCACTATCTGCCTACTATCTAATAGTAGGCAGATAGTAGGCAGATAGTGAATTTTTAAACTAGCTGTGGGTGGTTGGATCGGGCTCCTTGAATTCGTATACTAAATCGCATTGGAAGAGCGTACTGGCTCTAATCCCATGTGGGATACAATCCTGGCTCCCAGTGAATTAGGAACAATAGGCAGATAGTAGAAGTGGTTAGAGTGACGGGTGTGTTTTGCTTATCACCCGCCACTAAGACAAGAGTAAAAGTCGATAGAACTAAGTTCACTAGTGAAGCACCTACGGCCGAGGTGCTATTACTGTTAACCACTCATCTGCCAGACATATGCATGGTAAAAGTTTATTTAACCCGAAGGTAACCTACACCCCAGCTATTTTAATCACCATTTCACTTTATAGATTGAGCACAATTTTACTTTTATAACAATAGATTAAAAGTTAAGTTTTAGTCCGCAGGGAATTTATAGGCATAAGGGTTTTTTCCCAATACAATGCTATTCAATGAATAGCGGCTGCACAAAACTGAAATGTCAGTTTTCCGTGCGGCTGCCAGGATTCCTGGCCGGTGTGTATACTATGTGTATACAATCCGGCTGCAATTCCTTCACAATGCAACGCACGTAAGTTTTGTATTAAGCACGGCCGTTGTTGCAAATCGCCATGGCCTATATCTGCATGGGTCACTAAGCATGCCTAGAAACCATTTCTAGTGAAAAAATCTAGAAACCACTTCCAGCGAAGAGCGTCTGGGCCACTCTTTTGTGTCTATGTACATGAGGCTTGATGTCAAGCATGTTTCTAAATTGTTTTTGTTAAAAATAGTTCAGGTAAGATAGCTGCCTCATAATAATGTGCTAAAAATTAAATAAAAAAGGCAAATCCTGGCAAAATATTTTTTTTTCCTGCCTGATACCTTATGTGGAAAACCCAGACAATAACTTATTGTCAAAGCCCCTGCAATAATGTTCCCCAACCTGCGGCCCTCCAGCTGTTGCAAAACTACAAACCCCATCATGCCCTGACAGCTGTCAGGGAATGCCGGGAATTGTAGTTTTGTAACAGCTGGAGGTCTACAGTATGATTGTTTGGTGCTCTACCACTGAAGCTGCCTCAAAGGTTTCATGATAACCAAGCCTTGAAAAAAATATTTTCAATTCATCAAATCTCAAGGGATACAATTTGTCTTTCCACCAGTGGCCATCAATATAAACGATTCTCAGTCATAATAATGTCCAGAAACAGAGAGGTTAAGGAAAAATCTGCGGGGGTTTTATAAGTACTTTGGACTAAAAAGACAGGAACAGGCAACAAAATGCATGTTAAAGCAGTGATTAGCCGGGCTCAGTAATGAATGCACCGTGATGCCTCCGCAGCTAATCAGATGGATGAATGGATGTTATTGGTACATACCGTGTCTGCATTTAATTAAATGGAGAAAATAAAGCTTCAACGCAAAGAAATCTTTTGACAGGCTAAGTGCTGGCGATGAATGTATTTCCCGAGCCCCATATAAAGACATCCAGAAGTAATATCCATACTAGGACACTTCGTAGTTAGAGTGGCCATTGTGACTATGAGTAAAGAAATTCCATAGTGAATTCACAAATGGCTTATGCTTTATTACCTACATTATGTCCTACAAGTGATCTATATAGTTGCTTGACCTTGAAGTTCCATCTTTCTATGGTTGTCTTCCTCATTCAAAGCACAAGTACATCTAAATTCCATTCAATCTAAATTCCATTCGGTCCTATCCAATGGTTAATGCTGAGGCACTGGTGGAATCTACAGGAGTAGAAGGAATGGAAATATTCTGCTTCTAGTAAATAGTCATCTGGTGCAGCAGTGTTTAGCATATAAATGCCTGTATAATAGACAATCAATAAAGCCCATGGGTTTGTTTATAAAGGATAGAATTTCTTGAAAGTCATCAAATATATGTACAGTATTTTTCATGCGTATAAGGCGACTGGGTGTATAAGACGACCCCTGACTCTAAAGAAGATTGTCAGGGGTTTGCCTTATACGCTTGCAGTCAGGCAGGGGTTAACTGCAGCTAAATTAAAAAACAAACAGTTAACTCACCTGGGGCCCGTTCCTGGCCTCTGCGCGTCTCCTGGCCCGTTCCAGGTGCAGGCAGTGTGACGTACACTGGCTGCCCCGGGTATCCCCTGAAGCACTCCTGAGCAGCCCCCCCCACCATATGGGCCGACCATAACAGGCGTATAAGACGACTACCGACTTTTAAGAAGATTTTTCGGGGTTAAAAAGTTGTCTTATACGCCAGAAAATATGGTACATGAATCACAATAGCAGTAGATGAAAGGATCCCATATATGCCCTTTCAGTTGTTTCCGCTTTACACACATTGGAAACATGTGTAAGTCAATCCAACAAGGTGGAGAGTCGCCTCCTTGACTTTGCTCTGATTCACTTTTTGAAGGGTTATTATCATTACCATAGGATTGAGGATAACAAACTAAATGTTGGGCACCCGCTCTAATCACAAGAACGGGAGTGTAATCACCCTGAAATGAATGGGGTGCTGGTCTCATAGATAATAAATGGAGTGCTGTCTGAAATAACAATGCAGGGGCACTGAATGTTCCATTCATTACGGGGCAATTGCATCCCTGTTCTCAGGATCAGAGGAGATTCCGGCGGTTGGACCCCTACTGCTCAGCACATTATCCCATCTCCTATTTTTAGGGGATAATAAGCTCAGATGGAAGGCACCATCTTAAAGGTACCTTCACATCATATTATACAAAGACTTAGCAAGATGGAAAAAAGTCCATCCAATTCAACCTATTGTTAACCCAGCCTAAGGGTGCTATTACACGGATACTGTACTGTAAACGAGTGCTGATCTTCTAGATCACATGGCCCGATAATCATTTAGCATGGGCTGCACAGACATTGTTAACGATGTCCATGCAGCCTTTACCTAAACAGTTTATATATAACCTATCCACGCCCTCTTCTGCGCTCTGCATGCTTCCTTCCTGGTCCCGTGCACTTCAGCTGACAGGCCGCTCAGCCAATCACTGGCGAGGACTGAGGCGGCCAGTGATTGGCCAAGTGGCCTGTCAGCTGAGACAGGCTACTCTGAAGGTGCAGCGCATAGGACCGAGAGGATGCATACAGAGTACAGGAGAGGACCAGGAACGTGGACAAGTAAAAACTGTTAGTGATGCGTGGTAGGCACCCGATAATCAATCAGCCGATTATCGTTCTATCGGCTGATCGTTGTCTCTATTACATGGAATGTTAACCGGCTGAATGGGGCTGATTCAGTCAATTATCGCTCCATGTAATAGGGTCCTAAGACCTGGAAAGGGGAGCCAGAGTAGTACTAGTCATACTCAGTGATTCTCCACTCTTACAGGATGGTACCATGTCAGAACCCCATCTCCATAACATCCATATGCCCTTAAATGAAACATGGAAAGAAGTCATCTTCACGAGAAACCATTTTCAATTTTGAGATGATTAATGACACATTGTATGTTGGTTGGTTTGATAAACCAGGGAAATTTACAGTTTTTTTGTTTCCATAAATTCAGACAGGAAGATTATGGAAGAAATATTACAAGAGTTCCTCACTGACCAACTTAGATGAAAGACAAGGAAAGAGAAAGTATTAGATTAAATGATTTCAGATGAACTATAGCATATTCATCAATTATTCCTACCTTTATAAACCTTGAGGTTTAGTTAGCTGGTGATAAATATACTCATACATCCTTATAATCCACTAGTGTAAGTTACATTAGCTCAATGAGGCATATATAGCAGACAAATTAATGTTAACCACTCAACAAATGAGCCCTCACATCCGTGGCTTTCTTCTATGCTATATTTGATTTTCCTTTGTCATAACTGATACAAGTCTGTTCCAATGATTCCATTCTTTGAGGCGCGTAAGATCATCTCTTCAATCTTCATGTAAAATACCAATGTATTTAATATACAGAATGTAGCGGTGCATTTTATTGCTGGCTAGATGGCGAAATGTGGTTTCCTAAATTAATTTGACCCAGAGGACGTGCTTTGTTCCATATCATTCTGGTCACTGAAAATACAGCTCTCAATTTGTTCAAATCTGAGAAATCATTTCGGCGTTCCTGGATTTTGCAGGAATAACGTATAGAAAAACCTTGAGAAGTTATTCCTGTGCTTCGATATGCACAAAGTTAAACAAAAGGACGTTTTTGTCAGAGATGAGCGAAGCAGGCGGAAATTCGTTTCACAAGCTTCACAAATTTCCGTTCAAACTTGTTAAGATTCGTGAGTCGAAATTCATTAAAACAGCCAAAACTAGTGGCTACATTACTGGCTCTATTACAGAAGGGTAAATTTGTTAAAGTATGTTGTTTTAAAAGTGTCCAAAATCGGAAAATGACAATTTAAAAAAAAAATATGTCAGTCAGTCATCCAATGTCTGCTATTCCTCTCTGTCTCTATATCAGTCTGTTAGTCTCTCCCTGCTCTGCTGTAACTGCCTGCTGCCATCCTGCTCTCTCCTCCACACACAGCCGACTGCCCCGTCCATTACTGAACCGCCTTATGTAAAAGGTGAGGGGCTGACATCACAGAAGGGCCTGCAGCTGATTGGACGGGCAATCGGGTGCTCGATACTCGAGACGAATATTTCCCGATGCTCGGGTGCTCAATTTGAGTAATGAACCCCATTGAGGTCAATGGCAAACGCAAGCATTTTTGCAGGGGACCAAAGCTCTGCACAGGGAAGGTTGCCTGAAAACCTCAGAAAATGATGGAAACAACACGAAAATGGACAGGAAACAACAAGGGTAGCATGCATGGATGCCTCTGGGGCTGGCTAATCGCAACATTACACCAAATTATGAGCAATAGCCGGGTGGTGGCCCTCAATAAAATTTTGCTGAACCAGACCAAGATGGGCAAGGCACATGTGCTGGCACATGTTAGGAAAGCAACCAGCTAGGTGCAACTGGGAAGACTTTTGGTGTAATCTATGGAGTCTGTGTGTCCCAGGTACCAGGTGCTGTTTGTTTATCCGTTACACTGCACATCCAGGATAGGTGTAGCTGCACTACAGATCCCAGCAAGCCAAGGTACAGCAGCAGCAAAAATGAATACTGGGAGGACTTTGGGCGATTTCTTTGGGGTCTTTGTGGACCACGCGCTGTCCCCTTTCTGGCACCAGTCACTCTGCACAGTGTGCAGCCAAGATGGCGGTAACTGCACCACAATCCCAGCCAGCAGCCAAGAGTAGCAAAAAAAATGTAGTTGTAGCCCTTAGAAGGACTGTCGGGTTCTTTGTAGATGATTCCTGCCTAACAGACACTATTATTCCCACCCCAACACTCTCCCTGACAGACAGCATCTCTCTCTCTCTCTATGCTCATCAAGCCTGCGTCTGAAGGGAGCGTCGCAAGACCTGATTCTTATATGCCCAGGTCATCTGTTCTGGCTGGCCAGCCAATCGCTGGTATTGACATGTAGGGTTCCCACTTGATGCTACAAGCTCCCAAAGCCTCTCCTGCATGATGATTGGCTGAGAAAAAGCCGCCAAACATGCAGGAAGACGCCATCGAGTATCGCGAGATGCTCGTCCGAGTAACGAGTACCATCGAGTACCCTAATACTTAAACGAGTACTGAGCTCGAACGAGCATGCTCGCTCATCACTAGTAAACAACTTAGAGACTCCTATGAACAGCACTTTATGACCAGACAGAAGAGGAGACCAGATATTTTACTGCTCTCTATACATAGTGCACAGAAAGTCTTGCAAACTCCTTATCACCAGGATGCTTCTGATTTTTTTACTTTTGCGATGCTTTAATGCCACAATTCATAGCTCTAGCAACCAAAATTGTGAAGCCACAACATTATATTAAAACAGCGGGCAGCTGTGAGGGGAGCGGCGATGCATACAGTACTCATTGCATTAGCTCAGCAGGTACTCTCACACTCAGCCAACCAATGTATTATACAGTAAGTGGTGATACATGCAGTAAGAGCCTGTGTTTTCTAGTCCCCACAAAAAGACACATTATCCCCTCAGACTCAATGGATACAGTACTATGATCCTACTTAAAGGGAACGTGTCACATTCATAATGCAGTTCAATCTTCAGCCATAATGTTATAGAGCAGGGAAACTGAGCAGATTGATTTATAGCTTTTGCAAAAAGTTCCACCATAATCTCTTCTCATTTTGGGCTAAGTAGTCAAGTGGGTTGTCTTACTTGACAATCCTATTGATTGACAGCTTTCTATATGCACACTTATAAACAGATAGCTGTCCCTCATTGAGTAGGACCACCTGCTTTACTACTTAGCCCAGAATGAGTGGGGATTCACATAAAAAGTTATCCTCACATTAAATATTACTACTGTATACAGTATATCCATCTGCTCAGCATCTCCTGCTCTGTAACCTGACTGAAGTGTGTTCTCTCCTGACCCTGTGTCACTTGACCTAAATGGTCTAATAATATAAGTCTATAGGACTATCTCACTCACATAGACACAGATCAGGGAAAGAAGCATGGGACAGCCCACTTCTCACTCATTCTAGTAATTGGTTGGGGTCTGAATCCTCAGGCCCAACCCAAACAAAACTTTTGACATGCCCCTGGAACTTTTCAAACATTGTATTTTTTTAAACTAAGGTGCCTTTTAATACAATTCAGTCCATATGAACTATTATGGTGCGTTCGCATAGAGGAATCCACTCAGAGAGGTTCCCACAGATTCCACTGCTCGCCCCTACGTGTTCCCGCTTACATCTCCACCTGTTCCATAAACTCCATTCTATGCTCAGGCAAATTCTGCCGTCTGCCCAAAGAATTGACATGTCCATTCTTTGATTGGATGGCAGAATCTGCCTTAGCCTAAAATGGAGCCTTTGGGATCAAGAGAAAGTCAAGTGGGAGCATGCGGGGACGGGCAGCGGAATTCGCAGGATTTTCTCTGCGCGGACTCCGTACTCTGAACACGCCCTAATAATGTAAATATTTTTGAGCTTGAGCATGGGGTTACCACTAAATACTGGGTCTTGTTTTGATGGACAAGGGGAATCCATATGGAATTCGTATAAAGAATCAAAGTCATGAATAGCCTCCATGCAGTTCTGGAATCTAAGTCTGGTCATAGTTCATGGCTTGTCTATGATTTGCAACAAGTTTTTAAGCCTTTTTTTCAAGCCGTAAGGAAAAAAGAAAAGGCTGACACTTCTGTTTTGTATCTAGCCCCCCGTTTGGCTTAAAGTGTACCTGTCAAGAGGGCCACTGTCGGATCAGAAGTGAAGGCCACTCTCCAGGAGGGGGTTTAGTTCTTCATGGCTATATGTGCACATCTATCCCAAATCAGTGATTTGCTATATTAGATTTAGGCAGCTACGGGGACTGTAGAAGAACGTTCTGAACTAAACTTTTAAAAAGTTCACTCAAAATCTAGCTATAAAGCCAGCTTGGAATGGGGGTCCATACCCCTGCAACTCCTTTATGCTTTACCAGCCTTCATTGATACATTTTATTTATTTTGAATATAGAAAAAAAGCTCACTATAGCATCTTTAATAGACTGTGCCTTCACCTTCATCTTTAATAATATCAAAGCATGTCCCCTACCACTCTTCACTCCAGATTCGTAATCTTGACCTCTACTAATATCTACCCTGCCCCTCACCCAACCACTGTGTCTATCACATAATTTCTTGCATTTCACTTCCTTTTCCTTTCAGCCCTTCCTGTGACTTATTGCATTTCATTTCTACTCTGGATGTCGCTCAACAAATTTGCTGCTTTTCCAAGACCATTACACCCTAATACTATATTTCCCAACATTCCTACTCTCATCTTGTTTCTCTCTCTTTTTTTTTTCTATTTCTGATCACATTCCCCATTGAGTTTCTTTAATGATCTTCTAGACGCGGCAATTTCCCTCTTTCATTTTCTCCCTCGTATTCTCAAAAGAAAAGCAAAAAGGATATTTGGTCACTCAGAAAGACGTATGATATAACATAGATTACATACACACAAGCACACAAACACAATATGTATTAATAATGTAGGAAGAACATTACTGAAGGCTATGTACGGCCCGGGCCACCAAATCGCTAATATAAACTTTGTTGCAGGGACCACCAATGATGAAATATTGTATTTTTTTTTCTTTTTTGCTAAGTACGTTGGAATATATTGGATATTCCCCATAATGCACCTGCTGTATGTTCCCTACAATATGCCGAAATAGACAATTACCTGTGGGTGAGAGCTGCACTTTTTCTATTCCGGTAGTATATTGTCCCTCTTTTTTTTAATTATAAGAATATTAAAAGTCATCGAGGACCATACATAGGCAAAAGGCTGCAAGTCAAGTACATTTATATAACAACGTAACACTCTTGGTAAAGAGACTATTCCTTCTATTTGCCGACTTCTCTTTGAAAGACTCACCTACCGAGGGAACTGTTCCTTGCTTTATTAATAATGGAAGCTGTATAACACATAATTATACCCGTACCCTGCCGGCGTCTGCCCGCACGTTTCTGCACCTTGTCTCTATATAGTTTTGAATAAAGAACTGTGTTTCAACATATGGTGAGTGCAGCTACTTTCTCTTATATATCACTTGTTGGATTCTAGCTATCTTAGTGTGCACCACTGGAACATACCTCATTACAGGTGGGGTTCTAATCAGAAGGACTGGCATAGGTAGTTCCTGTGTATTATCCCTTCTATGGCTACCTGGCCTTGGTTTTTCCCTTGTCATTATATTGACTTATAGGGCCACTTAATATGGTGGTTTTGGTGGTTTCATTACAGGAGTCACCCCTTGGCTGGGTCCTTTCCGGAGGGATATCTGGCTAGTCCTGTGTTTCCTTTCAATGAGGCTCCACGGGCTCTTCTTTTGCATATTCATGTTTGCCAGGGGACAATGCACCTAGGATTTCACTGCATTGAGCACTGTCGCTAGCTGCCGGGGGTGTTATTGTTTGGCTGGTCTCCGTGAGATCAGCGATCTGTTTCTCTTATCCCTTCTATGTCATTGCTGTAACACATAATTATAATACACACCCATCTATTATCTAATATACTATATCTAATATGATGATATGTGCCCTTGGTTCCCCTGGCCACATAATTGATGGTGGGCTATGTCCATTTTCTGATATCAGTGAGAATGATTCATTTCTTGGCTGTCAACTAGCAAGAGAAGGTGGGGCCAGCAGTTGTATGGGTCCGGGAGAAGCCTGGTGTTTACTTGTGTGTTGGCATTGTGATGGCTGGGAACTGCTAAGGGAACTTATTCGGGAGCCAAGAGGGGTAGATAAAAAGGTGCTTGTTAACAAATTGCCAAGTATGGATGGTTCAAGTGTGGAGTCAAGTTGATTGATCTGTGAGTTTGAGCAGGTCTGCAGCCTTTTAATTGGGAAGGGATATGACCTCCAGATTAGTGTAGGTTAGTTCGCCAAGGGAATATAAGTGACCTAAGGGGCTACAGCAGCTTCTCAGTGAAGAGAGGACAGTGGGCTAGAGGCCAAAGTTTATGATGTATGGCCTGCAGAAATGTTTCACTGTCAGACACTAACCCACATTGAGTCTTTGTCTCTACAATGTTAGGCTTGAAGATTCATGGGAAGATGGTGAGCTGACATGAAGTTGTTGTTATAGCAGTATATTGAGCTGATGTAGTCTAGATTAGTGGAGAGTGGAGGAGCCAAACAGGGTTTAGCAACGAACGGTCGATATTTGACTCACTGCAGCAGCATAGGTTGGATGCAGCCCTAGGGCTGCCAGGAAAACATGGATACAGCAGAGGGAAGTCAAATGCCTAGCATTCGGGTTGACGAATCTAAACAGTTTGGACTCTCCACTCAACACTACTCTTGATATGAAATTGAGCAGCTTACAGAACTGTGGACTGTGGCAAGGGATCCGTGGGATCCGAGTGACATCAACCCAGAGGTGGCCAAGGTTGACTGAGAAGTGCTAGACTCAAACCAGGGAGAGGCTACCACTAAGCTAAAGCTGGTTGTCAAGGGCGCGCCAACTGCGTCCTTGTTTATTGCTGTAGCCAGGGCCTCACCGCTCCGCGGCTGAACGGCTTGGGTGTTGGTCATTATAATTAGGCTGACTGGCAGCCAGCACTTCCACTCAGCTCTATTAGGGGGCTAGGGGCTGGAGTCTTTGCCCCAATCATGCCCTGGGACTTCAGCCTTCATAAGACTACTGCCCCCATCATGCTTACTTGCCTGCGATAGACTTTAGAGTGTGACTTGATTCCTGATTGCTATTCCCTGGTTTTCCCGATTTTTGGCTTGACTTTTGACTATTCTTCCGACTACTGATTTTGTACTGAGAGTTACCGACCTGGCTTGTTTACCTTAATTATATTGTGTTTGTCTGTTCTGTCTTCGTCTCTGTGTTTCACACATCCAGGTTAGGGACTGTCGCCTAGTTACTCGCTGCCGCCTAGGGCAGATAGTGTTAAGTAGGCAGGGACAGTGGGGCGGGTGCAAGTGCAGGGCCTCCTCTGTCCTGTGCCTTAGTCTCTCATCCTGACAGTATTATATTGTAGAGTTGAAGTTTAAAGTCAAACATTAGTCACGCCAAAACCTCTCAGAAGAAAAAGTTACCCATCCGTAGACAGTATGATATATTCCATGACTAAGGCCTCTCTGCTACCCAGCCAGCACCCTTCTCTGTACTAATGAGCCTATGACTTGTTTGGTAATAAGAAACAAGCAGCACCCAATGGCCACTTATCTCTGTATAATCTTCAGGTCCTGACATCAGAATTTGATCTTTATACACATAAACTAGTTACAGACCTGTAAGTAAAATATATCCATAGGCTAATATTATTACATTATTACTAATATTATATACATTTTGGCAGCACATCTATGACTCTGTTCACACTGCAGGTTGCACGCTGCTTGTGGCTTAAGTACAGACAAAAAACAAAAAGGTGCAACAGCAACCCACAGGTGTAAGGGATTACCGTATATACTCCTCCCAGTGTACACACGGTAAACATCTATGTATTATATACATTTATAAAAGTATAATCTTATTTCACTGTCTTTATTCTCTTTATCCTTGTATTATTTATTACATCATCCTTCATATGTGTTATAATGTTTACAAGATTGAACACCGTGTCTGTTTATTTGGAAGGGAAATTTATTGTTGTAATTTTATTAATATACTGTTGTTATAAATGATAGGAGGCTGATAATAGAAGCACCTGTTCCAAACCCTAAAAGGTCCCGGTACTAATGAGCCAAAAAAAGATAAAGGAAATATTATTAATATGTGCCGCTCTTCTTAATTATAAACTATAAGGGCAATTTTTATTATTGGCAGCTCTAGAAGGATGAGAGCATAGATGAAGTCGATACAAAAGAGAATCGTATTGTAGTCAGATAAACAACTGAAACAAATTGCTTATTAATTGATTTATGTCTGTAGTTAATCTGCTTATGAATTGGTCAATGGAATTTCGCCATTTACATGTCAAGTATATTTTCTACACTCCTCAATATTGAAACTGCAGCACCAAGACTGAAAAATTGTGGAATTATGGAAATTATAGGATCGATTAATAGATATGATAATAATATGCAAATGATTAAAAGAAAATCTAAAGTATCTCTATTTGTTCAGTATGAGCGCCATGTGCAGAAATACTTTCCTGCCTTGGCATGTTATCGATGAGGATATTAAAGGGGAAAACCAGGCAAAATAATTTTAAGTTATGTTATGGCCCAATAAAAGTTATGAAAATTACTAATAGACACTTATTATGGGAAACACACCTATAGTGCACTTACTACAGCATGGTGTGTTCAGGTCTCTGTAAAGTTGGTGACGTCACGTCGCATCAACTGCCGATTCCTGCTGCCCAGTCTGTAGCAGGTGTCAGAAGTTTATGTAATGTGACGTCACCAACTTTACAGAGACCTGAACATACCGTGCTGTAGTAAGAGCACTATAGGTGCGTTTCCCATAATAAGTGTCTATAAGTCATTTTTATAACTTTTGTGGGGCAATAACATATCTTAAAATTATTTTGCCCGGACTTCCCCTTTAATGGTTTTCTGAGGAACCTTCTGTCATGCATATTGGCACACAAATCGGCAAGATCTGCAATTGCAGAATAAAGATGTCCTCAATCATTGAAAAGTCCAGAGATGCTATAGGCCATTGTTGCAAGTTTAGGCCACACGGGCCGCTCATAGTAGCACGAGCAACATGTGACCTGGTGTTATTGTGTTGACTCATTGCTGAAGAGGATAGATCTCCAACATTCATACACAATCAGGCTATGTTCACACAACGTAACTTTTGGATTAATCACGGCTGTTGTTACTGATTTGCAACACAAAATAATACAAATTAATACAAAAGTTACGTTGCACTGCAGTCTGAGGGAATCTCGGCTGCAGTCTATACACATAGTATACACTCCAGCCAGGATCCCTAGCCGCTGCACAAAAAACTGACATGTCAGTTTTGTGTGGCCGCTATTCATTGAATAGCGGCCACAATTGTGACAGCTCACACAATGGAGAGTGCACAGAACGGCCGATGTTTCATGTAATGTGAACCTGGCCTCATACTGTAGTGATCCGACCTGATTTCGGAAAATCCACAGTGCCCAAACGATGGTCAACAAGGTGGTCCTTGGCATCTTCTCCCCACTTGCCCATCGGTTAAATGTGATGACTAACAGACAGATTCCTTTTAAAGGAGTTCTTAGGCAAAACAGACCAATGAGCTATTCACAGGATTGGGCTTCTATCAGTGATCGGTGAGGTGCCAACAGCACCTACAACAATCATCCGTTCAATGTGTATGCGGGAGCTGAACAACCGATCGTCAGGGGTGACATGTGTCAGCACCGTACCAATTAGTGATTGATTACCTATCCTATGGATAGTTCATCAGTTTGTTTTGCCCTAAAACCCCCTTTAAGACTCACACTTCATTTTTACGCCTCATTTTGAGCTAAAAAAAAAAAAAAAAAAAAAGCTCCAAAAGCAAACAGAGCAGAAAGAATAAGGCAGAAAAACAGGGCTCAAAAGTGGTGCATTGTGTTGAATTGAACCTGTGGAGTTATATTTTTGAATGGGTGCATAACTGCATGGTAACTTCTAAAATCCTCATAATTATAAGTGGTGGGTAAATTCTACCATAGTTACATAGTTAATACGGTTGAAAAAAGACACATTTCCATCAAGTTTAACCAAGGAGGGGATGGATGCAGAAAAGGGGGATAAACAAGGAGGGGATGGATACCCATCTAAAATATTAAAATCTAGAATCCAATTAAAATTTCTTTGACGTATAAAACGTAGAATTTAATGTATTTCACATTGTTTTACATTGTGAAATTATTATTATTATTATTATTATTATTATTATTATTATTATTATTCCATCGATATTATATATTGATTATTATTTTTTTCCCATAATCATTATTATTATTATTATTATTATTATTATTATTATTATTATTATATGGGAAATCTCAATGAATTTTCAAAAAAAAAAAAAAAAATTTGAATACATTTCATTAAATGCAAATGAATATTTTCAGCAACTTAAATCTCTTCCCTGACATACATAATATACCATAAATGTTCTAAAACGGTCGTATCTTAAGAAACCTCCTCTGAGATTACAGTAATTGTTTTCCTTTCTCCGTCCCCAGAGTCAGAGACATAATAAAATGCAAATACATGCAAATTATGCATAATCTCTAATGCATACCAAAGAGGAGCTTTTATAACCCGGATACTTTTTTTTCCCCGCTGGTGACCAGTCACTGCATTAGTCTGTTAAGATTTTTACCGTATATTAAATTGCAAGGTTCAACACTTTTCCAGTTAGTCTGCGCAGACATACTGAAGTGTAACAATTATGAGGACTATTTTAATCAAGGTAATTCTAGCGTGAAATCTTAGCTAAAACGAAGCTGCATCAATAAGATGGTGGCGATGGACTCGCTAATAGAAAATGGAGACGCATCAGGAATCAATGCGGTAATAATTACGATGCTGTCCAAAAGTACTGGCTATCATTCTGCATACATTAGCTAATGTATTCATAGGTTCATGATAAGTAAGTAACCAAGCAAGCGGCGGCGTTCGACAGGCTAATTCCTAGGCTTACACAGTCACACGTGCCACTGTACACAGTGATATTTATAGGAGGTTACAATACAAATTACAGTCCAGTAGACTATATATTCCTGATTACCCGGCTTTCTTAAATCAGTCCTCTAGTCACTTGCACACCTGGGGCCTCGAATGTAGTGTAGTTGTCATTTATGCTATCCGTAACACTAGATTGATGACAGTCATTCGCTGATGAAGCTGTATACATCATTTCTGTCCAGGCTGCACTGGCCAGATGGACCCTGACCATCCATCGTCTGTCAGGGACACATCTGTTCTAACTGCTGCTAGGGTACTAACAAGTCATTGGCTTTCCAAAGGGACAATATACTGTAAGAAGTGGATTAGATGCAATGCAACAATTCAAGTGTCCGTATAACAATATAAAACCTATAGAGCACATCATTTTTTTTTTTTTTAAAGGCGTATTGTATATAGACCCATTTCATTTTTGAACTTTTTTGTTTTTTTTTATTTTTAACCAGGTATATATTTATTTTGTTATTTTATTTAGTTTTTTTTCTCCCCCTCTCTCTCTCTCTCGTGCTTTGTGTATCTCTCAATTGCTTATAAGAAAATATTGATTTCCAGTCCAATGACTCAGAATGATATTGTGATTATAGTAAACTAGCGCGAGTCCATGTTTGGTAAGCAGCAAGGCGATCCCAAGAGACGCTAACTCAATCTGATAGATAACAGAAACACTTCTTGAAATACAAAGAATGATCCAATTATGATGGTACCAATTAGTAAACAAGAATCTCGAAGGAAAAAGGAACCTTGCCATCGAGAAAATGACTTGTTAGTCATGAAGCTGATCCTTATGTAGTCTTTTCAAGAATACTGTTAGGATAGTGAAAGGACTCAATTATTCCTTAAGATGTTCCTGTGTTAAGTGTATAGCCAGAAAGCATGTGACAAATTGGTAAACCACTATTGTTATATTATTATTAATATTATTGTTGTTGTTGTTGTTATTATTATTATTATTATTATTATTATTATTATTATTATTATTATTATTATATTGGTGAGTCTGTTTTAACTACTTTTTCTTTGTTTCCCCAATATTACACTCAAAGGTTTTTCGAATTTTTCCCAAACATAAATTCTAACCTATGTTTAGCTTGAAACGCGTCAATTTTACAGTTCCCAGCTTTGTGTCATTACAGATCTGTGTTTTAAAGGATGCTGGAGTACTTGTCATTTTCTACACCAACACGGATGATGTTCTGCATCGATTTCAGTGGGAATTTGCACCAGAGTACAAAGAGAGTAATTCTTTTTTCTGCCAAAAATTTTAAATCCATATTGATATCCAAATGATATGTCACTTTGGAAACAAATGGATTCTGCATTGGATAACCTTACATTGAATGGCACTAACCTGCATCCAAACTTAAATCCATGCCAGGAATCTGGCAGTATACAGAATATTTTTATGGTAAATTTTTGGTTATCTACATCTGAACAAGTAATTACAGCGGGAGCTTTTGCCAGGATGCGACCAACTTTTAACAGTAAGGGTGGACATTACCTTGTGCACAGATTCTGTAAGGCAACCTGTGGAGTCTCTTTATCTATTTAAATGACCCAATTGCATTATGGGGTATGCCATTCTCTCCAGCCAGCAAGGTTTTTAGGAGAATGGTATGTGTTGCATGCATTTTATTACACTGATTCTAAGTTCAGAGTTGTTCCCTGTAAGATTTATTTCCCTTAGTCATTATGATTGCAGTTTTATACTTTCATTAACTATACTTTTTTGGTGTTACAATTCTCTTGACTTAGGGTCCTATTAGGCCAAAGACAGATCGATTGGCAAGGGATAAATTTTGCATTGTTAGCGATTTCCGTGCAGCCCGAGCGAATAACCTTTACCATAGGCCCTGGGCTGTTCACCAAGCCTGGGCCCCCCCACCCCACTGTAACTATGGTAGCACTAGTGTGGTGTTCATAGTACAGGTTAGATAATGTCATGATGCCTTGATTTGTGCAAAATTGCAGTAAAAAAGCAATATTTTTTTGCAAATCATGGTGGAAGTGTAGCCAGGAGATAATACACCCCTGAAAGTATAAGTCTTTTTGGGTGGCAATGGGCCCCCAGGAGCTTAGGGCCCCGAGCTACCTCCCGAAAAGGACCTGTTATAATCCGCTACTGAGCCTGTGCTGTTAAACTGTTATACATCACCTCTCTGTGCTCCCGGTCTTCTCATGCGCTCTGCTTTCTCCCCGGCGTCAAGGCTGCAGCTTTAGAGTGGCCTCTCTGAGCTAACAGGCCACTCAGTCAATCACTGGCGAGAAAACCACCAGGGAGGATATAGAGAAGATTGGGAGCTTGGAGAGGTTTTGCATTCAATCATTAGCCATTGGCCGCACATTGCTATTACATGCAGTGATGCAGGGCCAGGGGCCGATGATTTTGGTATCGGACCTAAAGACACGATCGGCCGATGACTGTTGTCATTGGCTGATCGTTGTCAATATTACATGGAGCGATAATTGTCCATTTATCGCTCCGTGTAATAGGGCTCTTAGATAGACATTTAGGTAGGAAACAGTTCTGTGATGGATATACTGGGGTTTAAAGTCTAAGGCCTTATTCACATAATCTATGCCGCGATAGAAATGCAGCTCCCCTGCCACCCGGCAGCAGAGATCACAGCGAGAACAGGAGCACAGAAGACAAATGCTTACCTACTCCCCCTGTGCCGGCCGGCTCACATGTTCCATGCTGAGATCCGTACTAGGACATGTCCTATTTTTTCCTTGTGTGGATCGCGGCACAGATCATGTGAATGGTTGCATTCCCTTGAATGGTTTCTAAAATTGTCCCAAATTTATGCGAAGGGCAAATGAAGCCTAAGAAAGTCCTCATTCTTACCCCTAACCCCCTGTATAGACTTTGCTGTGGGATAATCCCCAGGTCGTGGTTCCATGACTAGTCATCAGCTGTCACGAGGCTGGAGCTTGTTCACAGGAACATACTAAATGTAGAACTACAAGTACACAGGAAAGAAGCAAAACATACAGTAACTGCATCAATGCTCAGGCACTGAATGACAGCGCTAGCTGAGTTTAAAGTGTCACTGTGGTTACAACTTTCAAAATCTAAATTGACAGTAGATGTCATATCAAGCAAATTTGCAATTTACATTCATTATTTTTTTTCCAGTTATCATGGAAAATACATCACTTCCTGTTTTCTGACTCTTTTTTTTTTTTTTTTCAAAAAAACAGGAAGCATTCAGAAAACAGGAAGTCCTGTGTATCCCATGCCATCTGAGCGCTCACAGAAAAAAGGCAGACATGTAATTGACAGACACATTGAGCTCTCTGTACTGAATTGAAATACTGTGTTTACCAACACAGTCAGAAAATCTGCCTTCAGTAGACTGGACCTGGATTTCTGGTAAGTACAGCTTTGTTTTTCAGCATGATAACAGCAACAAAAATAATGAATGTATATTGCAAACTTGCTTTATTTTACATCTACTGTTGATTTAGACTTTGAAAGTTATAACCACAGTGACACTTTAAATAACATACTTTGAGGAGCTCATCAGAAGAAAATGTAAAGAGTCAGGAAGCTTTAACCATTGCATTGTTGGCCTAATCCTGTGCAAAGAAATAAGAAGAGCATTATGTTCTCTAATAACTGCTAAGGATTTAAATGACCTTCGGCTAGCGGCACGTGCCGATGACCTGGCACGTCAGTGATGACATATTCGAATCCCTGATTCTGGGGCAATTGAGCAATATCCCTAAGATTATAGTCAAGTCATTCAGTAGTGTTGACAGATATGATAATTGCCAACAAATTGTCATAATATGTCCACATCTTATCCAATGGATTAATCCCATGTGCAATTAGATATGACATCATCGTAAAATGTGAGCCCAGACTTAACAATAATGTAGTCTTCTTCCCATTTATAAATAGACATTTTCTCCTTTATAGACTGTTGTCCTCATGCACCTAACAATAAGTGATATAAATCTCTTGTTCAATTCCTCCGTTAAGATTATGGTCAGGAAATAACAGATTGTTATTTAAGTGTTTCCTCTCTTCTCAGCAAAAGTGCAACAAAATTCCCAGGCTTACTGGGAGTGACGCCAAGCCTTAATAAAGTCATGTTATGTGGATACAATAAGGCTTTATGCCTAAATGGCCTTGTGTTAATGTTATGCTAATGAGCTTAAATATGGCTATGGCTTGTCGCCATATAATTAGTTTTGTTAAAATGGCATTAAATTGAAAAAAAAAAAAAGTTGTAGTCAATATTTTCTTTATGTCCTCTTCTTTACATTGGTGTAGAGAGAAAAATGTAAAAAAAATAATAAAAATAAATTAAAGCATAAAAAAAAAATCTGGCAAAAACTTAGAGTAACGTGTTTTACATAGCCAATGAGTGACGTAAATTTGGGAGATGTTTCCAAGAAGCTCAAAGTCAAGAAGCTGGTTGTACAAGTTTTTTTCCCCCCATTTTGATCCAGTATCTTCTAGTGACTGTATGTATCTGAGGGCAAGACGACAGTAGTTACCAATAAGTAAAAGAAGCTTTCCGGGACTATAATAGTATTAGTGGTCTGACTCCTGTTAATCAGTAGTGGCTATGCCTGGTATTGTAGCTCAATCCCATTCAATGAGGCTAAGCCCCAGACACTACGAAAAGTATGGTATCGATATGGTAAGTGACATGGTGGCCAGGCTATCACCTATCTGATATTGATGGCTTATTATGTGGATAGGCCATTGGGCATTGTAGTCCTCTAATGGTTTACACGAAGCGATAATTCGCCAAATCGATGATTTAACGATTTTGAAGCAACGATTTGGTTTTTATAACAATAAGCGTTAAGACAAACAAATCGTTCAAAAATTCGTGTGAAAAATCGTTATTGCGATCGTTTGTAAGACCGCTTAAGCCCATCTCACACATAGGGTGAATCTTTGAAAGACTTTTCACACGAAGCGATCTGCGAATTTTTAGCGAACGACCAACAACGATTTGAGAACATGTTGAAAGATCCCAATGAACGATTTCTCGCTCGTCGCTTGCACATCGTTCGAATGCGATTGTTATTATGAAAATTTGATAATCGTTCCATGTAAACGCACCATGTAAACAGTGCCTCAAAGGAAAGCGCTTTTAGGCTCATATAGGATGTGGCAATGTTGTGCTCTATCTATTGAATGGAATTGAACAGGTTGCACTGTAGAAGGGTCCTCCAGGTTGGCTGGCTTACTTTTGGCCAAACTTTTTAGCAATTTTTGGCATACAAGGTTTTATTAAAGGCATTACTCTTTTTCAGCAAAGTGACGTCCCCTTGTGGAGCAAGGCTGAAAGATAGAAATTTATCAAACTTTGTGCAAAGGAACAATGGAATAGTTGCCCTTCAACAATCACATTCCAGGTTTTATTTTTGAAAAGGCCTCTGGAAAAATGTAAGCTTGAAGATAACCTATTGCCTATTTATCTACTGTCTCTATTATGTCACTATATGTGTCCCTAAATCTAATTATAAAGATAGAGACTGCCTATGCAGCCTGTATCGAATACTGTAACTAATACTCTGTTCCCTGGCTGCATCGTCGGGCACTGACATCCCACTGAAACGCAGTGATGTCATCAAGATGGCAGCATCCAGCAGTACAGACAGGGAACAGAGGCCTAGGTAAGGTATTAGATACAGAGTACAAAGGCAGGCTATGTTCACACAACATTTTTTTGTATTTATATGGCTGTTGTTGCAATTTGCAACAACGGCCATATAAATACGAAAAAATACCTGTGCCGGGTTTCTATGGGATCCTGGCCGGAGCGTATACACATCGTATAGGCTCCAGCCGGGACCCTAGCGGCGCCGGAAACAACTGACATGTCAGTTATCTGCGGATGCTATTCAGTGAATAGTGGCCGTAGGAAACCCTGTCAGTGCACACTGTGAAGCTAGTGGTTCCGACCGCTCGCTTCATAGTGTGCAGTGGCAAGTTCTGATGCGGGCGCTCGCTGATGTGCCCGCATCAGAACTCTTCGGCTCTTCGGTACTGAAGTACATCCTGTATAAAATTCTACAATGCAAGGGTGGGGGGCACTTTTCAATTCTATTATCACAATATGTTCAACACTGATAGTCTCCTGGGAAAATTTATGGTCTAAACAGATACATTTTAGGCAAAAGCAAAGTAGTAAAATACACATGTATGAGTTTTAAAGTGGAAAGTAGTTTAGAAACATTACTGAAAAGTCTTCAGAAATATGCAGTTATGTGATTATCTCATTTTCTAGAAAACTGAATTTGTTAAGAAATACTTATCTTGTAGTTGTCATTTACACAGCCAGAAACATAATCAGAGGCTCTTGGGCACCAATCCAAAATCTGCAACAACTACCATGTGCAATTTATAATCATGGTTTCTTTATATAGTAACTGGGCTTTTGGGGCCCTAAAGGCTCTAGGGCCCTGATGCGTCTGCTACCTCTGCACACCCTATAGCTATGATGCTCAGCCTTCTATGTTCTTCTACTTTACTTTCTGTTACATTAGTTAATATCACCTTTTTTTGTTTGCTATAAATAATTTAACCTCTTCTCAAAATATGCCATATACACTGGGCTGTTGTAAAGTGCTTCTTACAACCCAACATACATGTATGGTGAATGTAATGATTGTATAACCAATCATCCTGGTATTGTAATACTTCATATGATGGGGATTATGGCGACCAAGGCATCTATGAATTAGAGAAATGGAGGGGCTCTGTCACCTGGTAATTCCTACATGCCCCCTAGTAGAGCATATGTCAGCACATGATATATGTAGCACATTATACAATGAGGGGATCAAGCGCTTGTATCTAAAATAACCAAAGGAGCTAAAGGGGTTTGCCTGGTAAAAAACCTTTACAATTATAGGTGGACAGGGCCTGGTTAAATAATAAAACCATGTGCTCACTTGCTCCAATCCCTCACTGAAAGTTCTGATACTTTTTTTTTTTTTTTAAGTTATGACTTTCAGGCTATGTTCACACACAGTATTTTTTGGCCATTTCTTGAGCCCTAAAAGTGTGTCCCAGCAAAGTTATATGAACCAACTGTATAATTTGTTTGGGGCCAAAATGCCCCTGTTGCTAAACATCAAACAAGTAGGAATAAGCCTAAAGGGGTTGTGGTGGTGTCTGGGTCCCTGGCCACAACGGCTTAGACCAGGAAGCGGACAGGGACCGGGGCCAGAGCAGCAGTATACGGCCACCAGTGCTTGAACGGGGGAGGTAAGAGCATGTTATTTCTACTATTGTCCCCCTCCCCAGCACTTTACCAGGACTTCTCGTTTAATATTGGCATACATATATATATATATATATATATATATATATATTTATTTACTGACTTAACCTAACCAACCAACCCTTGCCTTGACTTTAGGGCCATTCAAGTAGAGGAATCCCAACCTTTTTCTGTTTTGCTGGCTCCGTTTGCTGTATGTATCTGTATGGCATGGCATGTTATGTGATATTTTTAAAGCAAAGTGGCATTTAATCAACTTTTTATATATTTTTAATGGATTCCTAAACATCTATTGTTGTTTGGGTTTATGTTGAATATATGAAAGTGTTAAATATTGAATAGGGCTCTACAGGTATTATACAGGATGGTTACTGTTAAATTACCACAAAGATTCTGTTTATTTATTTTTTCTTACTTCAATAATTTAATTAGAAGAATGACTAAGACGGGTTTTAGAATTCAGTCTTTACAGGTCACAGGACCAATCTAGGATTAAGATTGCTGGTGCCTACATTCAATAAATTAAGATATACTCAAAATTAGGGGCTGTCCGGCAGACCCCAGCCCTAAATAATTATATAGAAAATCCATTGCAATTTACTAGAATATTTGTCCTGCCTAATGCCCCAGATGGTGACTTATGACTCTCCCCATTGTAGAAATACAATAAATACTCCCACCAGTTTACATACATTTAATCAATTTTATGTTGTTTTTTTAAAACATTGGATTTTGTCGCTCGGAGATGTAATCTAACATACGCTTTGTTACATTGTTGCAGCCTAAATCATTTAGCTCTATAAATAACAATTGGCTGGAAGGACAGGAGATAAAAGTAGATTCTGAAGATGAAGCCTTATTCTGCATTGCTTTGTAAGCCCTTTGCGTATCATATCACTAAGTTCAATTTCATCTTCGGTGCTGTGAAGCTCCGTATTGTATTGTATTTTTCTCCCCGACATAGGCTGTGATAGGCTGTAGATGAGATGTGCTTTAGATACTTTTATAGTGTGTAATTTTATTTCTGATAGAAAGACAGAGCATGTGGCGATTTTGCTGAGAGAGTCAGTGATGCCTAACTTCTCATTTTATGATTTTATAGAAGGTCTGCCTGTTACCCTATAGACACGCATTAAACATACATCATAAACATAGACTTTTACACCCTTACTTCCCCTTCATAACACAGGATATTGCAATTTATTATATTTTGTCAAAACAAAATTTATTGTGTTTTTATATTTTATATTTTATTCAAAATTTTGGGTAAAAATTTTGGATAATTTTTCAAAAACGTCTATTATATCTAGTGCAAATCTGGCTTTCAAGTCACATGTAACTTGTGGTTATGTCATGGGCAGAGGCGTTCCTAATGTCTCCTGGGCTCTGGTGCGAGAGGTCAACTTGCCCCCCCCCCTTTTCACGACCAAGTGATGCTACTGGTAGGTGTATGTGTGTATATACACTCACCGGCCACTTTATTAGGTACACCTGTCCAACTGCACGTTACCACTTAATTTCTAATCAGCCAATCACATGGCGGCAACTCAGTGCATTTAGGCATGTAGACATGGTCAAGACAATCTCCTGCAGTTCAAACCGAGCATCAGTATGGGGAAGAAAGGTGATTTGAGTGCCTTTGAACGTGGCATGGTTGTTGGTGCCAGAAGGGCTGGTCTGAGTATTTCAGAAACTGCTGATCTACTGGGATTTTCACGCACAACCATCTCTAGAGTTTACAGAGAATGGTCCGAAAAAGAAAAAACATCCAGTGAGCGGCAGTTCTGTGGGCGGAAATGCCTTGTTGATGCCAGAGGTCAGAGGAGAATGGGCAGACTGGTTCGAGCTGATAGATAGTGACTCAAATAGCCAAGCGTTACAACCAAGGTAGGCAGAAGAGCATCTCTGAACGCACAGTACGTCCAACTTTGAGGCAGATGGGCTACAGCAGCAGAAAACCACACCGGGTGCCACTCCTTTCAGCTAAGAACAGGAAACTGAGGCTACAATTTGCACAAGCTCATCGAAATTGGACAGTAGAAGAGTGGAAAAACGTTGCCTGGTCTGATGAGTCTCGATTTCTGCTGCGACATTCGGATGGTAGGGTCAGAATTTGGCGTCAACAACATGAAAGCATGGATCCATCCTGCCTTGTATCAACGGTTCAGGCTGGTGGTGGTGGTGTCATGGTGTGGGGAATATTTTCTTGGCACTCTTTGGGCCCCTTGGTACCAATTGAGCATCGTTGCAACGCCACAGCCTACCTGAGTATTGTTGCTGACCATGTCCATCCCTTTATGACCACAATGTACCCAACATCTGATGGCTACTTTCAGCAGGATAATGCGCCGTGTCATAAAGCTAGAATCATCTCAGACTGGTTTCTTGAACATGACAATGAGTTCACTGTACTCAAATGGCCTCCACAGTCACCAGATCTCAATCCAATAGAGCATCTTTGGGGTGTGGTGGAACGGGAGATTCGCATCATGGATGTGCAGCCGACAAATCTGCGGCAACTGTGTGATGCCATCATGTTAATATGGACCAAAATCTCCGAGGAATATTTCCAGCACCTTGTTGAATCTATGCCACGAAGAATTGAGGCAGTTCTGAAGGCAAAAGGGGGTCCAACCCGTTACTAGCATGGTGTACCTAATAAAGTGGCCGGTGAGTGTAGATAGATAGATAGATAGATAGATATGTACCGCAAGACAGATATTACCAATAACACCAGCATATAGAAAGAAAAGATATTATCACCATATATATTACCGACATACTGTTACTGACCAAATCCTGTACACTGAGACCAATATTGCCAATAATACCAGTATACAAGGGGGAAATATTACCGCCACACCACAACCACTACCATCACCACCACATTGTTACTGACCAAATCCAGTATACTAAGACCAATAAAACACAATACCAGATAACAAGTAACAAATATTACCACCACATACTGACTAACACCGCCACATACCGACTAATACTAGCACATACTGACTAACACCACCACTGCTACTGAATAAGATCTACTGTACACAGATGACTATCACCTCATCCAGTCATATAGAGGTGGACGCAGTTCCACAAGGTTGTATACACCATATACATTACAGTGTAGTTATATCAGGTGACTCACAGGGGATGTCTTCTCTGATCGGAGTTCTTCCTTTTTCATTTTCATCTTCTCCATCTGTCCTGGGCCGTTATGAGAACTTCTCCGAGCCACGAACCCACAGAATCTGTCAGACAGACATATTAGGCTCCTCACTCTGACACCATCCTCATCTCTCTACAAACTGCACATCTGTACTGGCCCCTTTACACCCTCATTTAGTGGGTAGCCCTGACACTATGTGACCCCCCCCTTTATAGTATATATAGATGGCCCCCACTGCATGTTGCCCCCCTTATAGATGGCCCCCTCTCCCCCTCCCCTTATAGATGGCCCCCTCTTCTCCCCCCTCCCTTATAGATGGCCCCCTCTTCTCCCCTCCCTTATAGGTGGCCCTCTCTTCTCCCTCCTCCCTTATAGATGGCCCCCTCTTCTCCCCCCTCCCTTATAGATGGCCCCCTCTTCTCCCCCCTCCCTTATAGATGGCCCCCTCTTCTCCCCTCCCTTATAGGTGGCCCCCTCTTCTCCCCCCTCCCTTACAGATGGCCCCCTCTTCTCCCCCCTCCCTTATAGATGCCCCCCCTCTCCCCCTCCCCTTAGAGATGGCCCCCTCTCCCCCCATTATTGATGCCCCCCTCTTCCCCCATTCCTTATAGATGCCCCCCTCTTCCCCCATTCCTTATAGATGGCCCCCTCTTCCCCATCCCTTATAGATGCCCCCTCTCCGCCATCCCTTATAGATGCCCCCCTCTCCCCCATCCCTTATAGATGCCACCCTCTTCCCCATCCCTTATAGATGCCCCCCTCTCCCCCATCCCTTATAGGTGGCCCCCTCTTCCCCTATCCCTTATAGATGCCCCCTCTCCCCCATCCCTTATAGATGCCACCTCTCCCCCATCCCTTATAGATGCCCCACTCTCCCCCATCCCTTATAGAGGCCCCCCTCTTCCCCCATCCCCTATAGAAGCCCCCCTCTTCCCCCATCCCTTATAGATGCCCCACTCTCCCCCATCCCTTATAGAGCCCCCCCTCTTCCCCCATCCCCTATAGAAGCCCCCCTCTTCCCCCATCCCTTATAGATGCCCGATGTGGTCCCCGGATGATGCGTGGCTGCCGGGGGTTACCCGTCCTATCCCCGGCAGCGCGCGCATCAGTGAACTCTCTGTACGCCGAGGCTGGGACTTCCGGCACAGGAAGCGTCTCTGACGTGCGCTTCCTGTGATGGAAATCAGGGCCCCAGGCGGCACAGGGAGTTTACTAATGCGCGCGCTGCCGGGGATAGGACGGGAAACAAAATGTCTTCACATGGTTTCTCCATGGATTTTTTTTTTTTTTTATCGTCAAGAGTACAACATGTAAAAGAATTGCATCACCATGGAGAAAAGGAGAGCATGCATCCTCTTCAATAGGTATCATATAAACTATTGTCTGGTGGATGCACTTTATATTCAACTAGATTCAAGAGAAATCATTTCTCACTGCGACATTGGAGAACCAGTGACAGACCACTCATGAAATTAACAGCTTGGACATATGTTAGAGCTTGAGGCACCTGCACAGTCACTAACAGAATGTTTTTGGAGCTTGCTGTGGCGCCAGATGCCACCACTGTAAGAATCACTTCTGTTCTTAATTTGCATGTAGGTCTGTAATTGCTATGAAGGAAATATTGTCTGATGTAGCTGTCAGACACTGAAGTCTCTTCTGTGCTCAGCTCTGCTTAAAGCGGCAAGTCATAGAGGACATTGTCAATAAAACTCCATCAACAGAAGGCTTGTTACGCTATTGAAAAAAAATTACATTTATAGGTCTATAAACTAAAAGGTCTATCTGGGACTGGAAGAAAGAGTCTGATTTTCCCCAAAACAGTGCTCCTGTTATCTGTGGGCTGAGTCCAGTATTGCACCTTATCCCCATTGAAGTGAATATGAATGACCTGCAATACCAGACACAGCTCATACGAAGAAAAGAAGATTCACCCAGTTACATTATGGCATCCATCAAGCTGTAGTCTGGTTGCTAAGTGGCCAGACAATACTTCTTCTCCTCCTTAAGGCTTTCTCCATAGGTCATAGCCTTCTACCCTGTCATGCAAAAGCATCGGGTTGCCAGGGAAACTGGTGCCCAAAGATGACTTTAGACCTGGCAGCCTGGTGGTATTGTACTTAGATTGACAAGGTTCTTCCATACTAGTTTCTAGTTCCTTTATCATTTCGATTGCACTTTTGTCTATCCTGTTCTTGACCTTGGCTTTGCTTCCTGACTATGCTCCTGCCTTGACCCGTGGATTGATAGCTGGTATGTTTGGTAACGTTTCTGCTCTTGATTACTTCAAACAACGGAAGACCCTGACTAGACTCTTGGATTCTACATCTGGTACTTGAAGTGCTATGCCTCGTCCTTACCTCTGGCTTGCTTCTATTATGCTCTTAGCCTGTCACATCCTGACTGCCCTCCTGATGATTGCCTTTGGTTCCGTTACTGATCACATCTTGCCCCAATATTCACACCGTCACCAATATGTGAATATTCTGGGGACCATGATCTCAAAATATGACAGCAAAATTGACACCAGGGGAATCTTTATACTTTGCATTCTAGTTAAGGTTGTGTTAAGTGGAATACAGCTGAAAGAGTCCATATTCAATGTACGGCCATAACAAGCTAACTCTTGTTCACAAGGACTAGTATTGAGTGGACCTGTAAAACTGTTTGGGTTCGACAACATTCTCTGAACCTGAATGCTCTGCATTTGCGGCATTCCATTTCTTTAGCTACGGGGAACCAAATGCTGAGTGTTCGGGTTTTGAGAACTTTGCCAAACCTGAACAGTTTGACAGGTTAGCTCAACACTAACGGTATGTTCACACTGAGAAAATATGGCGGAACTCCGAATCCCGGCGTGCTCAGTGTCCCAATGTGAGTGGATGAGAGGGCGCTCGCTCCTCCGCTGCCGCCGCTCTCTGCTCATGGAAGTGACATGTCACTTCTTCGAGCGGAGAGAGCGGTGGCTGCAGAGGAGCGTGCCCTCTCCCAAAGACAGGCTATAGCACACTGAGACAGGCGGGATTCTGCGGCGGAACTTTCCGCATGTTTTACTCAATGTAAACATACCCTAAGGAAGACATTTAACTGGATTTGCCCTTTAACTTTGGCATTCTTTCGTTTGTGAAATTGGGTTATTCTATGAGCTAGGATTACTCAATGGTATCTAGACTAATATTTTCTAAACCATTTATACCAGGGGTTTAACAAGGAAATGTAGGATTCATGTAAAAAAGAAAATTTAAAGGAGTTTTACAACCTTCTCACCCATAGAATAAGTAAGTTGGGTGCCCCATTGTTGGTATCCTTACTGAGGCTATGTTCACACTACGTATATTTTTGTAAAACTACGGCCGTCGTTGACTACCAGTAGCGGTCAGGATGATCTTTTCTGAGACCAGCCGTTCCATGACCGGGTCAAGGAACGGCCAGTCTCTTACAAAGTCTGAACATGGCCTGAATGTGATAGTGGGGGTTCTGTATACCCAACAGCAGTCATGCAAGC
Source organism: Dendropsophus ebraccatus (assembly GCF_027789765.1). Lineage (NCBI taxonomy): Eukaryota > Metazoa > Chordata > Amphibia > Anura > Hylidae > Dendropsophus > Dendropsophus ebraccatus. The sequence continues at coordinate 28,338,000 of NC_091462.1, read as the reverse complement.
TACCGCTTTATTTAACTTTATAGGCCTGATGAAAAATACAGCCCTTGGCTCTCACCTCTAGGCCCATGCAGTTGAAAGTACTTTGGAATGCCATTTTATCTCAATGTTAAACCAGCAGTTACCATGCGCTACATCTGTATGGGCACATAGACAGTAGAATGACTACATGATTAGAGTTGGTTTATAGCCTGTAACCATGGAAACACATAAATCTGCATAGGAGATGCAGAGTACAGGATTAGGGTTTGTTTATAGTTTGTAACCATGGAAACACATAGGTCTGCATGGGAGCAAGAAGATTTACAAAATTGTGTAATTTCTTTGCTTTAAAGGGAAACTAGAAGCATCTAACTTTTTCTTACCTTGATCCTCAGCGCTGCTTTTTGGATATTTGTAGGTTAGTGGGGCATTTTGGTGCACTGGGGTGGAATTTCTGCCCTCATTGCACTGATCTGCCCTGGCTGGCCCACCCCTTCTAAAGAATATTAGCAGAACAGGGCCCCAATGTTCATTAGGTGGGACGGGCCAGCAGGGACGGCCGTAGCCCCGCCCCCAGTGCACAAAAACACATATTTAGAATATGAAATGACCTACAAATCCGGAAATTTTGGTAGATTTTTGCAGACATGTCAATGCACTTTTGATTCACGGAAAATACAGTAGTATTAATTTTTCTGGATTATGTATCTCTAAAAACATAATCATTTGTCTCTTTTTTATTTTACTAAAAACACATAACAGGTTTTGTGAAAGATTTGGCATTCTTTTCTAAAAATATACTGAACATAAACTGAAGTTCTCAAACACTGGCCCTGGCCCTGACCAGGATCACAAACAGCACCCAAGGCAAATTGCATAAAAGATGTCTGTTGTTTTTTCACCCGCATTTGATTGCGACATGATGGCAAACAAAGAGGGCACAAATGTAGGTATAGATCACATAGCTCTGAAAATATCTGATTACAGAAGTGTGCAAGGTCCATATCATGATCATCAATATACAATAAACTTCATAATTATAGTGTTACAGAATCACAATGAGATAAGTGACAAGTGAAACATATCTCCTGAAAGATATTGATAAGTGATTTAAGAGTAACTTGGATTAAAAATGTTGCTTTGGTTTAAGAGCTCCTTGTACTGGATAGAGGGTGAGTGGGGGAGGGGCATGGACTGCACAGTGTGGTCTATAGCACGGTACTCTCACCCAGGAAGTCTCCCATGTGCCTGCACTTACACTCGGCTATACACACTGCTGCTATAATGTGCCTGCACTCACAATCAGCTATACACACAGATCTTCATATCTGGTGAATTCGGATGAGGGCGCATCGGTGTGAGCCCATATCCCAATTCACTGCTGCACACAACAGAGCTTGCGGCCGAAGCATCAGTTTTTCGTGCGTTTTTTACGCCGGACTTAAAAATGTCCCCGCATCTCCAGCGCTACAGGGATTTATGTAGAGGCGGACTGCCTCTACATAAATCCCATGCGCGTCGATGCGCACAGCCGAAAAACTACGCCAGCTGAGGACTGGAGTAGGTTTTTGGCTTATCTTTTGGCGGAACGGATGGTGAATCGCGCGGACTCTGAGTCCGCACCCTCCGTTCCGCCCCCTTCACACCCCCTCCCCGCCCCCCCGGCGTACTCGGCGGAAAGTGCCGATTTGCGAATATTTTATTCGCAAATTGGCCATTTGCGAATAAAATAATGCGCAAATCGGCACTTTCCGCCGAAAATCATCCGTACGCCGGATGATACATGTCCCCCTATGTGTCCCCCTACACTCCGGACCGGATTCAATTCATTCATATACAACATATGTTTAGCATAAATCAAGGCCGTTGTTGCAAATTGCAATGACAGCCGTGATTTATGCTAAACATACGTTGTGAACATAGACTAAGAGATTGTCTATTTTATGATAACATTTTTGGTACGCTAAAGTGGTTTTCTGACCAAAATAGACTAATGAGTAGAGATTAGTGCAACTCAACCATGCTCAAGTCTTATTGTTCAGCATTTGAATACTGCTGGCTGAAGAAGTTGTATGCAGCCCTAAGGAGTCCTGGAAAAAATGGATACAGTCTATGGTCTTAGGCATGTTACAGTCTATGGCCTTGAGCATGTTAAAAAGGAGCTGAGCTGAAGTAGCACATAGCCACAAACTCCATTCAATGTGTGGTGTGGCCTGAACACCTGACCGGCGGTCACCTGACTTGCCAGTCAGTGACTAATGAGCTGTCCTGTTTAAAGATTATCAGTCTATTTTAGTTCGTGTTGTGCTCTATTCTGGTAAAAGTACATCTCAGTGGCAAAGTGCAGTTGTTATGGTACCATGTATAAGAGGAAAAAAATACAATGATGAGTCAGTGATGAGGAAACAATGCGATCAAGTTATATACATCAATATTTACTCCATAAATTTGTAAAATATGGATGTTAGAGACCACGCGTGAACCATGTATCCATCTTAAAGAGAATGTACCATCATCAGTATTGCACATGAATAGAATGGCGCCGTTTCAGGGAAGCCGATGCCATGGTCCTTTTTTGAACTGCGACCCAGTTCCCGCACACTGCACCAGTCTGTTACCTAGCACCGGCCCGGGCTGAAGCACTGGAGGTGGATCAGCCCTCCCTCAGTGGGAGGAAACCCCGTCCCTCTATGACGTGGTTCCATTTATTCTAATGAAGCCCCGGCACGGGGGTGACAGGTTCCCTGAAGGTACATTTGCTTTAAATAATAGACATTGCTGTTCCATTCGTTATTTGGCCTAATTAAGTTGTGCGCTTTATCTAGACAGATGTGATACTGAGAAAAACAACGGGTCTATAATATAAGATAAATGAGTAACTAGAAGGAAAATATTATTTTGATTGAGGCAAGAGTCTTCCCACTTTGGATTTCGCAGTACGTAGCTGGCTCACATATTTTCCGATGGATCATTTTCATTGCTCTTCACTCTGAACATAATTACGGCAGGTTTTACTGCTCTCTGTTGGGTAAAAGACATATTTTAATGATTAGTAATTACATGACATTTATTTGCAATCTGATTAAATACAATCCTCCGTGGTAAATCTGACCCATTCTGTATTTTGGGAATTGTAATAGAGCTGGATTGGTTTATTTTTTAGACTGGGGCTGCAATGAAATTCTGTATGATGGCGGGACAAAGTCTTAAAGGGAAACTCCAGGAGAAACGGATGCATAGTAAAAAAAAAATCCTACTGCTTACATTGCAAGCCATTTTCACATCAGCCTCTTGTCATCGCAGTGACAAGATGATATTATACCCACTGACAAACGCCAAAACATAAGCACCTCTTAACTTCTGTCCACCCACAACAGTAGGGGATCTCTTTATACTATTTACTCATTTTCAATTAAAGGGTAGCTGAGGGAGCAAAAATAATTGTCAATCACCACCCACTTTTCTACTAGATGGCCCATCTGTAGTGCTACTGACACAGACAGCTTCTCCAAGTGTAATGTCTATAATGCAAACATGCATTAGTGTACACATCAGGCAGGGCACAGTATCACTATCACTGCATGCAGCAGCACAACCAACATGTTACTGTGCCAGGATCAGAGCTTGAGCAGTGCTGCAGTTCCCAACACAGCCATTGGTGGCAGCAGAGGGGCTATGTCTAAATGGCTCATGCTGTTTGATTCATTTAAGTCTAAGCTTGTTCTTAGTTTAGTTGGCTTAGTGTACATCACAATTGTGCCCCAGCCTTAGATAAAGCCCTGTTTCTATTCATGCTGCAGGATTGACAAAGGGACTAAAGCCTTTTAGTGAATTGGTGCAAGCATTGCGCTAAAATTTACACTTGTCCCAGAGCAGGTGTATGTTTTTGCCTGGTTTAATTTTTCCAGGCGTTAACCATCATAAAAGAGGCGTGGAAGGAAGCCATGTCTTCTCCCTACCTTGACACACCACCAGTGCCCATCCATAAGTTGATCCGGGATTATGGCAGGCGTAAATTGGGGAGAAGACCACAATCTCTGCCCTCCCCATAGCGCACTACCGAGGCACATCATTAATAAATATACCCTTTAAGCCATACTAATCTTTCCCTAAAGCCACAACTTTTTCCAATATGCCACATACCTTTGCCAAATAAGAAACAAAACGTGTCTAAAAAGTGTCTAAAAGTTTTTTGTTTTTTTTTACAAATTGCCCCATAAGTCTTGTGCATTTCTAATAATAATTCTACCCCTGCACATTTTACAACTGTGAAAGGCAGAATTAATTACAATTTACAAACTATTTCTACCTTCTTTGGTCCTAACATGAGCTTCAGCTGCCTAATTATAGTGCCATAAAAAGTACATTAGTGGATACTAATAGATAGAAGGAGTCTGTAATAGTGAAAACCTAACTTGGATCCAGGTGTTAGGGGTGGCTATGGGAGAGGGACGGTAACGGGAGACAGTAATGGGAGGGTGGTGGTGAGTATTTTACTTACGTACTTCCCTACCAGATAAAACTAGCTTGATCTACTGTACACATATATACTGTACACATATATTCCAATCTTATCACTCCACAAGTTCCCATAAATGTATGTATATCACAGTAGACCCATCATGCATCATATATACGACCACAAATATTTAATTACCCGGCCATGAAAACAGTGATGAGTTTCCCCGGCACAAGACACTATTTCAAAGTTCAGGATACATCGCCTACAGCCAGAGCTGGAGAAGAGCGGTTTTCAAAGCACAAGAAAAGATTCAGCCTCTGGGCAGCTACTTGCCACTATTAGCCATTGTGCCCTTTTACCTATTCATCTTGGCAAATTGTCTACAAGTCAAGGATAACAATTCAATATCGGAAAGTGAAGACTTTTGGCAATAAGCTTCAAGAACGGAAATGTCACCCTACTTATTATTACCGTCGCTGAAAATGTGACGCGGTGACATAACATGGAGAGACAATATGACTCTCCAATTATGTCAGCAGGAGATTAAGAGAGGAGGAAACATCTCCGGGAGTTTGCAGAATGGCTAATAACATGATTTCCTATGTAAACGCCAGGGATCTAAATCATGGGGATGTGTCAGGCAGGAATGTTACATTGCTACTTGAAGTTCCTCCGAAATTTCCATGGAACATTACAAACAAGGCGCGGACCTTTGAGCAGCCTCTGAATGCCATGTTTCACCGGCTGTAAAACTGCATCTTACAAAATAATCCATGTGATACCGGCCTTAATGAGCGGAACAGTATTCACATTTATCATTGTGTCATTTGCACGCTGAAAGTCATTGCTTTTTACTTTGTAGTCTTAAAAAGTGATTTTCTCCTCCACACATTAGGTCGAAGCAGGATTTTATGTAGTGTTGATGCTGCCATATGCGTTGCAAATGAATATTCTAACTATATGCACTTTTTTTTTTAAGAAGTGTGTTAATTTATAAAGGAATTAAGTCATGAATAAATAGTTTCTAAATGCTTAAGAATTTACTTATTTATTTCATTTTTTTTTTTTCATTATTATTTTTTTATAGAAATGGCAGCACGCTTACTGATGGTTTTTGGCTGGTTTTGCAGCTCAGTCAATTTTAAGGCAGTAAAAAGTTAAAGGAGAAGTCCAGTGATTAATAAAGTCTAGAAGCTGGCAGGGGGAGGGGGAAGATTGATTACAAGTACTAACTTACCTCACCCTGTGCCTGTGGTGAGTGGCAGGACCGGCCGCAGGACCCCTGCCGGGGTCCAGGATTTCTGGAGCTGACACATCACAACCCAGCTGATGGACTGGCTGCTCAGCCAGTCAGAAACTGGAGCCAGATGCCCATCCAGTCACTAGTTGGCTGAGCAGCCAGTCCATCAGCTGGGACAGGAGCTGGGACATCATCACAACTCGGGGGTCCCGAGGCCGGTCCCGCTGCTCACCACGGGGCGCGTGAAGAGGTAAGTATCATCTATCTATGCGTCTATCTACCTATGGGTGCACCTGGATACATACGGGGGAGAGGGGCAATTAACTAATGGGAAAACACCTATCTATCTATCTACGTGCTGGCCATCTGAATTTTTTGCCAAGAGCATGGAAATACCTTGTCTGGGCCATGCATGTATGCTACAACTATCATTGACTAAACTGCGTAATAACTCTGTAAAAAAAAAAGGATAAAATATTCATTGGCACCGAAGAAACATTTGTGAGTACAGAATTTCCAAATTTTTTTAGATTTTGTTTTGATTGATTACCTAGAGTGTAAGGTAAATCAAGCATATTACAGCCCTTCCACATGGTGAGTCTTGTCAGGAGTTAATTGACTGTACTAATTCCATCAATTATTAAAAAACACAATTAGTTTCAATATATTAAAGTCAATGTGTAAACTCATTTCCCCTAGATTTTTGAATTTACTTTCTAGTCCCAATGCAGGATGAAGCAGCTCAAATGGAGCAAAGAGTTATTGTATATGAAACAACCTGCTACATAGCATCTTCACTTACTCTGGTCACCAGCACATGGCCTCTATCAGAACTAGAGATGAGCGAACCGGGTTCGGGTTCGAGTCCATCTGAACCCGATCGTTCGGCATTTGATTAGCGGGGGCTGCTGACGTTGGATAAAGCTCTAAGGTTGTCTGGAAAACTTGGATACAGCCAATGACTATATCCATGATTTCCACATAGCCTTAGGGCTTTATCCAAGTTCAGCAGCCACCGCTAATCAAATGCAGAAAGTTCAGGTTCGGATCGACTCGAGCATGTTCCAGGTTCACCCATCTCTAATCAGAACTAACAAGCTGCTCTGGCCTCCACATATATACCATAGATGAGCAAGCAATTGTGGCCTCCTGCTTCTAATAGTTTCATAGGCCAACTACATGCCATCCTGCACCTATACTTTTTTTTTTTACAAAGTAAATTTTGCTCTTTCCAAAGTCATTTCATAGCATTGTGGCACAGGATCAAAATGCACATAAAATCATGGTCAAGCTTTTCTTAAACCTAAGCTGGTGTTACCACAGTCCACAGCCATCATTCTTGCTGTTAGCCATCAAGACAGGGCATGGCATCATTGATATGTACCATGGGCAATCAGTGCATAGAATATCAGCACATCGACACATTATAACAGGCAGTATGTATATATTGTATATTATAACAGTACATCCATATAAGATCTAGGGTTACTTCTCCAAGATAATGGAACAATCTCCCAGCCGAGGAAGGCGGAGGGAAAAGGGAACACCTAATATAGATCATCTGATCTAGGTTTCTCTTTTGTTCATCCACTTTGAATTGTGTTAAAGGATTTAAGGGGTTATCCAGTGCTTCAAAAACATGGCCACTTTCTTTTAGAGACAGCACCACTCTTGTTTCCAGTTTGGGTACAGGTTTTGTAATTCAGTTACATTGAAGTGAATTGAGATTAATTGCAAACCACACCTGAACTGGCGACAAGAGTGGTGTTGTCTCTGGAAGAAAATGGCCATGTTTTTGTAGCGCTGGATAACCCCTTTAAATAACTAATATAACTAATAACTAGAGTGGATCGAGCACTAAAATGTGAGTGCTTCTTACTTAAATGGAGCATGTTTCAATGTTCAAGTGCTCGACCCGAGTGACGAGTCCCAAGGAAAACAATGGGAGACTTGTGCATTTAACCAGGAGAGTGTGTGTGTGTGTGTGTGGGGGGGGGGGGGCATAGATGATCAGCGGCTGAGGCAAAACACAGCATTATACATTTAAAACTTGTTGAAAGGCTCCTCAGGGCTTTGTAACCCAAGAAGCTGAGCAGCATGTACTCGGTTGAGCATCGAGCATTAAGCACCATGCATATTGGCTCATTTCTACTAATACCACTATTTTTGAAAGCTCTTTCTGTGCAGCATTTTTCAATTGTACATAAACCATAAATAAATATGCCCCCCCCCCCAAAAAAAAAAAAAAAAAAAAGAAGAAGAAAAAAGCCAGTTTACCTTAAAGGAGTGGGTATAGGTCTGATGAAGGGACTTTTTATGACCAGACGGGCTGTGCCACCACATAGGATGTGGACAGCTAGGGGGTGCCCGGCAGTGCCCGACAGAGCCAGGCCACATGGACTCATGGCATCATCTTCCTAGTAACCTGAATCATGATAAAAGACCCTCTTCCTTCCCTCCCCCCTTCCCCAGGGCTGAACTGAGTGAGGTCCGGGGGCATGGGGAGGAGGGCACTTTTATCAAGATTCACCCTGTTGTCAAAAAGATCTAGAAACTGCCCTGATCTGATGTCCCACTCTCTGGCTCCGTGTTTGGCTTAGAGGGGAACAGGATTTCAACAACAAGTTATAAATGCGAAGTCCCATGAAAAAAAAAAAGCCTGACAGGGGAATGCAGGAACTTAAAGGGGTATTCCTCCCAAGAGCTAAAAAAAAAAAAATGCTCCCAAACCGTCTCCCGTCTTCCTTCTTCCTAGCTGCTTCCGTTCCATAGTTACAAGTTTTTTAAAAAGCCGAACTATATCTAACATGGCGCCGGCCAGAAAACTACATCTCCAATCATGCAATGCTTATGTCTCATTGGTACATGATGTAGCAGAGCTGATAGCCACAAGATATAGTAGAGTTGAGTGAGTTGCATAGCAAGGTTGAGTGCCACATAGCAGAGCTGAGCGCGCCACATAGTAGAGTTGAGCGTGCCACGTAGCAGAGCTGAGCGTGCCATGTAGCAGAGCTGAGCGTGCCACATAGCAGAGCTGAGCGTGCCACATAGCAGAGCTGAGCGTGCCACGTAGCAGAGGTGAGCGTGCCACATAGCAGAGCTGAGCGTGCCACACAGCCAGTGACGAGTTGCTGGGGGGGCGGGGGGTGCCATGCCCCAGTCTCCTCCCATCTTCCACAGACAGAGGGGCAGCAGTAATCCATCCCCGGTGATGGCTGCTGGCCGGTGCTGCTGCTCCCGGAAAGACCCGAGATACATGTAAGCTGCAGGAAGACAATGTCAGAGGGCACAGTGTGGGGACCATAGGTGAGCTCAGGGGCAGGGGCACAAAGGTGACCAGTGTCTCTCGACTCAATCCCCCCAGATCAGCAGCAGCTGTCAGTGTCCTCCCTCACTTCAATGGGCAGGGTTAGAAGCCAGCCCATTGAAGAGAGGGAGGGCACGTGATTCCGTCTCAGAGGGACGGGGCCAGGAGCAGGGAGTGGAGACGGGTTGGTCTGAGTTTTGATGATTCTATGCAAATGGTGGGGGTGAATGCATCTAGATAACAGCAAAACTGTGCAAAATCCATAATGGATTGATATTGGAAAGATGGAAAGCTACAGGTGGGCAACGTATTAATGCAAAAAATTTTTTTTTGGGGGAAATACCCCTTTAATAAACAATGTATACTTACCTATCCCTGTGCCTCCATAGCACCACTCCCGGGTCCTGCTGATGGCTGCCGGCTGTCATTTTCAGCTGGAATCAAGCTATGTCATGTACTTGACTATCGTGACCCCGCTTCAGGTCACTGATGGCTGAGAGGGCAATTGCTCAACCAGTTATGTGAGTTTGCAACTGGAGAAGTTGTAGGAGGCTGCGGGCTGTCAGTTGGACCTGGGAGCGGTGCTACGGGACACAAGGATAGGTAAGTATACATTGTTTATTATGTAGTTGTCACATGTAGTTGTCAATTTATTTTACATTTTGTCAGGAGGAATAACAGAGGGAATAAACTATACACAGTCCTGGGAAAAGATACTCCAGTCTTATGGGGACATGACAGACATGTCAGGAGAGCTGAAGGGTCCGTTTTATTGCAGACAATTTAGGCCTGGATGCAGAGAATTGTGACCTGTTTTTCTCCCTTTGATTTCACAGTTGATTGTTAACATAGTCTCTGAGATTCGGCCGCTGTTCCACAGGAGTGAAGTGATAAATTGAGATTATCTCTAATAAGCATGTTAGCTTCTGATGTATTAACCAGAAAAAAACACAATGCTCTTTCAGAATATCAGACAGAATACTGATGTTCTTACAAGCTGTAAAGCGCCTGTAGTCAGTTATCTAGAAGAGTTCATTAGGCTCTCTATGCAGTGTAAAAAAGGATAGGAAGCAAGACTGGAGTAATTCATTGTCTTATGACTCAATTCTAATCATTTCAGTCAGTGTGACTGACAGAGAAATGCTTTCCACTGTGATTGAGAGTATTGATTTCTCAACCCCTTTTGGGGCAAACTGGAGATACACAATCACACAACCTTCACTTTCAAAAAACCTCTTCATCTGCCTTAATCATCTGATCGATAATCAGCATCAGGATTCTGGATCTTCACACAAGCCTTCATCCAACGTCTTTATTTTCATTCCAGCATTGCCTTATGCATTTGCTGAGTCAAGAAGAGCTGAAAAGAGACAAAAACAGAACAGCGGGTTAAAACAAAAGATGCCTCTGCCTCTTATTAGTACGAATCTTAATTTATGTCCTAATGTTTTCATTTAAATTTGATGCATTTTTTTATTGTTTACCATTTGTGTCAATTTTTTTATTCATCATTTTGGGTTTAAGGTAATTATTATTATTATTATTATTATTATTATTATTATTATTATTATTACTATTACCATTATTATATATCGCTTTATTTATATTTTAAACCTATAACTTTAGTTTTCTAAAAAAAAAAAATATTATTTGATACTTGTTCATAGATAAGAAGGGAGCAATTAAGAGATAGATAGATAGATAGATAGATAGATAGATAGATAGATAGACAGACAAAAAAAACAGAAGGTGTAGCAGCAACCCACAGATGTAAGGGCCTACCATATATACTCCTCCCAGTGTACACACGGTAAACACCTGCTCTGTAGATATTAAAAGTGAGGATCTTAGCAAACTATTTGATCAAACAGAGTGTACCATGTCATCAGGGTTAAGGCATCTAGATAGAAAGATAGATTTTTGGCTCACAGTTTTTCAAAATTAAGACTTGGTTTAAGAGCATTGCTTTGGTTTAAGATCTCCCTGTACTGGGTGGGAGTGCGAGTGGGTGAGGGTAATGGTCTGCATAGCGGGGTCTGCAGCACTGTACTCTGACCCAAGAAGTCTCCCTCACCTTCCAAATCATGGCAGATCCACTTCAGGCTGGGGCTTACATAAGGGGACAGGACTTTGGGAGTAATCTCTGCATAGCTGTATCCCCTCTCTCCCCAGACAGAGAGTGCTGCATGTATGTGCATATATGTCCTGCTCATTCCTTCATGCTCCCTGCAGTCTCTGTCCGCCCTTGTGTTTCCCATCCTCTCCATTACTGTACAGTAACTTATAATATCACATATTTTGCTGTTTCTGAATGTTTGTTTCATCTGTTTTACATGTTATTCAGAATAATAAATCATTATTTTTGGGGTGTGGAACCAATTGTCTGCATTTCTATGATTTCCTATGGGAAAATTTGCTTTGGTTTAAGAGTGGATTTGGATTACAAGCACGGTCCCGGAACGAATTATGCTCCTAATCCAAGGCACCACTTCATTATAAGACAAAATAGGTATACTGGTGCAAATAAATGTGTACAAAAATTATTGCAGCACTCCAATAAAGTAAAGTAAAATGGTGGTTAATTCACCCAAGTGGACGCAACATTTCAGCCCACACCATGTGGACCGTGTGGAGATAGATAGATAGATAGATAGATAGATAGATAGACTGGTGATAAACAAATAGATAGTTAGATAGATAGATAGATAGATAGATAGATAGATACATGCATACATAGATACATAAATAGATAGGAGATAGATAGATAGATAGATAGATAGATAGACTGGTGATAAACAAATAGATAGTTAGATAGATACATGCATACATAGATACATAAATAGATAGGAGATAGATAGATAGATAGATAGATAGATAGATAGATAGATAGATAGACAGGAGATAGATAGATAGGTAGATAGATAGATAGATAGATAGATAGATAGATAGGAGATAGATAGATAGATAGATAGATAGATAGATAGATAGATAGATAGATAGATAGGAGATAGATGATAGATAGACTGGTGATAAACAAATAGATAGTTAGATAGATACATGCATACATAGATACATAAATAGATAGGAGATAGATAGATAGATAGATAGATAGATAGATAGATAGATAGATAGATAGATAGGAGATAGATAGATAGATAGAAAGATAGGAGATAGATAGTAGATAGATAGATAGATAGACAGGAGATAGATAGATAAGTAGATAGATAGATAGATAGATAGATAGATAGATAGATAGATAGATAGATAGGAGATAGATAGATAGATAGATAGATAGATAGATAGATAGATAGATAGATAGGAGATAGATAGGAGATAGATAGATAGATGCTAGATTAAAGAGTGAGAGAGAGAATAAGAATGTTGTTGATAGGTGATAGATCTCTGGAGTGATTTCCAGTTTCCGGTTTGCAGGAGATACTTATATGAATCATACATCTTGCAGTCTCATATCTGTTAGATATACTTAAGAAAAGTTATACTGATGCTCACACATATACTGTTACTTTATGGATTTGGTTGCTTTACTTTACTTTGTTCAAATAATTATATTTATTTACTTATTTATTTCCAATGTTTGACAAAGGAGCAACGGCCACAACTTCATCTCATAGTTGCCTAAGTGTGAAGTGTCCGTAATTAACATTTCCTGGTGTTTAGCCAGTTTTGAAATTGAATTATGAAAGCATAAAAACATATAATCTAACATAGACTCTGTGAAGACTGAAGTCTTTATTCTGCTGCTTTCACAAGAGCCATTCAATATAATCACTGCATTCATCCCAATTAGAAGAGCAAAGTTCTGTGGACTTCTTCTATGTTCCGTCGACTAATGTCAAGAAGCACAGTGCTCGGCGCTAATTCCTCAAGTGAAAGCAGCAGAGGTTTCCCACAGCAGCAACTTGATTTAAATTACAGAGCCCATCTATTATGCCTTTTTTTCCTCTGGCTGTGAAATATCGCCGTACAGTAGCTTTGTTCTGACCCTTTCTCCAAAGCCCTTCCTTAAAGTGTGACTAATATCGTACAGGTTGACAGCTAACTTCAACATCAGACAACACAAAAAAATTGAAGACACTTTTTATCCTCTTGCCGATCTGCGAGTGTCTGAATAAGCCTCGTCAACTTCATTACAAACTCATCATCTCTTGTGTAGATAATGATAGCCTAGACTGGTGGGGAACTTAGTCACTTGTTGTTTTTACCGACTCTTTCTGCCTTCAGGCCAAGCATCTGTGGGGATAATGAATGGAGTGATTCTTTTGGCACAAAACAAAGGACTCTTAGGGTGAGTAAAGGCCCATGGCGTCAGTCTAGCCCTCACTCCCAGAGCCAAAAAATTCTTTGTTACAAATGTGTTCTTGGAAAATAGCTCTGAAGTAACTAAGGAAGTTAAAGGACAGAGTAACTTTGTCCTGTTGTATAGTAGGTTAGGTTTTCGGATGGTGTCTGCACCACATTCCAGCTCTGGATCTGATTGGGAATTTTTATTCTAGAATTTTGAGGTGAATGATTGAAGCACTGTGCTCAACTGAAACTTTCAAATCAAGGTGAGAGAAATCCAAGTTTTAACATTAAAAAAAATAAGATTGATTGGCTCCTTCCCAACACAATGATTTCTGGTAACACCATTGTGAGACAAGTTATGTTTTTGATGCCAATAATAATGTACCATTTAATGTATCGAAAAAAAAAAATTCAAAGTGTATTAGAGGGGCGGAATGAAAAAAAAAATAAATTGCGATAGTAAGAAATTAAAAGATAACTTTTTTTCTGCCCTTTAGAACCCTTACAGAGATACCACATTTATAAAATAAAAGTTTGCATCGCCACACTTTGACATCCATTACTTTTTTCCCATCAACTGGCTAATGTGAGAGCTTTATATAGTTTTTTGTGTGTTTATTTATTTTGAAGGGGCATAGAATTAGTACTTATATTTATTGGTACCATGTCGTGGTGTCCATACAGTGGAGAAGGCAAGTATTTCATGCATCACTACTACTATTTTGCAAGTTTTCCCACCTACAAAGAATGGAGAGATCTGTAATACTTAAAATCTTGTGATACATGGCCCACTCCATCCTCCCTTCAATATGGTTTAGTCATCCTGTCTCCTTTGCATAAAAACACCCCCAAACTATGATTTTTCCACCCCCATTCTTCACGTTTGGGACTGTGTTATTGGGGTTGTACTCATCCTTCTTCCTCCAAACACAGCGAGTAGAGTTGATATCAAAAAGTTTTATTTTAGTCTCATCTAACCACATGACCTTCTCCCATACCAGATAGTTGTTGGCAAACTTAAAACTTTCCTAGACATGTGCTGGCATAAGCAGGGGGACCTCACATGCCCTGCAGGATTTTACTATTATTAATCTTTGAGACTGTGGTCCCAGATCCCTTCAGGTCACTAACCAGTACCTCCTGTATAGTTCTGGGCTAATTCCTGACCATTTTCAGAATCATTCTTACCACACAAAAGAAGATCTTGCATGGAGCCCCAGACCAAGGAAGATTGACAGTCATCTTGTGTTGTTTTCATTTTGTAATAATTATCCTGTAGCCCATCCAAGCCTTGTGCAGGTCTACAAATTCATCAACTGGTCTCCTTAGACAGCTCTTGGCCTTTGATAGAGAGGTTGGAGTATGATTGATAGACTGTGTGGACAGGCGGGTTTTTTTTTAACACAGGAAAGCACAGGCCTTGATAAATAATTTGGGGGGGGGGGGGGTTGGGGGGCTAGTGGAGCTATATTTTTGGTGAAAAATGCAAAAAAATCACACATGATATTTGTGGCTAAAAAAAGATACTGTAGCTGATATAAACCACGCCCCAACCACGCTTCCTCCAGGATTAAAAAAATGTGCAGCCAAATGTGCAGTCAAAAATAGCACAAACAGCTTGATAAATGCTGCGAAAAAATATATTCAGTGCCCCAAAACACCTTTTTTTGCCAAAATAATTGTGCAGAAAGAATAATACTAGAGATGAGCGAACCGGGTTCGGGTTTGAGTCAATCAGAACCCGAACATTCGGTATTTGATTAGCGGGGGCTGCTGAAGTTGGATAAAGCTCTAAGGTTGTCTGGAAAACATGGATACAGCCAATGACTATACCTATGATTTCCACATAGCCTTAGGGCTTTATCCAAGTTCAGCAGCCAACGCTAATCAAATGCCGAAAGTTCGGGTTCTGATCGACTCGAGCATGCTCGAGGTTCGCTCATCTCTAAATAATTCATATGCCACTTTGTCTCTCACAGTGAAGTGTACATGCAATAAAATTACATTCCTCTCCGTATTTCAAATGATGACTTGATAAACCTTAATACTTCTGTCTCTTTTGTGCTCTGGCAGGTTGTAATTGGGGGTACTACCCCCTCAAGCTGCTATAACATCCCCTTGGCATCCCACAATTAAGTTAAAGGGGGTTAATTGGGTGACAGAGGTGCCCCTTCACTTAGACATTTGAGAAGTTAAAATTCAGGATTGCAAGGTATCCCCAATCCTGATGACTGCAGGTGGGTGTCACTTGTATAACATAGTTGCAATTACCGCAATGGAGTGGGCTCCGCTCCCGATCCCACACCATTTTTTCCCTGCTATACATTCATGGTAACCATCTATGAATTTACATGCCAGAATACAACATATAGACTGGGATTAGCTTAATAAAACAGCCCCTTTAAGTTAATCTATTCTACATCTGTTATATGTTATGGCCAGTAATAAATGGACTCAGTGGCTGCAACATCCATTCCCAAATTCATAAAAAGTCATTAATTAAAGAAAAATAATAGTAAAAGATATTGGAGAATAAAACAGTTATGGACTTTCTGCACTTAAATAATCTCAGGCTATATTACATAGCATAACAATAAATATTTTGGAATGTTTTACATGACAAGATTTACGCATCGTTGCTTATCATTTTTATGCCACCAATATTATTAGTGCAGCTTTATGGGGAGTACTTACAAGTAATGCTCTTAAAATGTATGTGTATGTGTTTTAATAAGTGCAGGGTGAGAACATTACCATATTTATTCTTCCCGGAACAAATGATTATTGCGAACATGTAGTTATTATTTTTATCAAGCTGCCACCATCTAAATCCAAGTGATACTACATAACCTGAATATCTAAATGAGGCAATGGGCACAGAGCAATGATAAGTACTTGTGCCACCTGATGAACAGGATATCATATGACTTCAATTGCAGTTTTACACACTTTCAAGCTTCTTCTCATCTTCACCTTTCATTGGTAATACGATATAATATCTTCTATACCAGTCAACTTTCGATGTGAAGAGACACGTGTAACTAAAGAAGCATCCCAAAGCAAGGTCCCCCATGGGAGACACATTAAAGATGCACTAACATGAACACTTCAGGCAAAAACTGATCCACTGTGTTATCCATGGCATGGAGCCAAAAGATGCATGACACAGGGAATATCACAGGTTTTTTTGTTACCTTGGGTTATGAATTGTCCTCTTGCATGCATTAGGCTAAAGACTAGAGATGAGCGAACCTGGAGCATGCTCGAGTCGATCCGAACCCGAACTTTCGACATTTGATTAGCGGGGGCTGCTGAAGTTGGATAAAGCCCTAAGGCTATGTGGAAAACAAGGATATAGTCATTGGCTGTATCCAAGTTTTCCAGACAACCTTAGAGCTTTATCCAATGTCAGCAGCCACCGCTAATCAAATGCCGAACGATCGGGTTCAGATAGACTCGAACCCGGTTCGCTCATCTCTAGTTCTGATGCCAGAGGCCATGGGCTGGTGACCAGAGCTTTATCAAAGTTCTGCAGCCCCCGCTAATCACATACCGAACATTCGGGTTCGGATCGACTCGAACCCGAACCCGGTTCGCTCATCTTTACTAAAGACAGAATAATAGTTTTATTATTTTTTGGGTGTTCCACATAAACAGCCCTCATTGAGCACCATAAAGTTCTGCTCTATCTATCTATCGTATTAATATTGATATAAAAAAAATACTGTTGCTGTCAGGGGTTGACTCAGGAGACCCTGTTCCCCCTTCCAATCATCAATTAAGCTCACTGAGCACTGAAAAGAAGTAAGAATAAAACCACTTGAAAAAAATATTTTTAGGGGGTAAATGGTGTTGGGCAAGGGATTGAGATTATATAAAAGGTTTGATTGGGGAAACAATGTGCGATAGACCTGTATAGTTATAACATTTTAGGTCCAGCAAAGGGTTGTGAAACTGTTTCTAACAAATGAATTAAACACAGTTGGTGAGGATCACATAAAGATACGCCTAGCACACACTACTAACTACAGAGAACACATGTTTAATGGCAATGGCCATGTTCATGTACCATGGCAGGAGCAATGTTTAGTAAGTTGGGCCTGGTTAATGGGGACATTAGTGCTCTTCTAGAAACTTTGGGTGGATTTTAGTACTACAGTGTTATTCTTTTCTCGATAGTTCTCCAACCTACTTTTTAATTGTATGACAATATATCCCAGCAATGTCTACTTGCAGCAAATTTAGTGTTAGGGCCCTTTTACATGGAGCGATAATCAGCCATATCAGCCAGATTCAGCCAATTATCGCTCCGTGTAATAGGGACAGCGATCAGCGGTGCCGAATGCATGCAGAGCACAGGAGAAGACTGGAAAAGTGGACAGGTAAAGTATTAACTGTTTGGGCAAGTGCTACACATTACTAACAATGTCTGTGAAGCCCTTGCTGAACGATTATCGGGCTGTGCAGATCGACGCTCATTTACAATACTGATCGGGTCTTCATCAGCCCGTCTAATAAGACCCTTACACTGGACTGCTGTTTGGGGCAACAGTATTGAGATGCAAGGGACTGGGAGGCAGTTTTCCAAAATAGACGTACAATAGACTGCAGTTCTGTAGGTGACTCTTGGGACTCTGGATGACCTGCAGATGTATGTTTGCTTCAGCATAAAGATAGGCTTTCAGGTCTTGTTTTTGAGTTAGATCTATTTTTGCAGCAATAAGCGAGCTTACACAATATATGGTAGGTGGTCTGAGTGTTATGGCTGATAGGTATATGTAACATATTAACATAACCCTTATGGGTAGGATGAGATCTCTTGTATAATTTGGCAGTATTATTTTTCATATTGACCAAATGGCAAAATCTTTTTTTTTTTTGTTCCACTTTGGCTCCTAGAAGTTTGGACCTGTAGTTGTAATAAGCCGCTCTTATGCAGGACAGCATATTAAGCTGACAGATCTGCTTTACTATGGAGATTTCCTGATAATAGCTATTGTCCTAGTTTACAGGAAATACGAATGGCAAATCCTGTAGTGATCTTCTGTTATGCCTGGTTAATAAGCTCCTAATTCCAGACTTGTCTCCATGTTTCCTTAATTAAACAATGCACATTGCAGTTTATTTCGAGGCCACACGAGTGGTGTCTACCAACTGAACAGATTAATGTAATGTTGTGCTACCTTTGACCCTGCATCCTTGAGTCTCCTGATTCTATGTCACTGCGCATAGCAATGTAATAGAGTTGAGGTGAAGCTAATAGCCTGTCCTATTCTGACTGTCATGCTCTATCACTGTAACTTACTGCATAAGGTCCCCAAAGTGGTCACACTTGTCTTCCTGCACATATACTGAAGAAACTTAATGTATGCAGAAACTACCTTCAGCATCACTGTATAAACTAATTTTTTTTTTTATCGCTGGTGTTATTAACCCTTTGAGGACCAGGCCCAAAATGACCCAGTGGACCGCGCAAATTTTGATCTTAGTGTTTCCGTTTTTCCCTTTCCCCCCTTCTAAGAGCTCTAGCACTTTCAGTTTTTTATCTACAGGGCCATGTAAGGGCTTATTTGTTACAGGAATAGTTGTACTGTGTAATGGCGTCATTCATTTTACCATAACATGTATGATGGAATTCCAAATATATTATTTATGAAGATATAAATTGGTGAAATCGCAAAAAAGAATGCAATATGGTAACAATTGGGGGGTTCCTGTGTCTACGTAATGCATTATATGGTAAAAGCGACATAATGCAATTATTCTATAGGTCAGCCCGAACACAACCATATGCAGGTTACACAGATTCTCTAATGTTATATATTTTTTTAAAATGAAATCCTTTTTTTTTGGCAATTAATTATAAATAAAATGGGACTATTGTGACGCTTATAACGGTTTTATTTTTTCACCTACGGGGCTGTATGGGGTGTCATTTTTTCCGTCACGATCTCTGGTTTTTATTAATACCATATTTGTGAAGATCGGACGTTTTGATCACTTTTTATACATTTTTTTTATATATAATGTAACAAAATCGGTAATCCGCGCACTTTCCCCCCTCTTTTCGTGTACGCCGTTTACCGTTCGCAATGACGCTTGTTATATTTTAATAGATCGGACAATTACGCACGCTACGGTATATTATTTGTTTATTTGTTTATTTATTTTTGTATGTTTTATTTATATAATGGGAAAGGGGGGTGATTTCAACTTTTATTAGGGGAGGCGTTTTGGGGTAGTGTAATAGTGTTTTTAACTTTTTTTTTTTTACACATTTGAAGTCCCTTTGGGGGACTTTTACATCCAGTACTTGGATTTTTACACTGATCATTGCTATGCCATAGGCATAGCATTGATCAGTGTTATCGGCAATCTGCTCATTGAGCCTGCCTGTGCAGGCTCAGTGCAGCAGATCGCCGATCGGACTGCACGGAGGCAGGTAAGAGACCTCCGGCAGTCCGTTTTACCGATCGGGACCCCCGCAGTGACACTGCGGGGGTCCCGATCGGTAAGTGACAGGGGACTCCCCCTGGCACCTATACTTAAACGCCACGATCGCGGCGTTTAGGAGTTAATGACATGCGGCAGCGCGATCACTCCAGCGTGTCATTACCGGTGAGGTCCCAGCTGCTGATTGCAGCCGGCCCCCACCTGCTATGAAGTGCGCTCCGCTCCGGAGCACGCTTCATAGCGGGAGAAACACCCAGGGCGTACAGTTGCGCCCTAAGTCGTCTGGGGACAGACTTCCATGGCGTAACTATACACCCTGGGTCGTCTAAGGGTTAATAATTCTTTTTTTTTTAATTCTCGTTTAATTTAATACATCCTTTATATTTACCAAAGAATTAGGCTTTTTTCAATATTCCATTTAATGAATATTAAATTAGCATAAATGACAAAGCCTGGAATCTTTCAAAAAAGTATTTAAGTATAATTATAAGTCTTTTACTATAATTATTACGTGAGAACTAAGTCTGGATTCTGTTTTTTTAAAACACCATTTAAGCAAGAAAAAAAAAAACTAAGACCAGATTGGGCTAGTTAGGTCTGTTTTACGCCTGCAACCTCTTGATCTCTCGTGGACAGTTTCACATTAAAGTATTATGGACACATTTTTTATCAGTACTATGACCCCTAAGCTCTGGTCTGACCTTCAGTCTCATGACCCAAACAGACACCTGTAGAAACCCGCGGTCAGGCCAGGACTCGTCCGTAATATGCTTGTGTATACAAATGAGTGAGCAGAAGCTGTTAATCTGCCTTTGGTCAAAACTTTTTAAAAAGTTATGGTTTGGAATATAATTAAACATTGGGCAGTTTGTTTTTTAACCAAACCTGCTAGATTAGTGCCGACCACATGGAAGGGACCACATGACTTCAGGATAGCCCATATCTCAGTCCATATTCTTGGTGGACTTTCACCCACTTAACACTTTTGATGTAGTCTAAAAGTTTTAGAGAGGCACATGCCCTGGTCTGTTGTACTCCTGGCTCTCCACACCTTTTCCATGTGACATTATGCCTACTTGACCCTTTGATTGACAAAAAAAAAGGCCCAATTGCTAGTGGCAACCCTGTATGACCATTATGCGCATGGGCTATTAATGTATCTCATGGCGCACAACTCCTTGCTTGCTCTTCCCTCGCTATTCCTCCCTGATTGACCTACAAGGTATAGGAGGAGCTAGATGGTGGGGGCAAATGACGAGCTATGCCAGACTGTGACCTTGAGCCACTCAGCTCCACCTCCCTGACACTTGGCTGAGAAATTAGCTCCAGGAAATCTACAGTATGACTTACATTTATCTAGTGCCAGTGGCATAACAAGAAATGACTGGGACCCGTAACAAACTTTTGATGTCCCCCCCCTTCCCCTGGACTGACCACAAAGCCATCAAATTTAGTCATAACTGCATACGTGCAAGTGCTGGTCGGGAGTGCTTGCAGTTAAAGGGACATTTGCAGAACCCGGGAGGTCCACTCTGCCACCGGGTGCTGCAAATGATGACTCAGGGGGGCTCAGTATTTTGCGGGAGCATACCCCGGGCCCCCATGATGCGACAGGCTCAATAGCAGCCGTTATGGCTGCTACAGTGGTAGTTACGCCCCTGTCCAGTAGTGTCTGCAGTGAGAATTAAGTATAGCTCATGGGTTCCCTTTAACTTTGGTTAAAATGACCTTGGTGAAAGGGGCTTCAGGCTGCAATTCTAGTCCAGTCTGGAGACCATCAATATTCCATTCATCCATAGTTTTTTTTTCCCACATGAAAATAGGAAGTGTATTTTTTGGGGGGTCATTTGGTTTTAAAATATTCTAAACACCTGAAATTTTAATTAAATGATTGAAAGAGTAAGAGTAAAAATGAATAAGAATAGATGGGAAATAGAGCTGACTGTAAAAAAAAACAAAAAAAACGCATAATACGCCATAGTCATGTATGAGACATTGTTGACAGTTCTATTTTAACCCGGCATCTAGTTAAAAATGCCGGTCAGTAGATGTTAAGAGAAATGGATAGCATCAGTATTCAGCGGGAAAAAAAATTCTGTTCTTCCAGGTTACATAGCCTATGTTCAATCAGGCTGCAGTTAATGGAAGGCCCTTCACTACTAAGCAATAAACAAACACAGATGGGCAAATAGTCTGGAATCAAATCTACTCTATGAGGTGGACAATACATAGTTAGTTCCATTACAAGCCTTTCACTTGGGAATTGGAGCTGTTCCCGAGCACTACTCATTACACCCCAGAACCATCTGTAGCCAGACAGAACCTTATTTGGAATATATAAAGTGCAGGAAAAAAATAGACGAGGAATCAAGAGTCCGAGAATCCTATTTCAAGTTTAAATTTTGCCTGTGAAAGACCATTTGGTTTTAGTCTCTGCAAACAGGAGGCCTCATCACTCACAATGAAGTACGCATGTAACAAGGATTAGTTGAGATCAGGGAGATTGAAGGTAATTGCTACTTTCTGCCGGGATATTTTCAGTGGTAGTAAAGCATAAGAAAGATACTGTACATGCCTGTTAGGCAGCGCATTCTCAATGCTCGTAAAGTTTATATATATATATATATATATATATATATATATATATATATATATATTCCAGAAAATAGGAAAAAATAGAAAAAATAAAAAATATTTTTTAATAACTATAAATTCAATGTGCCAATTAGTTTTTTTTTCAAAGATAGTTTTAGATTTTAATTTTAATGTTGTTGTTTTTTAGAAATAGAGAGAGACAGAATTTTATAATTCTAATCAAAAATTTGAAGGGGTATTCCCATGTCGTAAAGATGGCTCCCCAACCACCTTTGGATTGTTAGCAGCTGCCGAGAAAGTTGCAAACAGTTGAAGTGCATAACTTCCATTGACTTTAATAGGAGTTGTGTATATGGCTTATACCCGTAAGCTACTTCTGGAGTTATGTAAGCAGCATAGCTCACAGGACTGTGTGACAGGGTGAGTAGGGGTGGGGCCTAATTTAAGAAGTACAGGTACGCCAGTCTGAATAGATGTCCCTCAAGGTCCCTCAACTTAAACTCAAGGTTTACCCCTTCCTGACATTAAATGAGGGAAATGTATGTAAGACATGATGATGATGATGATGTACACAGATTATTACTAGAGTCTGGGGGAGGTCTGAGAGAAAGGCTCCTGCTCTACTTGCAGGGATAAGAGATAGCTCATTGTATCCTTTAAAGAGGATGTCCATGCACATGTTCTTCTGTCTGTGATATTCATGACAACCCACCCACCAATAGTTGACTGCATTCTGTTTATGTACAGTGAATTACTGTAGGGTGATCAGTCTGGAGCGGCAGCTTATTAATATTGGAAACTACAGAGCATGTTTGTAGTCCAATTAAAAGACTTTGCAGGGGATTTAAAGGAGAAGTCCGGTGATTTATAAAAGCCTGCAGCTGGCAGGTGGGGGAATTGATTACAAGTACTAACTTACCTCTCCCAGTGCCCACCCTGAGCGGCGGGACACTTGGTCGCTGACACTTCATGATCCAGCTGATGGACTAAACGTTCAGCCAGTGGGGTGGGATGCTGTTCCAGTCGCTGAATGGCTGCGAGGCCAGTCCATTAGCCGTGACAGGCCTTCCGGCAAGGGTCCTGAGGCCGGTCCCGCCGCTCACCCTTAAGTGTGCCCGCAAATCAATTAGCCATTCACTTGAATCGGGTGTGCCCGCAAATCAATTAGCCATTACATTGCATAAATTATTACGTTGTGTTAAAATAGCCTTATACATTCTAGTAGCAGTAATAAAAAAATACTACCACCACTACTATTACTGCTTCTACTACTACGATTATTGTTATTATTATTATTATTTTTATTGTTTAAAAATGACAAGTAAAGCTAATTTCTTATATGTGTTTCACCAAATCTTAAAATGTTTTTTTTTTTTTTTTAATTCATAAGACCCCCATTGTACTTTGCAATGATTCACAAGTATTATATATATAGCTGCTCCATCTTTTCTGCAATGCATGCACAGAATCGCCTGAAGCTTTGCCTTAGGTCTTTCATTTTCCCAGCTTTTTCTTTATTGTTGAGGTTCTACTGGGGGCATATACAATATTAAAACATATATTAGCAATTTGTATCATGAAATAATCAACAGATAATCCTCCAAAGAGATTTAAGCCTTGTAAAAAAAAAACAAAAAAAACGAGACAAATACAATTCAAAAGCCGGTGACATAGTGGACGGTCACTTAAAAATATTAATGTCCATTGTGAATGCTGTGTGAATTGTGAGACTGGGTTATTGTAAGAAGACATCACCACTAAGAAGAAGGAATGGAGAACAGGATGAAAGCGGAATTTATCCCCCTATTATGATTTTTATTCATTAAAATATATACTAAAAAGTTATTTTCTGCTCTACTTTTTTTAGCCCCTTCACAACCTGGGGTCATTGATTCCTCAATGCCCAGGTCATTTTAGGACATCAGCTTATGGGATCATAATGAGTCTGCCCCCTCTCCTCTGTCCCCTGCCGCTGTTATAATCTTGTGACAGTGGCAGGAAAGAGAGGGGAGGGGGCAGAGCTTGCGGGAACGTGCCCCGCACGCCCAGCCTTCCCTCCCTCCCCCGACTGGCCTCTATAGCCAGGAAACCAGAAGCCTAAGGCTTCCGGTTTCCATGACTACCATTGGGGCTCTGCGATCACTTCGCAGAGCCCCGATGGACAGCGGACAGAGTATTCTCCCTCTGTAGAGGGAGAATTCTCTGTCAAAAGCCCTATAGATGCTGGTGTCGTGTTGACCACAGTATCTATAGGGTTAACTTTCTTTTTTCAAAATCGACCAGTGTCAAAAAGTTATACAAATTTGTAAATTACTTCTATTACTTCTATCGGCTGCTGTAAGTTCTGCAGGAAGTGGTGTATTCTTTCCATTCTGACATGGTGCACTCTGCTGCCACCTCTGTCCATGTCCAGAGCAGGAGAGGTTTTCTATGGGGATTCAGTACTGCATCAGACAGTTCCTTTCATGGACAGAGGTGGCAGCAGAGAACGCTGAGTCAGACTGGAAAGGAAAATCCACTTAATGCAGGACATATAGCAGCTGATAAGTACAGGAAGACAAGATTTTTGTAATGGAAAATACTTACATATTTGTATAACTTTCTAAAACTGATGTAAAAAAAAGCCTCTTTTTGTACTCAAAAAGCTGTTTTCCTGCTGCCCCCCACCCCCATCTTCTTATCTGTTCTTTATCAGAAAAACCCATCTTCATTACAGAGAAAAAAAGTGAAGATGGGTTTTTATGAGTCCATTATAACCTATGGAGGGGGGGAGGGTCAAGGGGGTGAGTGAACAAGGAGAGCAGAGAAGCAGCTGTACAGTTAGTTACCCCCATAAATCCCCCCTCTGTAAAAACTGCACCCCTCAAAGTATTCAAAGTAACATTTCATAAATGTATTAACCCTTAAGGTGTTTCGCAGAGATTTAAGCAAGTTGGAGGAGAAATTAAAAATTTTCATTTTTTGGGCAGATATTCCATTTTAATCCATTTTTTCTTCTAACACAGCAAATACTAACTGAGAAATGGAACTCACTATTGATTCCCCTTATTCCAATATTTCTAGAAATCCCCCATATGTGGGCGCTATGCGTCACCTGATCACAGGCCGCAGAAATGACAGAGACCTGGCGAATTTTGGGGCCTTTTTTTATTTCAGGTTTTTTTTTAGCCATTATACCATGGTCACGGAGGACTTGCGGTGCCAAAATATTTGTGTAAGACAAGTTGGTGTTTCCATCGGTACCATTCAGGGGGACATGTGACACCCTGATCGATATTTATTTAATTTTTTTATGAGGTGGTAGGAATAAAAAAACACAATTTAGCAGCTGTTTTTCACCATTTTTTTTGTACGCCGTTTACTATATGTCACATATGACATGTTATCTTTATTCGGCAGGTCGGTACGATTACAGTGATATCCATTTTTTATAGCTTTTGTTATATTCTATGTCACTTATGCTATAAATACTGTTTGTGTCTTGCATATTGAAACAACAGTAATAGTTTTCTTTTTTTGCAAATGGAGGGATTTACTTTTGCGGCATAAGCTAACATATTTAGTGGTACACCTTTTGGGTACATATGTTGGTTTGATTGTCGGGGTGGGATTAACAAAGAATTGTCATTTTGGTTACTTTTTTGTTAATTTTTTTACGACGTTCATCGGGCGGGATAATTGATGTAACAGGTTATTAGACTGGGTCATTACGGATGCGTCAATACCAAATATGTGTATCTTATTCATAGGGGATCATTTATAAAGGGGGATGGGGAATGTGTATATTTATTTATATTTATTTATTTATTTATTTAATGTATATAATTAATTATTTAATTATTAATTATTTAATTATTTAATTAATTAATTATTTAATTATTTATTTGTGTGTTTTTACTTTTGCAAGCTCTGGGCAGGCAAGGGGGGGAGTTTGGAAGCTGAAGGGGGAAGGGTCGAAAGCTCCGGGCGGTGGACTGGAGGCACAGGGAGAACGAGGGAAGCGGAGGGAGCTGCATGGGGAGGACATCAGTAGTGGCGGCAGGAGGAGGCATTGTGCCGCAGCCTCCTCCTGCCGCCCGATCGGCGAGGGAGACAGCAGATCTCCCCATAGACGCTGGGGTCACAACGACCGTGGCGCCAATGGGGTTAACTGCCCGGGAAGTGCACGGCTCCCCTCCGGGCAGTGGCAGCAGGAGGAGGCTTTGTGACACAGCCTCCTCCTGCTTCCCGATCTCAGATAGGGACAGTGGGGGAGGCAGAGAAGGCATGACGTCCAGGGACATCATGATGCGTTCTGGCACTGCTTTTCATGATGTCCCTGGACGTCATATTGGAGGAAAGGGGTTAAATTAATTTTGATTCCTCGTCCTTTTTATTTGTTACTTCTCCAATTTGTAAAGCACCAGGGAATATGTTGGTGCCATAAAAATTGCTATTATCATAGTCTACATTAGCTTAAAAAAAAAAAAGTATAAAAAAATCCCATAATCGTAACAGTTTTGAAGATGCAAATTCCCAGCTTTAAAAAAAAAAAATGTTTTCATAACCTATTGTAGAGCAGCCGATGATTTTATGTGTATTTCACTGAGTTTTTGATCCCGGCCTATATTCTTAGCATTCTCCTATAATGCACTTTGCCACTTAATGTTGCAATTCAAATGTTCCGGAGGAAGCAAAAACCCTCAAGAATAAAACATGAATATTACCTTGTGGGGCTGTAAAAAGAAGACTATTAGAATATATCACCAACACACTAGGGGACCATTTAGAGCACTGCTTCTAAATACATCATTTAATTACAATGGAGACATTACTTCATGTTTCTACTCATGTAAGTAATATTAGAATTCATGGTATTCGCAGGCTACTGTGGCCCATTACATTGGCCATAAGCTATTCTATAAGATTTACTACTAAAGGCCCGCCAGGGTATTTGAGCATTCATGGATTCTGTGGCAGTAGGCTTTTATCTAAGACACAGAAGTGAGGACAACCAAGTTATTATCTGTAAGAAACATAGCTTAATATTTGGGATTCTAAAGGTTAAGATGCCATAAATCCTGAATTACTCTCAGATATCACACAGACAGACATTTTTATTTTATTTTACTCTTCTTTGCTGCTTAAAATATTTTACGATGGCAGTTTCCAGAATTGTACCGGGTTGTTTACGTTCATTCCCCAGATGTCCCAGAAATACTGACACAGCGTTTATTTTATGCCTCCATGACAAAGGTTAAGTGCATGCATAAAGAATCCTTTTTTTTTTTTTTTTTTCCTACAGCCTTTGCCCATGTCCATAGATTTCTGTTTGATCAGTTGATTAACCAAATCAATTAGGCTACTGTCTTCACTGATCGTGCCATTCCTCCTAGGAAATGGAAGGAAAATGGCAGATTTGCAATATGATAAATAGCCCGTGATTAGGACACCAATGTAGCGCTGGCTGTTAGCTGGTATTAAGTGTTTAAGGTCATGGCTCGTGCATTTGGAGACAGCAGGAGAGATATCTGTAGCTATTGTAGTCAAGATAAGAGTCATGAGAGCAAATAGGTTCACGGTAATACAAATTATGCATCCTTCTGTAAAGTATAAGTATATAAGATGCCGAAGGAGAGGGGGAGTATTTAATCATGTGAATTATAGGCAGCCACAGTTGGAGCGTTGGTGAAGATGACTTAAAAAAAATATATATATTTGTATTTTAATTCATAAAAAAATAATACACTGCAGTGCCTGTTATTCCTCCTGTTATGCATAAATAAATTGACAACTGGGAGTTACTATTTCTCCTCGTGTCCTAATAGCACTAACGGGAAAGTTAGGGACAACCCTATTAAAGGTGTTATCCCCAGATTATAGATTATCATCTATCCCTAGGTGAAGGTCGACGTACAGTTCTTGGCTATATTCTGCAGTTTCATATTTCAGCGGCTGTCCATGCAACCGGGTAGAGGTGCTATGGCAGCTCGGGGATGGGTAAGTATTAGAGATGAGCGAACCGGGTTCGCGTCGAGTCCATCCGAACCCGATTGTTCGGCATTTGATTAGCTGGGGCTGCTGAAGTTGGATAAAGCTCTAAGGTTGTCTGGAAAACATGGATACAGCCAATGACTATATCCATGTTTTCCACATAGCCTTAGGGCTTTATCCAACTTCAGCAGCCACCGCTAATTAAATGCCGAAAGTTCGGGTACGGATGGACTAGAGCATGCTCGAGGTTTGCTCATCTCTAGTAAGTATACTTTTTAAGATTGATCCCCCCCACCCCCGCCCCTCCTTCCTGGGGCCCCAAAGCTTTAAGGTTATTTTCACACCAGTTTACACAGTTTCTAAAAAGTTACAACAAAGATCAGTGTAAACCCACGATATAAAACATTAGTCCCAGAATCCTGTTCTCCTTACAGGAACCCCTATGTTACTTCAAACTAAACCAGCCATTTTTTTGGATCCCACCAGTCTGGCAACTGCTTCCTTATATTGGATCCTTTCCTCAAGGGTGCTTACCCACATTAAGCTTTCCACCAAATTCATGCCCAGTAGACTTTTTCCCGGTACTGGCATCTCTAGGCCCCATTAGGGTCCACCTCAAATTTTGGCAAGGGGATAGTCTCTCATAGTCATAACTACCCCCTGTCCACTATCTCCCATACCCAGCCCAGTCCTTTAATGGCAGTGCCCATCAGGCCATCTACACGGGCCCTAAAAGCTAGAGCTAACTTCCCAAACTGCATTACAGGCCTGATCACAGTTGTGTTTACCCCAGTTCTCATAATGGAGCTAAGTACAACCTTTCTAAGGTCTAAGCAGCCCACTGCTAACCCTGTTGACTTTATACCCCAGCAGACTCCTATGGCTAGGTGCGCATGGTCTGACAATGCACTATATGTATGATATACAGTGAATAAAAGACGTATATCAACCAGTTGTAGGTGCCCAAGGCCAATAGAGCCTAAATGCAAGTGAGATATTTATAATACTTTTGCTTACGAAGCAGAAGTATAGGAACATCTATAGTCATCTAATTAGAGATGGGACTTCAACTATTTATTTTATCGCGTAAGTGCAATGTATTTGAAGCGTTTGCCATGTGTTAACCATACTTGGCTCGTCAAGTGATACTGTATTACTCGCTACTGAAAGCTCTTTTGGAAAGTTTACATAGCGATCACAAAATCGTAAACATTAAGTGTTTTTCTCGCAATGCATTAAGGCTGCTTCATGTGGGAACAGAAATCTGCTGGAGATAACCCAAAAATCTGGCTACTTTCTTAGGAAACTCATCGAGCAGCTCAGAAAAAAAAAACAGTATCTACTTGTGTATGTAAATTGACTTAAAGTAACACATCCTACCATACAGATTTTCGCTTGGATGACACAAATCCTTTAGGACTTTCACCTCTGGAAAGCTGACTTAGAAATCTTAGGTAAAGCATGACATAAAAGCCATAACCTTGTTGTTTGAAAAAATGGGTAGCGCATGTAAATAGTCATGCTGATAGTCATGTATAGATATAAAGGCCAATACCTGTGTCAGTGTATGTGACACTAAAAACCAATAGTGCCTAGCTAGGTGGTTTACAAAAGCATTAGGGACAAGAAAATCATTTTTCTACTTTTTTGGGAGCTTTCTAAAATATCTAGTGCTTAGTTTAGAATATAGTGGGCAAGCAGGATAAATGGGGTAATTGCCCATGCCCCCTGTTTCCTAAAAAGCCTAGAAGCAACTTGATTAAAAACATCCAGTTCTGTAGGAAAGAAGTACAGGAGTGCACAGAAATCTATATTTTAGTTATTAGTTCATCTCCCGCTAAAAAGATTCTAAATTCCGAGGCAGCCCACCACTGTTCTAAAAAGCAACTTTGGCAAACAGTGGCAAAAATACTGGCACAGCAAGCATTAGAGGTGGCATTAGGAATAGGTGGGTTGATACTATACTATACTATACTATACTATACTATACTAACGTATTGGCCTCAACCTTTCAATCATTAATTAGGTATTTTGTTCAGTCTCATTGTCACAAATGTTTGGCTATCAGTTGTTGAAGGTGTATGGCCACCTTTATCTGAGCACCACAAGGTGCTCGGTCAAGCATGCTCCCTCAGCATTAACCTACACCAATGCAGTCTGCCTTTACAAACATTTGTGGTTTATTATAAAGGGCACTGATACCAGCAGGGTGCCAAAAACTGTACCCACCGGAGGCTTCATGGAATAAGTGTAGATCCAAGCATTTCATCACCAAGCGCCATACCAAAGTGTTGGAGGGAGTGGTTAAAAGCACGCCATCACTGGAACAGAGGAAACATGTTTTGTGGAGTGATGATCACATTTCTTTACCTAGTGTCTGATAGATGAGTCTGGGTCTGGTAAATGCTAATGTTAAAGCGTCACTGTCCTCAAAACTTTCAAAATCTAAATCAACAGTAGATGTGATATAAAGCAAGTTTGCAATTTACATTCATTCATTTATTTTTTTTTTTAGTTATCATGGAAATCACGGCACTTCCTGTTTTCTGAGTTTTTTTCTCAAAAAAACAGGAAACTGTCAAAACAGGAAGTCCTGTGTCTCCCAGGTCATCTGAGCGCTCACAGAGAGAAGGCAGTCATGTGATTGATGGACACATTGAGCCGTCACTCTCTGTACTGGCCGGAATTCCTGTGATTAGTCTCTTTTTTTCAACCAGCACAAGTCAGAAAATCTCCCTTCAGGAGACTGGACCTGGATTTCTGGTAAGTACAGCTTTGTTCTACAGCATAACAACAACAACAAAAAAATAATATGAATGTATATTACAAACTTGCCTTATATCACATATCCTGTTGATTTAGGTTTTAAGTGTTATAACTACAGTGACACTTTAAGCGGGCTCTCAAATGCTTGAGTGCTCATATTTGAGTTGAGCATTTTTCAACCTTCAAATGCTTGACTTGAGTAACGAACCACACTAAAATCAATGGGAGACTAAAGTATTTAAGCAGGCGCCCCCAGCTTGGCACTGTGGAGGGTGCCCGGTTTACCTTTAATGTGTCTTGTGGTAAAGTATTAAATTTTTTTTCTTCTAAAATTTGTACATTTCACATATAAGTTTACATTCACACGTACAGGATTCACAGCAGATCTGCAGCAGATTTGATGGTGCAGATTTTTATGTTGTGTTCAGTTATTTAGATCAAATCTGTTGCGATCCGTGTGTGTGAATCTACTGTAAATGAAATATTCAAAAATTTTAACAAAAAATTCAATACCTTACTGCAAAGCACATTAGAACTCTGGCAGTATGCCATCAATTGCTGTCAACACTAGTGAATGCCAAGCAAATGTTACCTTCCCGACTGCATTGTGCCAGCCGTGAAATTGGTGAAGGAGGAATAATACTATTTCTTTTCCCAGAGGTTGCCTAGGTTCATAAATTGCGGTTAAGGTAAATTTTAATTCAGTACACCAAGATATTTTGGATAATTGTTGATGCCAATTTTTTTGAGAACAGCTTGGGTATTTTTTTGTTCCAGCATGACTGCACCCCAGTGCACACAGCAAGATCCATAATGATATTAAGGGGTGGGGGTCTGGTGGGGAAAAACATGACCGGCCGCACAGAGCCCCAACCTCAACGTCATCCAACAACTTTGGGATGAACGTAAAGAGTCACTGTTTTTTTTTTTTTTTTTGCAGAAATCAATAGTCCAGGTGATTTTAAGAAACTTTGTAATTGGGTTTATTAGCCAAATATACCATTATCTGCATTTAAAAAGCCTTCTCCCAGGTCCCCCCCCCCCCCTTTCTCATTCACTGCAAAAAATCTGGAAATTGTGACTTGTTGCATCAGACACAACCCTGTCTGTTCTAGGGAGAGGGGAGGGGTTAGGAGGGAGTAGAGAGTTAGGGTCCTATTCCACGGGCCGAGCAGGGCCCGATCAACGATGTAAACGAGCGACGATCTGCTAGATCGCCGCTCGTTTACTGGGCCTATTCCACGGCCCGATGATCGTTGAGCAAGGGCTGCAAGGACATCGTTACCGATGTCCTTGCAGCCCTTGCAGCAGCATACATTACCTGCAGGTCTTCTTCTCTGCGCTGTCTTCATCCCCGCGTCCCGCGCGCTCTATCTTCCGAATGGCCGGTCAGCTGACAGGCCACACTGAGCGCTCCGTCAGCTGACCGGCCATTCGGAAGATATAGCACGCGGGACCCGGGGATGAAGACAGCGCAGAGAAGAAGACCTGACATGTAATGTATGATGATGACGCTGCGCTTCTGAAATCGTCGGTCACCCGCCGCGCACCGCTATTCAACCGTAGCGATGTGCCGTGGGGGAACGATGATTTTAGGTCTGGCCCTAAATGAACGATCAGCCGATGACACGATCATCGGCTGATCGTTCTCTCTATTTCACCAAACGATAATCGGCCGAATCGGGGCAAATGGAGCCGATTCGGCCGATTATCGTTACTGTGGAATAGGGCCCTTAGTCGACAGCAGAAAGCAGATAACAGAGGATTACAGGCACGGAGCTGGGTGACAGCTCTAATCAAAGGTCAGAGAGGTCAGTGTCAGAGGAGATAACGGGCGATGTATTTGTAGATTAACTCTTTGTTGTCCTGTTTTGGTCTTTTATTTAGCTCTCTCCATAGGAGAACAATGAAGACAGGGAGGAGAGCTTCAAACTGCTTTTTCGAGATAAAATGCATTTTTCGGCTAATAAACCCAATTACAAAGTTTCTTAAAATCACCTGGACTATTGATTTCTGCAAAAAAATTTTTTAAAGACAGTGACACTTTAAGAGAAGATTAAGAGCCAGGCTCACCCATTAAACTTCAGTGTTTGACCTCCGAAATGTTCTTCTGGATGAATAGGCAAAGACACCCCTAAAATCTTGTAGAAATTCTTCCCAGAAGAGTGGAAGATGTTTTATCTGCAAAAGTGTAATTTTCCAATATTTTTGTCAGGAGACAGTCATCACGCTCGGCACCACTGGAGCCTCCGTGCGATCTCTTAGTCCCATCCTGACAATTTTAGTGCATATGTCCTCTAGGATTGGTCAGTACAGCATCTTGGAAGGAGAATGAAAACATTCAGCAGAAAGTAGGTGGCACCCTACTTGCAGCATGGGACCAAACTGGAGTATTTTTCTCCAATTAAACAAACTGACTGTGATTTCAACAAGTGGTTAGCTCAAGCTAAAGCTAAAATTTTTTAGCTTGACCCACCCCTGCTCTCATACAGAAATGATCCATTTTGTATAGTATGTAATAAATTATAGTTATTTCTGCTCAAGCTTTATTATTGCAAATATAGAACATGCTCAACGACAAAGTATGTCCACATCGTAAAAACTGTTTATATGATCACTATTATTATTGAACTTTATCCATATTTTGTCAGTGTTCCTTAAATTGCTTTTGAATTGCATCATATAGAATGTGGCCGGAGAATTATCCCATGTATATTTTAAGATTTACATTCCGAAGACTAATAGGCTAAATAAACACACAGCTCCCAGGCTTCTCCAACTTGAGAACGGCTGTGTTTATGATATTTGTAAATTAAAAATTAGCGTCTCAGACAGGAATCCTTATATAAAAAGCGCATATAAAATGATACTCATAACACTGGACGCATAAACCAGGGACGGTCAGAATCACAGTTAACAATCGGTTGGTTTCAGGCTTAGGATTTGCTTGATTTACCATTTGCAGAATTATTACCAATAATATGATGTGTTTATTACCAGTAAAAGCCATTAGTGGGTCATTTTGTTCAGTTCATCATATGTGCCTTGAGACACAATCTGGCGTCTTGTAGATTTTCATACATTGATGTCACAGAGAATCAGACTATTCTTTAATTGATTATTTCTTGCCAGACTACTTTGATTAAAACAGGCCGTCCTATTTGCTATCAATATTACATTTTGCACTTTACAATCTGTGCACTCGAGAGACAAAAGTGTATCTTCCTTGTATTAGCCTCATTAAATGGGAACGTTTGATTCCTCTGAACACGCTGAGAAATAAAGATGTTGCGCTATTTAAATGTCTCTCATTTGGATTGTTTCCTTGTTGTGTTATTTATATGACTAAATGGCATTTCAGTAAGTTCAGTCCCATTCACTTGAATAAAGATGGGCACAATATGAAACATAGGTCATGGTCAAGGGTAGTGCTGTTTATGCAATAGATTTAAAATCATTTAATTTGTACTGATTATGGTATAGACAAAATTTTCTTAATAGGTCTTTATTAAATGTTTTGCTTACCTATGCTTCTACAGCCTCTAGAGCAGTGTTTCTCAACTCCAGTCCTCAAGGATTTCACAGGTGATTATAGTCAGTGCACCAGTAACTGCCACAGCTGTTTGTTGTATGGGATATCTGCAAAACATGACCTGTTGGTGAGTCTTGAGGACTGGAGTTGAGAAACACTGCTCTAGAGTGTACAGTATGAGCTCTATTTTATCTCTACACTTGGGAGCGGACTACTAGAGACCACTTTGCATCTGCTCTTTTCTCTTTTTCTCCAGCCTGTGTAAGTTGCCCTTTAAAGGGGTAGTCCAGGTTTAGAAAAACATGGCTGCTTTCTTCCAGAAACAGCACATCTCTTGTCCTCAATTTGGGTGTGGGTCTGCAGTTCATTTACTTTGAAAGGAATGAAGCTGAATCACAATACTACACAACACAACCTAAGGACAGGGTGGCACTGTTTTCCAGTAAAGTAGCAGTGTTTTTTTTTTCTCCTACATTACCCCTTTACTCTGGAGAATTTTTTTTTTTTATTTTCTGCTGGAAAAAATTGTAAATGTCCTCTAGTAAAAAACAAACAAACAAAAAACTCAAGTCTTCCAGTATTTATCAGCTGCTGTATGTCCTGCTGGACGTTGTCCATTTTTTCCAGCCTGACACAGTGCTCTCTGCTGCCACCGCTGTCCTTTACAGGAAGTGTCCTAAACAGGAGAGGTTTTCTATGGGCATTTGATACTGCTCTGGACAGTTTACAGTACAGTACAGTACACTAAAATAGATGTCTTTGGCTTGCCCCGTATG
Organism: Dendropsophus ebraccatus; assembly: GCF_027789765.1. Classification (NCBI taxonomy): domain Eukaryota; kingdom Metazoa; phylum Chordata; class Amphibia; order Anura; family Hylidae; genus Dendropsophus; species Dendropsophus ebraccatus. The sequence continues at coordinate 28,302,612 of NC_091462.1, read as the reverse complement.
GGGTTGTGAGGGGGGGAGGGGTAATGCTGGGAGCTGTGTTAGAGCTACCAGAAGCCTTGCTGTGAAAGTGCCGGGCGGGGGAGGTGTAATGCTGGGAGCTGTGTGTTAGAGCTCCCGGGAGCCTTGCTGTGAGGCTGCCGGGTGGGGGAGGGGTAATGCTTAACATGGCGCCTGGGCATCACAGTGGGTCGTGACGTCCCCAGCAAAACCTGAACTACAGCACTTCCTGTGGTGAGAGTGACACAGAAAAGTAGGGTAAAGCTGTAGAATTAGTAATTAGTGTATATTTAGATGTTATATAACTTTACGTGTGGGAAAGAACTGTGTAAAAAAAAAAACTATAAGTTAACTAATGAAGGTCATTAATACAGTTTCTTCAATTTGCATTCAGGAACAATAAGCAAAAAAGGGTATTCATAAGTTTTAATTTCAACCAGCTCACATGTTAGCGCATTATTTATGAGAAGAATAAACATTTAAAGGATATGGAATTTTTAATTCTTGCCTTACTTATTATACAAAAACATTTTCTCCAAAGGTCTTTATTAAAAATTTTGGTTAATTTCTCTTCTACAGCCTTCTTTTGTTAGATAGTGTCCCAGCTCCAGTGTACTATTCACAGTAAAATTGGTCAGAAAAGAAGCCAGAAGGGGAGCACAACTGGAATCGGGAGATGTGACAGCAGGAGCAGCAGAGTGAGTAAGGAAAGCTTTCGGTTTTAACAGAAAATTGCTTTAATAAGCCAAGCCAGACACTCCCCAGAAACGGAGGTTAGTCATCTGTAGACAGCTTTGTTGGGCTTATTGCCCCTTGTCAGTACAGAACATAGTGTTGATTAGATGTAAAAATGGCCTATTTTTGTGTGATGATGATATGCCTCTTTGCAGCAAGCACTTTACTCTGCACTGATCAGGAGCAATGACCTCAATACAGCTGTCCACAGGTGAGTACCCCGCATTTCTGGGGAGTGCCTATGTTGGCTTATTAAATCCCAAGTCATGTTCTAAGGCCTTGTAATGGAGCTTAACATTAAAGAGAAAGCTAACTCCAAAAGTTGGAGTCAGAGAGCTTCCCATGACAATTTTGGCATCAGTTGCACCAAAAACTGATTCAAATTTTATTTGATTTTTAAAACAAAAGGACAAAAATGGGCACTGTCATAACCATTAATAATGTTAAATCAGTAGGGTAGTTGATATACTACATATTTGCAATGCACTTTATTTATATATTTGTTAATTGTTTTCTATATGAAATACAATACTATAAAATCGGCCACGAGGTGTCTCACTTACTGGAAAACTGTAATTCAGGCTCCATCACTAAGGCCATTTGGTCTTTAGAAACAGCTAAAAAGAGTGAAGATGAATGCTAATTGTCCAGTAGCCATACACCCCACTGTGCACTGCTGCAAATGAGTAAACTAACTGATAAAAAAGGCCCGCCCACCTGCTCAGAGTGAACTGTAAAATTTTGAGCAGCATAATGGAGCACTAAATAGGTAGTTAAAGCTGTGAAATTAAAATAAAAACCAACAGCATGTATCTACATTCAATTTAGGTTTTGCACATGGATAAAATGGCGCCGGTGCCACAGTCCTTTGCGGCCCGGTTCCCGTGTACTGCCCTTGCCCCTCTGTGATACAGCTCCAATAGAGTCAATGGAACCGCATGATAGAGGGGCGGGGGTTTCCTTCCACTGGGGGCAGGCCGGCCCGCTTCCAGTGCTTCACCCCCTGCCGGTCACCGGGAATAGAAGAGTGCCGTACATGGAAACCGGGCCGCGGTTCAAAAAAAGGACTGCGGCACCCCGCGTTTGGCCATTTTGTCCATGTACAAAACATAAAGCGAATGTACTGATAGTACATTTGCTTTAACTATATATTTTCTAGGGTTTTTGGTTCTTTAACCCTTTGAGGACCAGGCCCAAAATGACCCAGTGGACCGCGCAAATTTTGATCTTAGTGTTTCCGTTTTTCCCTCCTCCCCTTCTAAGAGCTCTAGCACTTTCAGTTTTTTATCTACAGGCCATGTAAGGGCTTATTTGTTACAGGAATAGTTGTACTTTGTAATGGCGTCATTCATTTTACCATAACATGTATGATGGAATTCCAAATATATTATTTATGAAGATATAAATTGGTGAAATCGCAAAAAAGAATGCAATATGGTAACGTTTGGGGGGTTCCTGTGTCTACGTTATGCACTATATGGTAACAGCGACATGATACAATTATTCTATAGGTCAGTCCGAACACAACCATATGCAGGTTACACAGATTCTCTAATGTTATATATATATTTTTTAATGAAATCCTTTTTTTTGGCAATTAATTATAAATAAAATGGGACTATTGTGACGCTTATAACGGTTTTATTTTTTCACCTATGGGGCTGTATGGGGTGTCATTTTTTCCGCCATGATCTCTAGTTTTTATTAATACCATATTTGTGAAGATCGGACGTTTTGATCACTTTTTATTAATTTTTTTATATATATAATGTAACATAAAATCGGTAATCCGCGCACTTTTTCCCCTCTTTTCGTGTACGCCGTTTACCGTTCGCAATGACACTTGTTATATTTTAATAGATCGGACAATTACGCACGCTACGGTATATTATATGTTTATCTATTTATTTATTTTTATATGTTTTATTTATATAATAGGATAGGGGGGTGATTTCAACTTTTATTGGGGGAGGGGTTTTGGGGTAGTGTGTTGGTGTTTTTAACTTTTTTTTTTTTACACTTTTGAAGCCCCTTTGGGGGACTTTTACATACATTACTTGGATTTCTACACTGATGAATGCTATGCCATAGGCATAGCATTGATCAGTGTTATCGGCGCTCTGCTCATTGAGCCTGCCTGTGCAGGCTTAGAGTAGCAGAGCGCCGATCGGACCGCATGGAGGCAGGTGAGAGACCTCCTGCAGTCCGTTTTACCGATCGGGACCCCCGCAGTCACACTGCGGGGGTCCCGATCTGTAAGTGACAGGGGACTCCCCCTGTCACTTACACTTAAACGCCGCGGTCGCGCCGCGATCGCGGCGTTTAAGGGGTTAATGACACGCGGCAGCGCGATCGCTGCAGCGTGTCATTGCCGGTGAGGTCCCGGCTGCTCACTGCAGCCGGCCCCCACCTCCTATGAAGCGCGCTCCGCTCCGGAGCGCGCTTCATAGCGGGAATAACACCCAGGGCGTACAGTTACGCCCTAGGTCGTCTGGGGACAGACTTCCATGGCGTAACTATACGCCCTGGGTCGTCTAAGGGTTAAAGGGGAACTATCAGCAGCTTAGACAAATCTAACCTGCTGATATGTCCCTATTGCTCAGGAATATGTAAGACAGAACAGCTCGATCCAGACCTATCGTGCCACTTGATCCTCTATGAAATCCCAAGCGCAGGTGAGCGGTTACCACAGTCCGTTATAGAGCCAGTAGAGGTGGACCATCAATTCAGGAACACAAATAATTTATTAATAAGTGCAATGCGTTTCAGCACCAACATATAACGGAGCCTTTCTCAAGCATGACATAACAAAGTACCAAATTGCTTCTATTGCTCAGGAGACACTAAGGAGGAGGGTATGTCTCTTACTTTCTTCCTCAGAACCATTTTGGTACAGTTAGTCGTGTGCTCCACAGTCCGTGAGACCGTTAAAAGAACTGCCTGCCTCCATATCGCCAATCTATCCCTGACCGGCCTGCTCCATTATTATTAAAAAGAGGTGGTCCAGCCAGGGGTGGATCAGCACTATGGGGACAGGCAGTGCTCCTAACGGGTGCCCCAGTGCTCCTAACAGTCTCACCGGTCTGTGGAGTACACAACTAACTGCACCAAAACGGAGCTGAGGAAGAAGGTAAGAGACATACCTTCCTCCTTAGCATCTCCTGTGCAATAGGGACATATCAGCAGGTTAGATTCCTCTAACTTGCTCAAAGTTCCCCTTTCTACATGTCATGACACCCAAAACAGTGGCCTGGCTAAGTGAAAAGTGGGTGTCGCATTTTCAAAAAGGAATGTTGCTTCTATGCATTAATTTCCCCAAATGTTCCTTTCGGCTAAATAAAAGGTTACCGATCACTAATAGCTTTGTTGGCATGGTCATACTATTAGAAATCATAGCCATACTATACGGCTATAAACTAGCGCAAAAATAATATGTTCCTATATTCTCGTATAGTATCTAGCACGTTCTGTTAAATATTCCACATCCGTTCCTCCTAGTTAATAAATAAGGAAATACTATGAGCTTTTTATGATGAGCGTTATTCCTTCTCTTCACAACGCATACTTAAATTTGGCATCAAATATAATTTTGCACATTTCTTTAAATTCTAAAATATGCTCTCTTGGTAGAAAAATCGAAATGGCTTAAATAGCTTTCAGATATCTTTCAAGCATTATGTAGACACAAGACAGTCATCATACTGAAATGATGGGAATTTAATGGTATCCTTATGCCATTAACACGAAACCTGTAGATTAAAAATACCATGGTTTGAATTTGCAGCGCGCACAGCTCGGGAGTCTCTGAATCCTGGTTAAATTCCATTTACGGAACATGTGCAATATTTCAATTGTTAATTATTTGCATTCTGTTACTGCATGTGATCATTATCAAGTGTTTCCCGGGGTCTGGCTGTGTTATTGGTTTTCTGTATATTAAGCTGTCAAGCTTCAAAATTCATTCTATTCTAATAATTCACTATACTTAACAGAGGAAAAAAAAATATATCCCCTAGGTAACATTGTATAATGTCATCTCGTAGATCAAAATAGTTTTAAAATCTTTATATTCCTTATATTCACTATTAACATGTTTGAGTGAAGAATAACAGACTGAGCTAAAAATAATGCGCGTCTGCTTAGACCAGGCACTAGGTCATGGTTTTAAATGATTCCATTATAGAGAAGTTCTGCTGCAGGCTGCTTTGCTCCTGGCTACAGTTGTATGGAAACGGTTTATATTTAATACTAATGTGGGCATTGTATTCGATGGCTTAACACCTTCAGGGATGGAAATTTTCCTGGGATGTATTCAAATTTCAATGAGATTTTGAATTTATGAACAAGTTTGTTTGCTATCATGTATCATGCTAGATATAAAAAACAATAATATACAAATAATAATATTTACTGTAATCTGTATTTAAAAATTTTAAAGAATGAGACTTCCTCCTCCAGAACAGGAAGTTGTAATAATTAATTTTGTGGGTGGAGCATTTACAGCAAACAAGGAAAGGAGGAAAGGACGCCACACATCAAAGCAAAAAAAAAAAAGGGAGCAGAACGTTCAATAAGGCTATGTTCACACTCTGTATTAGACCGGCTGTTCTGTGACGGCGGTCTCTGCCCGGATTATCATCCGGATGATCTTTCTGGCTGTAGTGTTCTGATGCGGCCGGTCTCTGCCCGGATCATCATCCGGATGATCTTTCTGGCCGTAGTGTTCTGATGCTGGCGCATCAGCGCACGCCCGCATCAGAACTTGCCACTGCACACAATGAAGCCTGTCAGTTCATTGTGTGAACTGACAAGGTTTCCTACGGCCGCAATTCACTGAATTGCGGCCTCAGAAAACTGACATGTAAGTTATTTGTGGGTCCGCATGGGATCCCGGCCGGAGCGTATACGATAGCAACAACGGCCATACTTTTACATAGTGTGAACATAGCCTAAAGATGCCCTGACATTCTGGCTAGTTTTGCGTGTTTTGTGTCTGAAAGAGGGGTAAATGTGGCTGACTCTGTTAGGAGACACATTGTAGCCTGCACTGTGTAAATAAATACCGTGTGGCAGGTATGGGTAGTTGTGAGGCGTAAAACATCTGTTCTGGATCTCAGAAACATGCATATTTTTTTTATATTCGACAGTTTATATGTTCTAAAATATAATGGCAGTAAAATTCCATAAGTGCATGGTACATGTTTTGGGCCATTAAATGTATTAACAACATCCTTTCCCTTTTTTATCCTCTATTTTTTTTTTTTTTACATATATTTGGTGTTTGTGTGCAAGAACGCACCAAAACAGTAAAGAATTGTTTACTATAAATTGCCCCTATGATGCACGCAAAATATTAATAAAAAACATTAGTTAAATAAGAATGAGTCTTATTTTGCTTAAGGGGGCAATAGTCCTAAAATTGGCTATATGCTTGTCTACATTCACCCTTTAATTCCCTACTGCTACATTGTCCTTCTCTTACCAGAAGTACAGTGATTTACATTAAATGACTGACTTCAGTGGTCGACACATGACTACTGAGGCCTGTGATTGACTGTGTTGTCATATGCACAATTTAGACAACATCAGCACAGCAGTGTAGAGGAGGCAAATTAAGAGTTTTTAAAGGGTTTTTTTTTATTGTTATACCTTGGTCCTATTCTGTATACAATTTTTTAAAAACTTCTGGATAACCCTCTTACTTCCACCCTAAAAAAAGAACTATAGTTAGCCATTTCCCAGCCTAAACTGGCTGCTTCCAGACACCAATTTAGAGACAATACAGTAGAGAGTCATTAGATCTAAAGTTTAGTTGTTTTCAGCATACATATATTTAAAGGGATTTTAAAGGCAATAATATATTTTTTAATAAGCCTCTAAACAAAACAAAACAAAAAAATCCTACATACTCACCTTCCCCCAATTCCCTGCAGCTGCTATTCTGTTGGAACCCAGTCCCTGCTGCTGTCTTTTTCTCTCTGCTTCCGGTTAACTTTCATTAGGGGAGATATATCCTGCCCACAGGAAATATAAGAAGGAGTGGACAGCAGCGAGCCTTGGTACAAACAGATGACACAGGGGTTTAGAGGTAAGGTGAGTATGTAGTCTTTTTTAAAAATATATCTAAAAAATACACTTTTTCCATACAAAAACTCTTAAACTAAAAAACTAAAATCATCTTGGCATTGACCACGTTTGACTTGAATATATATTATGATATTTCATGGTTTATTTATGACATTTGGTTTCGAGCTGCTGTTTGGCAGCGGATGAGAAATTTCACATTCTAGAAAATAAAAATGTTCAAGTATTTTTGAGCACTATAGAAGGATTACGGTCTCTCAGCTGCAAAGCTGTAGGAGGCAAATATGTAACCTAAACTTCAGGAAACACGCGGAAATACATTTCATTTTGACAAAGGTCTCTATGGGGAAAGAAATGTCAATTTGTATAAGTTAAAATAAAATATTTTTCTGCAGCGGTAATATATTTCTGGTGCGAGTACGTGTGTGTGCACAGTGTATACAAGGAGACGCATAAGCCCAAATAATGAAAATAAGGAATAAAGATTGTTTTCTGCTGTTGTGTGAGATGCTCAAATTAACATCTGTATTTTCTCTGGTGAATTTTCAAGATTTCTAAGTAAGGAAAATAATTGTTTTTGACATTATTTGACTTGCTTGATTCTTGCAGCCTGTAATTAGAGGCCTTAAGTTGTATTATTTTCTCCGCATAAAGCCTGCATGTGTGGGAACTGGATGGTTAATTGCAAACACATTTTGACAGGATATCCCTAAATTCACACCAGGACACAGCTGACTAGTTTTATGATGTACTCTAAGGAAGAGCATGAAGTAAATAGAAGAATATCTGTAACATCATTTATATGTTATGTGCCAGGTTGGGGAATAAACAGTTTAGAGATTTGTGTTAATAAATATCACTATTGCAATAATTGTTGTAAAACAGAAAACAAAGTGTAAAAAAAATTTAAAAAATGTAGAGTTTTAGAGGAAACACAACACCCCTAGAGCGAGAGATAGCCTTAGGAAAAAATATTTCATACTAAAACCGCAATATAAAATTTACTTAACAGTCTATAATTCAAAACATAAACACTGTTGTTTTAAACAACTTCCCACCATGCAATAATAGCCAGTGAGATATGCAACACATTCATGAATTATTTTATTTATCAGAAATGATTCCTAAACCTAGAAAAAAGCTCTGAAGTCTTGACCACTAGGTGTCTTATTCAAATGCAATGTGCTGTTCACTGCTTGTAAAATAAGTGCTGTAATATTGAATGTCAAATTACAAGTTAGGCTATGTTCACACAACGTTTTTTCAGCTCCGTTTAAAATTACGTCCGTTATTTTGGCTCTAAAATAACAGATGTCATTTAGCTGTCTGGCCTCCCTTTAGTGCAATGACGGCTGTTGGTACATTATTCTAGTTTGGGGTTACTAATTGGCCTTTGGGTGTGTATTAATTGAAAAGTACATTAAAATTCATAGTAAAAACGGGAAAAAACGGTGGAAAAAGAAAAAGTGCGTGTGAACAACTAATAAAAAATGGCCGCTGTTTGAAAAAGACGTCCGAAAATACTGATCCATTATTCAATGCATCGTGTGCATTGGATGTCCGTCTTCCCATTGACTTCAATGCATTGCCATTGCAGTCAGTTAAATCACGGCAAAAACTTATGTTTTTTAAATTATGAAAGTCTGGCGTCTTTTCTCTATTTTTGACGTTGTGTGAACATAGCCTTACATGTATTTTCTCGTACACAAGCAGAAGATCTCAGAGTGGCAGTATATATTTCCTGGGGGTGGACATTCTTCTACTAAGGCTCATCTTATTGTTTCATTAGCTGAGGTAGGAAAATAGTTACTTGCATTGCACTAGTGTTTACTTATATTAGTTTCTAGTAACAGAAAGACCAGGAAAGAGTACAGGGAGTAAGGGCATGAATTATTTAATTGATCAGAAATGACTCCTTAATCAAGAAAAAAAGCTCTAAAGTCTTGACCACTAGGTGTCTCATTTCACTGCAATCTGTTGTTTACTGTTTGTTGTTAGGTTTTGTTTCTAGTAAAAGAAAGACCAGGATCAAACACAGGAAGTTATGAAAGGTTTAGCTAAGGCTATGTCCAGGAAAGAGTGAGCTTGTTTGGCTCTTCCAAAGGATTTTCAAAGTCCTTGAAAGATAAATCAAGGTCTCCTTATCATATGAGCAGCAGTATTTCATTGCTTTTCATTTCAGTGCTTAGTGTAAAACCTTTCTTGTTTTCTTGCTGCTGTTTAATTTTGACTCCCATAACACCTTGAAAAGGAGTGCATCATTAACCCCTTTTCCATCTACAAGCCATTTATATTAGCGTACTGTAAATTCTCTTTTAGCACAGTACCAGCTTGTGCAGTCCAGTGCATTTCTCCTGAGCTACTGACTATAATTATATCACCTTTAAAATACTAGGGAAACCCTTGAAACATGACCCATTGGGGGTACTTTAGGACAGGAGTTGCCGAACACTAATGCAGAGGATGGGGTTTTGTGTGCACTTTTTCTATTTATGCAGATGACACCCAGCTTTGTAGCATAATCTAGGCAATAGAAGACATAAGTTGCGTAGTTAATCATCAACTATACAATCAGCCACTTAATGTGACCACACACATTTGATAGAAGTAGTTTGATGGTTCAACAACTGTTAAGAGTGATCTGTTTGAACTAGACACATTTTAGATCATATTGACCATATCTGATCAAACATAATGGGAGACAGGGAAACATTCTTTCTCAAAACAATGACTGTCAATGGTCAGCTAAATGGGTGTTTCAGTCATTCCCTCTATCTCCATCTGGAGTAAAAAGTGGTGACAAGCCTGTGGAAGAGACTGTATTGGAAGCTGGTTATAGAGGATTAAAAAAAAGGATGATTGTTTATATAAAAAAATAACTTATGCAACTGTATAGAATTCTTGTCTTGAATGTCGATCCAGTTTGATCAAAGGATCAGGAGGAACACATTTGCTATTTAGAGCCAATTGGCTTATGCCGTATGAGTTTCTTCCTTTACTCTGGGTCAAGAAAGAGGAAGCAAAGTCTGGAGTTGCCAACATCTCTCCCCCATATTTGTTATTATTTTGCGCCAGTACTTGATTGGCTGAGGTACAAAAAGAGTTACATGAATAGCAGTAGTGTTTACTTACATAAGCTTTAAGGAATGTAAACATCTCTACATTGTTAGAAGGCCAGCGCCATATTGCCTTCACAAAATATACAAAATATGACATCTTTAACATCTTGAAAGTTATTTTCATTAAGGCAGTCCCTTCTAAGGCTAAAGTATCAATCAGTGGGTTGGGTGTGGTTGTTCTAATAGCCACTAATGCCCTGTTTAGCCAGACATTTCTCATGGAGTGGTCTCTGTTGCATTTTGGCAGTCATTAAATGATTTTACAGAAGGGTATGTTCACACTGAGTAAAAGCTCTGCACTGCATTATCCCGCCTGCTTCACACAGTATCTCTATGGGATGGCTTGGACGCCTCCGCTGGCATCGCTCTCTGCTCAAAGAATTGACATGGAGAGCAGTGGGAGCAGAGGCACGTGAGCTATCGCATTGAGATAGTGTGTGACACTGAGGCAGGTGGGAGCTCCACCGTAGAATTCTGTCAATTTTACTCAGTGTGAACAAACTGTACCCTAAAGGGATCCATTGCTACAAAGCAGCTTTAGTTCTGGCTCAAAGAGTGCAGTCTTGAGACACAGAGGTTTTCAACACGAGACATCACAAGAGATTCATATTATTGAATTGCTCAGAAAATACTATGCAAACCATAATCAACGAAAGCAACAAAATAATTACAGTTAGACCTAATAGTCATCCCATCAAAAAAAATACACTTTACCGAAGCACAAATGCGATAACTAAACATGAAACACATATTCCCGTTGGCAATCTGTCATTGTGAATAATCATTTTCACACCTCTTATCACACACATTCATATTCATCAAATAAATGCATTAGGATTTCACCTCTGCATTAAAACCAGCTGAGAAGAAAATGGATTTTAATATTCATCCGGCAATATTAACATTTTAAATGACCACCTACAACTCCTAATGCCGTGTGTAGGGGAAGAAAAGTTGTTCATATTTCTTTCAGGGATTAGTTCGATCTTTCAAGTATATTGCTGAGCCCTTCAGACTTTGCAGTCAAAATTTGACTTTAATTATAGAGAATTTTGTGCTAATTACACAAGTAAAGAGAAAGGTGGGAAAAAAAGTTATTCAATAGATTTCTCTTCTAAGATTTATTGTATGTCTCAGTGACTGAACAAACGACTTTGAGTTGACATCTAAGCCAACAAGTTGGCTGGAATAAAATTTTACTTAATACCTTAACATCAATAATCTGTGCTGAGGAACATTGATTAAGATAGGCTGATCGATAGAGTATTACCGAGTTGTAACTGTAACATTGCCTAATTTTCATACTAATACTGATGACCTTCTTGTAACAACGTGTCAGTCTTTGAATTTTTTTATTTTTTTTCAATATAAATGTTCTGTTTCATGTATTTGCCTAGGAAATGGAGCTGATGTGACTCGTGCCTACCAAGAGGGGGGCATTTAGGGAAATAAATAGGGGGGGGGGGTAATGTGAAATGGTCTATATATGTATATATTACACTAGAAAAACTAGTTTTTATAAAAAAAAAACCACATATAAAATAACATTAAAAAATCTACAGGGAATGCCATGAAAATTCATTATTGTTTATTATAACAATTATAGAATCCGGAACTCTAGATGCCATACATCTCAGTGTCATTAGGAATGCAACACTTTAGAGGCTAATGGCTTCCAGAAGTTAAGTATAGTACCTGGTACTGGCCACTGCACAAACTATGTGCTTAACCAGCAAAGGCAGAGCTTGAAGCCCTGGGGCCCTGATGCAAAATAAACCTCTCAACTGCTGCAGAAAGGCCATCTGATTTCATAGGGCATTAGGGCCCCAGGTATGACTGCAATCATAGCACCCTTTGTAGTATAGATGTGTGCAACTTGAGGATGCTCGAGTCCACCTGAACCCAAAAGTCTTATTATTTTATTACCAGTGACTAAAAAAGTTGGGTGCAGCCCTAGGGAATCTGGGAAAATATGGATACAGTCTATGGCTGATTCCATGTTTTCCATACAGCCAAAAAAAACTCCACTCCACCTGCGCCCTACAGTACCTCGTGGTGGAGTGGAGTTTTTTTTGGCTGTATCAATCCCTCTGTGGGAGAATCCGAGTAGTGGCTGCGGTTTATTTTATATGCTATTCGAGTGTTGTGCCTCTTGGATCGCACAACACGATCAGGTGAGAGCATCGCTCCCACCTACTGCATTGTCTGTATTATGCCATAGAGCACTGTTTCTTTCTTTCCATGTGTTCCAGGCAGCCCTAGGGCTGCATCCAACTTCTTCGGCCACCGGTAATCAAATGCAGAGACTTCCGAGTTTGGATGGACCCAAGCATGCTTGAGTTGCCCTCATCTCTACTTTGTAGTTAAAGTTTTGAAGCTGAATTTGTACCAGGGTACTCTCAACCACTGCATGCTTTTTATAGTACAACTTTTCCCTTATGAGGCAGAAGACTGATTAGCGGTCAGAGCCCTGCCCCAGTCCCTTCCCCCAAGGGATCCTATTACTGGTTAAGGGCTAGAATTAGGTCAGTGGTTAAAAAGAGAAAAAAAATGGTAACAAGGCCAACAGGTAAAGAGGACCAACATAAATTTTCAGTAACTGTCATTGGTGGCTCATCTCCCCTAGAACAGGTGGGGTCAGGTGTTAAAAATTCAACACGCTCAACCCTTCTCTCCACAAACGTTAATTCACAGTGGAGAGTCGGGAGGCCACCATACACCTTTGACAGTCAGCCAAACACCTGACAAAGTCAGTAGGTTCAGATGACTTTAGTCTGAGGTGTATATCCATCTTTAGGGTTAAACCAAGAAGTGGAGTCTTAAGGCCCTAATACACAGAGTGATCCCATACACAAAGAACAGAGCAGGAAACAGGCAGTTTATACATTATGACCTTGCAGGATTACTGCAGCTCGGCTCTCATTGAAGTTAACGCTAGCTAAGCTGCAGTAACCCAGCATGGCCACCACACAAATGTATGAAGTTGTCTGCTTCCTCCTTTATTTTCTGTTTATACTGGCACCACAGTTTTGACTAACATAGTTCATAGTTCTTTCATTGAGAGTTTCTTTAATATCAATAAAATATATAAAATATATAAAAAAAATACAATAGATGTATCATTGTTTTTCTTATTTGCTCTACAATTGGGAATATAGTAAACATTTATTAATTTAAGGTGATAAAATTTAACAAACGCAAATCAAAATATGTATGGCATTAAAAATATACCAAGACCTTTCTCTTTCACATCCACCTCTCACAGTAACAGTACAGTAAAACAAAAAGAAATGACGTTTTTATGGGCCTTGAATAGAATATGATTGTTACCTGATTACGACCTTGGACAAGTGATTGTCTCAGTGTGCCGTAGAGATACCAAACATGTCACGTCTACTTGGTCAGCTTGGAAAAAATTGTTGTTCTTGAAAAATCCTTGAGTGAAGAAGCAAACACACAACTAAAAATAAGGCTTGTAATTATTATCCGCGTCGTAACTACGGTTGTCGTTACCAAACATAATGATCAATTTGAAGTGAGAAATAAACCTGAAGCAAAATGATTTGAACCCGCGTTAGTTGTGAAGTTTTCTGAGAATTTCTTGCATATTTTTACATATGTAATGCTTGTTTATGTATAGTTATGTCAACACAATTTAGAAAGGTTAAACATCATCATTTAGTTTATGAACAAGAAAACTTTACAGGTTTTTTTTTTTAACTTGCAGGTAAAATAATCAATTAGTTAATTAACGGATTTATTTAAATCTTGGATTTCTAGTCTGGCATCACTGCCAACCCCAAACAGGGACATAAGAATTATGTTCAACTAAAATATAATAATTCAGAGTGATATTTCTCTATTTATGTGATTCATTACAATAGGTGTACATCATGGTCGATGATTTTCAAGCACGCTTTACCCCCTATGACCATTGGTATCATCTCTCGCTGGTCGTTTGGGAGGACCCCATACCACAATTTTGAAATTAGTTTTTTTTTTTTGTTTGTTTGTTTTTACTGTGCAAGATCAGGACTGTGATAATTCAATAGTTCGGGAAATTTTGCCTGCGGTCATACCAAATATGTTTATTTTATCCTATTATTTTTTTTAAAAAAAAGGGAAAAGTGATATACAATTTTATTATGTGTGGATTTATTTATATTTTAAAAGAGTTTTTTAAACACTTTTGTAGTCTCTTATATGAACAATAACTTGATTGCTCATAGAGATCAATGCAGCGCCTTTGTACTGTATTCATCCATTATCATGGCACTCTATTGCTTTAGCCTTCTATATGGGTCACCTTTCACTGTACTGATGCCTATGATGGTAATGAGATGATTGCAGAGAAGAGATCTGTACAGAGTAAGATCTGTCAGTGTCCTGTTAAATGGGCGATGATAACGACGGTGTAACATATTTTGCATTTACAGAATTTATCATTAGACCAATAATCACTAAGGAAAAATATTGCAAGGAACACGATAAACCACTAAAAGGAACAAAGACTTTTTAAAAGATGGGAATGATTGTAAAAAAATGTCTTCTTATCATCTATCAAACAAACAGTGGGGGGTTATCAATGGCATTTGTATAGGTTTTGGTGTAAAATTTATCTATTTGTAAAAATTTTTTCAAATTTTACTGTATACTTTTTTTTTACTAGAGATGAACGAGCACGCTCTAAGAAGTAAAGTATTTGCTCAAGTATCGGTCTACTTGAATGTACTCGATATAGATGTTGGCGGTGTGGAGTAGGAGAGGGGAATATGACCCATATTTGGTGCCATTGCCCACTGATTGGGAGGTTCTGGGAGAAGGTGTTTGAGACTTGGGGTAAAATTTCAGAGGTGGAGATTCCGATGGTACCAAAAATAGCTTTATTATCTATTATACTGGAAAAAATGCAAGCCAGAGATAGGGAACTCTTGGGATACCTGTTGATAGCTGAAAGGGCAGTAATCCCACGATATTGGAGTAAACAGAAAGTGCCTACAACGTTGAAATAGGTACGAGAAGTAAATAGCATTAAAAAGAGTTGATAGCAAAAAATATAGATGATGCTGAAAAATTCCATAAGGTTTGGGATCCATGGTCTAATCTATTAGAGTCATAGTAGAGGAGAATGAAGAAAGGGGAGAATCGAGGTCCTTTTTTCCCCTCTCTCTCCTTTTCTTTTCTGGGGGAAGAGGGGATGGAGAAGGGGGTAAAAGGGGGAATCGTATGAGGAGGAATAAGGATAAGATAGTTTTCCAGGCGTTACCCCGGCAGGATCTGCCCGCTCCACGGAGCGGGCAGACAGCGGGAATCTGCTGCCGAGCGTTTTGGTTCATACGAACCCGAACGTCCGCAGGTTCGGACCATCCCTAGTTAACATAACATACGTCTGTTAGAAAATTATTATATTTTCTTGTCTTGCTGGTTTGTTTGTTTGATTATTTGTATGTTTGGTGCTTTTTTTGCACAAAAAAATTAATAAAGTGAAATTATATATATATATATATATATATATATATATAGTACTCGATACTCAAGTGAGTACTGTGTGCAGCTTGGGTGCTCGTAAACAAAAAACTTGTTGAGAGGCTGCTAAGCTTAATGCATTTCCACAGCCTTAAAGTGTACCTGTCACGATTGGCCCATCACCACCACCACCAACAAAGCACAGTCTGGCCCCCAGGGGGTTAACTATACCCCCTGGGGGCCAGACTGTCACTTTCAGATTAATCAGTTATCCTCGGATTGGCACCTGGTTAAATACTCGAGTGTCCCATTGTTTTTAACCCCTTCACGTCAGCAATACGTAGATATACACTCACCGGCCACTTTATTAAGTACACCATGCTAGTAACGGGTGGTCTTCTGCTGCTGTAGCCCATCTGCCTCAAAGTTCGACGTACTGTGCGTTCAGAGATACTCTTCTGCCTACCTTGGTTGTAACGGTTGGCTATTTGAGTCACTGTTGCCTTTCTATCAGCTCGAACCAGTCTGCCCCTTCTCCTCTGACCTCTGGCATCAACAAGGCATTTCCGCCCACAAAACTGCCGCTCACTGGATGTTTTTTCTTTTTCGGACCATTCTCTGTAAACCCTAGAGATGGTTGTGCATGAAAATCCCAGTAGATCAGCAGTTTCTGAAATACTCAGACCAGCCCTTCTGGCACCAACAACCATGCCACGTTCAAAGGCACTCAAATCACCTTTCTTTCCCATACTAATGCTCGGTTTGAACTGCAGGAGATTGTCTTGACCATGTCTACATGCCTAAATGCAGTGAGTATGCTGCCATGTGATTGGCTGATTAGAAATTAAGTGTTAACGTGCAGTTGGACAGGTGTACCTAATAAAGTGGCCGGTGAGTGTAAGTTCCTGCTGCACATACCCTGTGCAGCAGGAACATATATGCACATTCCTGACTTGAGGGGCTTTTGTAGTGTGCGGGACCTCTGCAGTGAGAGCAGTCCTGCACACATCAGTGTCGGGGAGCCAAGGATAATGACAGGCAGCTGCGATCCTGCAGCTGCTTGTACTTAACCCCTTAAATCTATAGAGATTACGGCATTTAAGGTAGTGAAAGGACAAGCTGCTGTCACTGACTGATCGAGACCCCCGCAACCACACATATACCGATGGTCGGATTGCTGGTTTTTTTTTTTGTTTTTTTTTCATGTATGTGAAAAAAAAAATTATAAAAAGCAATCAATTTTTTTTTAACACCTATATGATATTAATAAAAACTAGAGATCATGGCGCAAAAATGACACTCCAACCAGCCCTGTAGGTGGAAAAATAAAAGCACTATGGCTCTTAGAAGGCGGGGAGGAACATTGCTTCAATTTTACCCTGACACCCGGGCATCAATGGGCTCGGTCTTGAAGGGGTTAATGGGGCTCGTTACTTGACTCGAGCACTTGAGCAAATGCTCAAATCGGGTAAGGAACACTTGATAATTTTTGTGCTTGCTCATCTCTACTTTTTACAGTAGATTTTTGGTGAAAGCACTAATAAATGTTTTCCCAATGTCTATTTAGAATAAAAAGTATATTGATAATATATAATATATTAAGACTGATAATATAAATATGAAAAAAATGGTCAAAAGACAATAAATTATTTCTTAATTATTTTTCTCATTTTCACTTTCTTTACATTTTCTGTAGAAATCAAAGTCTTATTTGTCAGATGAGGAAAAAATGTAAATAATACTTATTATACATGTAAATAATAGAGTCTATAATTGCCTTGTAAATATATGCCCAGTGAAGTATCAACTAAGACTTGTTAACTGGGCTTTTCGCACACAGAAAACTCTACAACCACCAAATTATGTCCAATGTATGTAGTCACATGGACCACAATTATGTAAATATTTACACTGATAATTATCATGTTCATTATAGTATGCAAATGTGTCACAGGATCCAACAGACCAGAAATAATGATGACATATCAGCTATTTAAGTGGAAGCTGTCAGGTCGTTTTATCACCCCAAACCGTCACCTTGCCTTATTACAGCACAATGACAATGTTTCCTATCATGCCCCTGCATGTCACTTTAGATGCAGCAGAATCGGTAAAATCCATTTCTAAGACATTCGTCGTATGTTAATTATTGGCAAAGCGTCATCTGGGCGTCGTCAATATCAGAAAGAGTCCTGCAGTCCAGTCTCTTCCATACCTGATTAACCTGTTCCTGGCAGCTGGATCATGGTGATGGACCACAGGTGGGGATATCAGCCAAGCCTTATAGAGGAAGAGTTGGAGACCCAATGGCCTCTTTTAATGATATCATTATCACCCAGGTAACAGTTCACTGATAATTAAAGGGGTAATCCTGAAAAAAATGTGCATCTGGTGGTACATACAATTTATTCTAGCTCTTAGCACTTGCTTTAGCAAAATTCTTTAAAAAAAAAAACATGGAAAACTGTTTTGACCTTATTTACACTTGACTAGCGCCCCCCCCTTCAAGATTATCCATGTACAACAGTATTGAAAAGTCTGAAAGAGTAGACATTTTAAAGGGGTTGCTGCTTTAGTTAATTGGGTCCTTGGTCCTTAGCTGATCACATCATGCCTCATTGTCGGACCCCTGCTGATTTATAGTAATCTGCGTCAGAATCTGGAATCAGTTTTGTTTACAGTGCCCCTATAGGGAAAGAGAGGCATTGCACAGTAATTCCTATTACAATCAATGTACTGTCTATGTAACGCACAGGCTGTGTCCTACAGAGCGAGAAACACAATTTATAGTCTCTCTCACATCTGGGTGATGGAGACCACACAAGGGACCCCCCTTTATTATATTTATGTGCTTTAATATGGCAAATAAACAGGGGGTTTAAAAGGCAGAAAAGATCTTTAAATCTTTCGTACACGGTTTCTTATATGAGCCTTATCCCTAGAAACTGTGATTGTTGTATTACCTTGACTTATGTAATTTTATAAAATGTATTTTATCATCCCTGTCATCAGGTTTCTTATATCATATGAGGAAACAGGATGGATGTTATAGCACTTTAAAGGGAACCTATGGGGCTGATTCGGCAAACTATCCATTTATGTAATAAACATAGCTATCAGCTCAAGAAATGGTCATTGGCTGATCGTTGTTGTTTAAGCCTGCTTAAAAATCATTGGCCAACGACCACACTCCACTACATATAGCAATGCTGATGACAGTGTAACAAAAACAAAGTTTATACCTACCTTTTCTACTCCATTGTCCTTCAGCCTTTTGCCTGTGTTTTCGGCTCTTCTTGCCCGTCTCTTCAGTAACAGGCTGTCCTGTGTTGGCCAGTGAGTGGCTGAGCAGTCTGTCACTGAAGAGATGGGACCAGAAACCACAGCGGTGAGCAGGTAACACAGGCATAAGGCTGCAGGACACCGGGGGAGAATAGGTAAGTATAAACTTTATTATTTTTAATGTAAAAAGCAAAGGTTGCACAAGCATTGCTAAATATATATATTTAGCGATGTCCGTGCAGCCTTTGCTTCTAAAATAAAAAAGAATAATGTTTATACTCCCCTATTCTCCCCCGGTGTCCTTCAGCCTTTTGAATATATATATATATATATATATATATATATATATAGCCTTTGCTCTACAGTAGCAGATTGGCACTCGCTTATTGTGAAGGGTCGGTCCGACATGGCCCTTAGTGACCTATTTTGCAGAACGATATCATCCTGGGCTAGAAATCAGCTGATAATTGAGCATACTCTCACTCGGATGATAGAGTTACTCCAACCTGCTGTAAAATCGTGAGTCATTCTTGGCACATCTCCCCAAGTAAAAGGGGATGTGGGGCCAATGGCTGATAGCAGGAAAGGGATGCAAAATGACCTTGCTATGTAAAGGCTTTGTAAATGAGTACTGATCAAAGAAATTGCTGGTCATTTACAGATGGGACTAGGATATCAAAAACAGCCCCTACTCTGAAATATTGCAAAGTGTAAAGAAGAGCCAGACCTGGGACAAAAGTGAAGAAGGCTCGGTCAGCTTCTCCTTGCACCACTGGACTTCATTGCCAGTTCTTACAAGTAGTGACATACTGTACTTATCAATCAAGCCCAGGGGGAGAAAACAGAAAGCCCATTTTGTCCCAGTCCTGGGTCTTCATCAATCTTCTCCAGTCACCGGGAGTCAAATGCTGAGCATTCGGGTTTTCCCAAACCTGAATTTACTGCAGACATGTCAAAAATTTTGCTTGGTTGGGGGTTACCCACTGGTCCCTAGATATAACCGGGATATGTGTGTGACTGTGCACTTCACTCCATGGCTTGGAGGTTGCTCCAACTTGGGGTTGCACAAAACATGTTTCATTATAAGTTTCTAGAGCCTTTCTCCTGCAATGGGACATAACAAGTGCTGAGCCAGGGAGTGAAGCACATTTACGCACACTTTTCCCAGATAGCTAGAGATACATGGAAGTCCCAGCACTGAGAGCCTGACCGACACAATATTTTACAAGAATTTTTTTTCTTATAAATGACAGTAATGTTATAGAAATAAGTCAAGAGCTGAACTTCTCCCAACTTGCCTGGGTTTGGTTGGCAGGTCTCTTCCTATACACACTTCCTAGACACTTATTAATTAGGCCTGAAGGGTTGAGGAGTAACCAGCAGGGAGCTGGCCTCATTGACTTTGTCTCCCAGTCCTGGCATATTATGATTTAAGCAGCATTTCAGAGTACATTATAGCAGGTGGAATGAGGGAGCTTGTGCCTGTATTTTGCTGCTAATGCTATTGACCAGGAATGGAGAACCTTCAGCCTCCCATCTGTAGAAAAACTACAATTCCCATCATGCCTGAACAGCCAAAGCTAAAGCTTGGAATGTCCAGGCATGATGGAAATTGTAGTTTTGCAACAGCTGGAGGGTAGAATATTCCCTATACCAGCTACAGACAGTAAAGACAGCATCTTGCAAGTTCCCTTTAAAATATATTGTTAGAAATTCCAAGAATTCAACTATACCTAATATTTTCACCCAGAAAGAAAAGCAGATTTTCTTTAAACAGTATAAATATATATTACCTATTTTTTTACATTTAATTGATCAAATTCAGGGTATAAATCAAATTGCATATGACATTTCTCCCCGAAAAGATCAAATTCCATTTCGAACAGCAAATACTATTATAATCATTTATCACATATTTCATTTTAAATACAGTGTTAATTAAACAGGCTGCGAATGTGTCAAAATAAATATTACAAATAATTTAATTAAATTGGTGCCAATGTCATTAGTACGTGCAATGTGTTGTATAGAATTGTTTCTAAGGTTAATTTAACAGATTTTGACAAAACAAAATGCGGCACTTTACTCGCTAAATAGAAAAATCAGCTGATTAGCATGCCTCATTTACATATGGAAATTTGGAAATGTTTTCATGTGTATCAAAAGAACAATTTAGCAAAATGAATAAGAAAAGTTGAGTAAAATGAACTTCAGAAATTATAGCTAAGCTTCGTCAAAGTGAATGGGGCTGAGCTTCAACAGCGTACACAGGCAGCAGTTGGGGCAGCCATTTTTTTAAAGTTGTACATTCCCTCTAATATCTACCCAGAAGTCAGTCAAAGTCAGGCTGAGTCACTCATTTCTGGTCCATTAAGTCAAAAACCTATCGCTTCCAGTATAGAACAGTCCAAATATATGTTTCTTCTGGAAATTAACTGAATGTCACAAACGTTAATCGAAATTAAAGAGGAGCAAAGCAGGTGGAAATTCGTTTCACAAGCTTCGTGAATTTTTGGTCAAACTTGTTAAGATTCGTGAATCGAATCTTAACAAATGTCATTAAAACAGCCAAAACTATAGTAGCTACAATACTGGGACTATTACAGAAGGGCGAATTTGTTAAAGCATGTTCTTGTCAAAAATCGGAAAAATAATAATAATAAAAAAAATCAATCAGCCAATCAGCAAATTTCCGCCATTCCTTTCCTCTCTGTCCCTATATCACTCTGTTAGTCTCTCCCTGCTCTGCTGTAACTGCCTGCTGCCATCCTGCTCTCTCCTCCACACACAACCGACTGGCCGCCTCCATTACCGAACCTCCTTATATAGAGGGGGAGGGGCTGACATCACAGAGGGGCCTGCAGCTGATTGGACGGGCGATAGGAATTATGGTTAATCCCTTTCTCTTGCCCATTGACGCTCCAGACAGCATGTGCAGCCGTCATTTTGTTTTATTGTGAATTTCCTTAACGAATCGGTGGGAATTTGATTCGCAGAACAAAATTAATTGGCTGCAATTCGCAGCAAATTTAGATTCGCCAGATTTGCTTCGCTCATCTCTAATTGAAATATATTGGTACCATGTAGAAAACAACAAAAGTTTCAACATGTGGTATATTGTCTACACTAGTTGAATGCACTCATGTCTTTGATACGATGCCTGGTACATGTAGTGGCACCTGTAGTTTAGCTTCTGGTCATGACTTCCATCTTACTTATAACTACAGTAGCTACTCCTGACTAAGAAACTTAAACCTTTGCGTTTGCCCAAACCTAAATGCTTGCCATTTGATTCCTGGAGAAGTTTAAAACAGCCCTAGGGAGTCCTGAAAAACATGGATCCAAATGTTCAGTAATTTCACTCATCACTACTCCTGACTATTCTCCTCCTGATATGACCTGGTTCACTGTGGTCTGTTTCTAGTATCTCCTGTTCACTGACTGTTCCTGGTCACAGTTGTCTCCTCTTCATATTCCTGGGGCCTGGTCCTAGCCTGTTTATGGTGACCCTAATCTTGTTCCACGCTCCATGGTCCTGAGCTGTAACTATGAACCTTTTCTATACACCGTGTTCCTATGCTAGTTTTCCCCTCTTCTTCCACAAGCTATAGATTCAGTTTCCAAAGTCATGAAAAACATATTACCTTCAAAGATTTGGTTCAAAACAAAACCTACAATTAAATTGATGCTTAACCCCTTAACGACATCGGGCGTAAATTTACGCCCCCGCGCCCTGGTACTTAGCGCAAATGGGCGTAAATTTACGCCCGATGTTTCCCCGATCGCTGTGTGTTCACACACAGCGGTCGGGGAAGATGGCCTGCTATAATGAAGCACCTGTGGGGTCCAGATGCTCACCGCACCCCTTGTTATATTCATTGAGGGGTCTAGTTTTCAAAATGGTGTCCCTTTAGGGGTGTTTTTTAGGTTTTGGCACCCCAGAGCCTCTGCCAACCTGAAGTGGTACAGTCAGAAATGACCAAATATAACGGAGCCATTGAAATTCACTAGGCGCACCTTTATATCTGAGGCTTGTGGTTGCGTCAAATAGCGCAATAGGGCCATATATGGGGTATTTCTATAAACTGCAGAAACGGGGCAATCAATATTGGGGTGAATTTCTCTGGTAATAAGTTTATAAATATGAAAAATATTGGATTACAATAAAATCTCTGCACAGAAAATTAAAATTTTCAAATTTCTTACGCACTTAGCTTTTATTTCTGTGACTCTCCTAAAGGGTTAAAAAACTTTCTGGATGTGCTTTTGCAGAGTTTGGGGGGTGCAGTTTCTGAAATGGGGTGCTCTGTGGGGCTTTCTAACATATAGGCCCCTCAAATACACTTCAAACCTGAACAGGTCCCTAAAAATATCTGATTTTGAAATTTTACAGAAAATTTGGAAATTTGCTGCTTATGTTTTACGCTTTCTATTGTCTAAAAAAAATGAAATATAGTTTAATAAATGCCGCCAACATAAAGTAGACATGTTGCTAATGCTATTTTATATATAATTTATGTGGTATAACCACTTTCTGTATAAGCAAAAAAGTTTCAAAGTTGGAAAAATGCATTTTTTCACAATTTTTCACGTTATTTGGGTTTTTTTCATAAAGATTTGTTATAAGTATTGACTCCAATTTACCAGAAATGTAAAGTACAATATGTCACGAGAAATCTCAGAATCAGCCGGATAGGTAATAGCATCCCGAAGTTATTTATGAATAAAGTGACACTGGTCATATTCATAAAATTCGTCTCTGCCATTAAGGCCATTTCAGGCTCTGTCTTTAAGGGGTTAAAAGGTACAATTTACTTTTTTTTTTTTTTTTTTTATAAATTTAGACAGTTTAAGATAACTTTATTTCCTGATTGGACATTTGACTTTTTGAATTGTTTTATGTCTTTTTGAATGGTTAGTAAATGAACTTTTCCCAAAACCTAATAACAGATGACATGCATTTCTGCTCTTTAGTGTATGTGCTGTTTTCTGTTTTCATGAAATTCACAAATACAATACATAATCTTTGTCCCTAGGCATGGTCCTCTGTCTTATGGCCTTTCTACTACCATCCTTACTGTCTCAATCCCTGGAGCCAGAGGAAGAGCTTGTGGAGTCAACAGATCCAGGTTCATTTGAAGCTGGCAGCTTTTGAAAAGGCTAACTCATTGAGCAGTCACCAGAGAGCAAGTCAACTCCTGAAGGGGTCTTGCCCCTTGATAGCTCCTATATTTTGATGAAGCTTCTAAATCTGTAACATCTAAGAAATACCATGATGTTATGTCTACTTTTTGCTTTACTATCATTCTCATCTTTTTTGCACCCATATCCAATTCAGATAATTTTAGTCTACCACTTAAAGGGGTTATCCAGTGCTACAAAAACATGGCCACTTTTGCACCACTCTTGTCTCCAGATTGGGTGGGGTTTGAATCTAATTTTTATTGAAGTAAATGGAGCTTAATTGCAAACCAAACCTGAACTGAAGACAAGAGTGGGTCAAAAGTGGCCATGTTTTTGTAGCGGTGGATAACCCCTTTACCTCCAGCGAACCTCACCAAACTGGCCAGGATGTTGTTCATTACAAGATCCAGATCAGTTTCCATATAACCAATGTATTTTTATTCTATAAAACCTACAACCTCCACATCAGTACATCTCCAGATCCCAGCCCCCCACCCCACCCCCGAAGTATTCCCTTTAAGCAGCATTTAAGTTCAGTTAAGATTTGATAGCCAATTTGAATTTGTGCAGGAACATATGTGTACATATTCAGTTTGAACGCCTCCTTCTGACACACTTTTCCCCTTTTTTCTCAGTCTCCAAAGGAAAATGATGGTTAATGTGCACCTAGTAGTGTGTCAATGACCCAAGATGGTGAGTTGATGGATGTGGTGAGGTCTACTGTTATTTAAGTATGAAAAAAGAAATATAACATTTGCAGTCAGAAACAGCTGTGGTAGAAAGTCAAAGGTTATAACAACATAGGATTACATACTCGCAGCGGAATTGTCATCCTGTTGCCAGTATGTAAGCGGCATCCCCATTAACCCGCCGCAGCCCGGTCCATACATTACCGGTCCACGCTCCAGCTTGTTCTCTTGCTTCAGGTGTCTGCACGTCCCCTCAGGGGGAGCCACAGAACAAGCCAGAGAGAGGAACAGTAATGTATGCACTGAGCTGCAGGGGTTAAGGGGGCTGCTGTTTACATACTTGCAGCAGGATTACAATTCTGCTGTGAGGCTATGTTCAGACGCTGTATGAGACCGATTGTTTTGTGACCCGGCCAGGTCACGGAACGGCGGGACTCCTTAAAGATCATCCTGGCCGGTACTGTAGTACCGGCCGGATGATCTTTAGTGCCACTGAGTTCTGATACATGCGCATCCGAGTGTCCGTATCAGAACTCCCCACTGCACACTATGGAACGTGCGGCCGCAGTCGCTCGCTCCACTGTGTGCACTGACAGGGTGCAGAAAACTGACATGTCAGTTTTTAGTGGCGCCGCTAAAGATCCCGGCCGGAGCGTATGCTATGTGTATACACCCCGGCCGGCAAGGTAACGTATATTTTCATATTACTCACTTGGAAACCGGCAACAACGGCTGTACTTTTATGAAAATATACGTGGTGTGAACATGGCCTGTGTATGTAATCCTATTGACACTGACAGGAGAGGAATCACAGCGGATTTTGCTGTGAACTCACAGCGTGAAATCCACTGCGATTCCATTACATGGGAACCCACCTTAACCTTGACTTTTAAAAATAGGGTTGATTTACTTATTTTGTCCATCCCTTCCAGATACCATACAGCACAATTTTTCAAAGCAAGATAAATAAATGACATATCTTCTAACCTATGTCTGAGGCCAAATAACAACTGTTATTTCATAATTACGGCCACTATTTGTACAATGACGGCCCCTATTTGGCCTCAAAATGGCAAAAAAAAAGACCTTGTGGGAACATAGCCTTAGCCTGTTTCCATCTTGTTTACTAATGTTGGGTTGTTTAGTGAGATAGAAGTCAAAGTAAGGTTCATGCCATCCATAGGGAGGAAAATAGTCCTCACTCTACCTTCCTTTTAAGCACATTTGCCCTTGTCTCTATTCACCTCAACACAGAATATAGTGCAATGGAAGCTGACTTTCCGGCTTCTCTTTGTAGAGTTAAATGTCAGGACCAGGGTATAGTTGTAGAGATTTCTGCCGGTCGTCAATATGGGAAGAAGTGTTAAAACACACTAGAAAGTCTTGTAATATGGGAAGCTTAGAAAGATTATCTAACTCTTTGTATATACTGTAAATCTTTTCTTGTGAAGGGAGAGAAAAAAAAATCTGGTTTAGAGAAATACAACTAGAGGCAATGTGATTGTACTAAGGCAACTTGGTAAGTCAAGATAATTGGCCCATAAGGAGCCCTGTTTATTTTGCAAGTGAGTAGAAGTAAATAATGGCAGTAAACTATTTATACTTTAAGAATTAAACCTTTTGCCCTTCACATCCCTTGCTGGCAAGAAACTGAAAGTTTCTTTGTACAGGGAACTGCATTAGACAATTTTACTCTATTGTACTTTATATACTGTTTTTTTTGCCAGTAAATGCCAGAACACCTACATATTGTAATATATATATATATATATATATATATATATATATATATATATATATGTATATATATATATGCTCTTGATCTATGCTCTTATACTGGAATGCAAGTAGGTTAAAGCTGTACCAATGTTAGGACAGGGACAGGAAAACACAAGGACAGGTGAGCCCTAACAATGGCGCCCGCCCCTCTGGACGGCAGTCCCTGATCTTTCCAAAGTGCAACACAGAACAAAACAAGACAGACAAACACAACGGGAGCGAAGTCAGAAATCAGTCAATAACAACCAGTACAAAAATGTGTCCAAAGGGGTAGCCAAAAGTCAGAAGCCAGAAGCCAGATAACCAGAATACAAATGCAAGGAAACTCTAGGTCAAGTAACACTAGTCAAACTAGGCTCTATCGCCAAGTTAGGATACTTATGGAGCCTGTAGTCCCAGCCCCCAGGCGTGATTGGGACTGAGGCTCCAGGTCCTGCCCAGATACCGACAACTAACTGGTGAGTCTGCTGTCAGTCAAAAATCAGTGAACACACTAAACCGATGCTACTCGTCCAGAGAATGAAACACTGGCCACTGCTACAACACTGAATAGCAGAGCAAAGCATGAGGAACAGTCTGGCTGCTTTGGATGCCGAGCCAAACGCACATCCTGAGTCCTCGCAACCTTAAAGGGGTTGTATGGGCCTAGAAAAAATAACTGTTTCCTTCCACCCCTCTCTTCAGTTTGGGCGTGGGTTTTGCAGCTCAGTATCTTTGATTGTTCAAATCCTGGATAACTCCTTTAACTTCTATTCCCCAGGACATACCTGTACCTGGGGTGGGTATTGGAGCTCAGAGGGGGGTGTTGCCATGAACTCACTCTAAATCTCATGGTTCCTGGCTGTTATCAGCAGTTGGGGACTGCGGCTATTGGGGGGCATGGGCCGATAGCCACACCTGGCTAATAAGCCATTTAAATGCAGCTGTCAAAATTGACAGCTGCATTAAATTGGCTTCCCCCCCCCATCCCTGGTGTCTAGTGGACGGATCACAACCCCCATCACCCGCACAATGTGATCGCGGAGGGGCAATCTTTTCTTCTGCCTAGAGATTTTCTATGGGGATTTGCTACTTCTCTGGACAGTTCCTGACATGGACAGAGGTGGCAGCAGAGAGCACTGTATCAGACTGGTAAGAATACACCACTTAGTACAGGGCACACAGCTGCTCATAAGTACTGGAAGACTTGAAAATTTTAAATAGAAATAAATTATAACAGTTGAATTAAAAGATTTTTTTGCTGGAGTTCCCCTTTAAGGGGCTAATCCTATACCATACTCATAAAATGCATTATATAACAGTATTACCATACAAGTATAAATTTCCATAAATCCCATGGCAACCAATGGACAGAGTCTTGCAAATGCACAGCCACCCTTTCTTTTATGTATCCTCCATATACAGTATATATATATATATATGTGCATCTCCGAGGTGGATATACCATAAATATCGCAGCTTGCAATACCTGGGGTATCTAGGAATTTAAAAATAATAATAATAAAAAAACTTAGCTGATTTCCTCCAGAAACAGCGCCACCCTTGTCCTTAGTTTTTAAATGGTACTGCATCTCAGTTCCAATGAAGTGAGTTGAGCTGAGTTGTAATACCACACACAACCTGAGGACAGATGTGGTGCTATTTTTGGAAGAAAGCAACCATGGGTAACTCCTTTAAGATGAAGAAACAGTCTATTATGTACTATTATCCACTCCGTACACCACTGCCAGATTTATCATACTTAAGACACCAGCAGTATCACAACAGACTCGACTGACTGTCTTTTTGATGGAAAAATATCTCTCAATCAAGAAAGACAGAGGAGGCTCCTGACACACAACTAAACCTATCATCTGCATTGGCTGGTTATCTCTATAACAATTGGGCTATATTGGATCCTTAAAAAAAATATTTAGTGTTATAAATGTGAGACTTACATAGACTTAAAGGAGTGGTGGCAATTTTAAATATTTAGTTTGTATAGAACACTTCAGTATCAGTGCTCGGGGGGGGGGGGGGGGGGGATCATTTTGTGCACAGCGAAGCCCATTCCAAATATATAAAAATTGTTGTAGATTATGTACAAGTAGTTGATGAAAGAGAAAGTAATGCATTTAATGATAATAAGCTCTTGTCTGGAAAAGAGGCAATCACTGCTGTGCAGAATTTAGTTCAATGGTTACACTTGAATATTTAAAACAATCAAGTCCTGTATAATTCGAGAAGCTCATGATGGATAGGAAAGAAAGTGTTAGCTGGCACAGTGGCATAGTACACAAACCATTTCTATCCTGGAAAATTGTATTCATGTTTAACACTCTCTAATATTCCTTTTATATGGGGCATTAAGGAGATTTATTTAAAGGGGAAATCCACCATAAAATCATTCCGCACATAAATATTACACTGTTCAACCACCCCTGAAATTCGCACTTAAATGAAAAATAAACGCCAGATGTTTTACATGCAGATCGCGTTGTATATTTTGATGTACTATAGGTTCCATGGACTATATTACAATGGTCGAAATTTGAGGCGCATTTGTGCCGCTAAAAAGGCTGCAATTTCAAACATTTCTATAATTTACTAAAAAAAAAAATTTGCTGATACTGGACTGAACAGGGAAAATTCTGCAACCAAAATTCCACAACACATAGGATATGTGTAAAGACTGGAGTCGTGGATCCACTGGACCGCTGATAGTGATGGTGTAAGCCACCCCAGGGAGCGGAGTCTAAGGGGCCATTGGTCTTCACCAGAGCCTACGCAAATACGCCTACGCCTGGCTTGGCTTACTAGCGGATGCAGCTGAAGACAATGTAGGCAGGTCAGCAGACAGGAACATGGCATGAGCATACACAGGTTTCACGACTAGGAACAGCATGCAGGAACCACAGGCAGGAACCACCGGCACAAATCATAGGCAGGAATCATGGGCAGCAAAGCAGTGTTCACAATGCAAGGGTAGTAGTGCAGAGGCTCCAAGAGGAGAGTGCTTTTATGCAACAGCCATTTAAGGGTGTACTGCCCCTTTAAATTTCACTGAGCAGGCGCACGCCTTGGAGGCAGGGAAGCATGTGCTACTATCTACTGCATTAAAACAGAGAGAAATGCACTAAATTGCACAATTCTCTCGCCTTAACCTAATGATCGGTAATGGTCTAAACACCCAGACTGTGACTGATCAAAACATGTGGCATCAGAAATTTTTTTTCAAACGACATTGGCCCTTTAAGAATTTATTGTGTGTAATTTCCTATTACAGTGCCTATAGAAAAATGCCAGATTGACCCCTCCCCCCCCAAAGTCACAGTGTCATAGCACTTCCACTGTAAGATAGCCATAGTGCGGCAGTCACATAAACTGTACATTAATAAAGTATATAAATAGTACTCTGATAACTCCAGAAGAGTCCTAGTCGAGACCGCCATCTGAGATTGTTACCCCATAACATGCCATCACTTTTTTTTTTATAAAGATGTAGATCATGCATGAGGGTTGCACAAATATTCATAGCGATGTCCGTGCCGCCCTTGCTTTTTATATAGAAAATAATAAAAGTTTGTACAGTACTTACTTATGCTCCCCGATGTCCGGCAGCCTTTTTCCCTTGTTCTCTGCTCACCGCAGCTATCGATAACACTTCTGGCCCTGTCTCTTCAGTCACAGTCCGCTCAGCCAATCACTGAACCAAGATGGGACAGCCTAGCGGTCAGTGATAGGGTGCAGTATAACAGTCGGCTGCAGTCGGGAGCGGAGAACAGAGGAAAATGACTGTAGAACACCAGGGAAGCTTGGACCGGTAAGTATAAACTTTTTTATTTCACCTTACACTGACATCAGCTGTAGGCCATGCATTGCTATTACACATAGTGATGCACAACAGGCAGCCAATATATATATTTTTTTAAACATAGTAAAAGACAAAGATAAGCCTATGATCGGTTTCTTGGCTGATCAGTGCTTTTATCACACGGAACAATAACTGCCCGAATTGGCCTTTGTCAGATAATCGTTCCGTGTAACAAGGCCCTTAGATTTAGTTTATATGCAAATAAGCAGCAGTAAATGTTCATAACATAGCCTGGTCCATACTATAAGCTCTCTTAAAGGGAGACACTAGTAAAATTTATATACTGTGTTATTCCTAGTGTGGTGTACCATATATTAAGTACCAAATTTACTGATGAGTGGCTTAACCCGCAAACTTAAAAATTTTTTTTATAAAGGATTATAATCATGGGGACGTCGCTGTGACATTGTTTAATTAATTTTCGAAGAAAAAAATAAGCACGATTTTCACAATTAAATCTTATTATAGTATAATTGATGTGTGAGCATGATGTATCACATGAAAGACTGATCAGAACGGCTGGGCAGGTAAGCCAAGGATAAGCGAACAAATTAAAAAGGGAATTATACATTTTGGACGGAGTTACTTTTTTAACCCCAATTATTATTTTTGGGCAGATTTGTCTTTACGTTTATGTTGCTCAATCTGATGAAGGAGAAGACGCTGAGTAAGTTGCTGTATAATTGTTATTAGAATAACATTGTTGTATTATATACTGTACGTTCTTATGCTCGACTTCTCAGCACAGAGCAAATCTGTTCTTGAGAAGTGATTAACTGTCTTACTGCAAAGATCCAGCACACATCAAACATTAGACAGCACCATATACCTCCCAAATAGCCTACTGTACTGCTGATGGTTCAATTCTGGCATTGTACGGTGCCTACTGGCAGACATAGCTGCTGGGTTACTAGAGTAGAGTATTCATTTGGTATTTGAATACCAGTGGCTGACAAAGTTGGATGCAGTTCGAGGACATGTTCATACACAGTATGAGATCAGCCGTTCCGTGACCCCTCCGGGTCAAGCAACGGCCGGTCTCATTAAAGATAATCTTTAGGGACGCAGAGTTCTGATGTGGGCGCATCCATGTGCGTCCACTTCAGAACTTCCCACTGCACACAATGGACGAGCGGCCGGAGCTACTCGCTCCACAGTGTGCACTGACAGGGTTTTCTGCAGCCGCTATTCACCAAATAGCGGCCACAGAAGACTGACGTGTCAGTTTTCTACGGCGCCGGGAGAGATCCCAGTTGGAGCGTATACTAAGCGTGTATACGCTCTGGCCGCGATTCTATAGAAGGCAAGGCAACATATATTTTCGTAAAAAGTACAGCCATTGGTGCCGATTGCAACAACGGCCGTACTGTTACGAAAATATACGTTGTGTGAACATAGCCCTAGGGAGTCCTGAAAAACATGGATAGAGCCATAGGCTGCTCAAATCATGCTATAAGTTAGCTTAACCATCTGCTCTACCAGGCCCCCGGCTAACATAGAGTGGTTGGTTGATGGTTGCCACCAACACCCCAGGATCAGCTTTCCTTAAATAGGTTATTTAAATAGGGTTATTTTTATTGAATGGCCGGGAAAGGGGTGGATATAGAGGCCGCTGGTCACTTACCTCGATTCGGGAACCGGCGCTGGAACCAGGGAGTTAAGTGACCGGCGGCCTATATCCCCCATTCCCCAGCCATACAATAAAAATAACCCCAGCCTGGAATACCCCTTTAAGGCCCTATTACATGAAGTGATTATTGGCCATATTCAGCCGTTATTCGCCGTAACGGCCAATAATCATCTTGTGCAATAGAAGACAACGATCAGCCGACATGCTTAATGTCTACTGATTGTTGTCACTCCGCACAACAGAAGCGGCGACAGCAGACTGCCACTATCTTCTATAGGCTGCCTGGACGATCTAGCAATCAAACCAGGCAGCCCCCCTGCAGCTCCCCTGCACCTCCCCCCAGCTCTTAGCCACTCGTTGCCAGCATGTGTAATAGCGCTGACAGTCAGCGGAGAATGAGGAGTAAGCAAGCCCTGACCTGACAGGTTGGCGCTTGTTTGCTCCTCTGAATCGCCCTGTGTAATAGGGCCTTTACTTACACCTCATTGATTAGGAAATTATTTTCCATAAAAATGTAACTAGGATGTTGCATTTCATTGTATTTCAGACTAAGCAAGGTGAAGGAAACATGGCTACCAGGCCTAATTTTATCTTCATGGATGACAATGCGCCAGCTAGAAGGTCACATCATTAGGGAATGACTGCTGGAGACTGGGGTACATCAAATGGAGTGGCGTACGCTTTCTCCAGACCTGAATCCCATAGAAAACCTATAAGATTAGCCGAATCACAGTGTAGAGGCTCATAACTCTGTACCCCAGAACCTCAATGATCTGAGGACTGCCCTTCAAGAAGAGTGGGAAGCCATGCCTCAGCAGACAATAACTTGACTGAACAGCACATGAAGTCAAGCTTCAATAGATGCTCTAGATTGCATGACATGTTATTGAGACATTGACATTTTTTGTAGGGTTATTACAACCACTTGTGTTGACTTTTGTTTCTAGAAATTGTTTGAGATGACATGTTCATATAGTTTTTCCATTAGTGCTTGACAAACCTAGTAGGAAAAAAGAATATACATACACCATCGGCACAATAGATCTGCACAGATATCATATATATATATATATATATATATATATATATATATATATATATATATTTTTTTTTTTTTTTTTTTAATGACTCATGTCATGACAGATTCAAGATAATCTAATGGCAAAAAGCAGCCTACCATTTGCTAGATACTTATTCAATAAGTAGTCACATTGTTACCATATTAAGATTATACATGAATTGTAACTAAGTGATAATATTGTGTACTACACTAATGCATCAGATAAAGATAGTTTCACACTTATTAGCCACATACACTAACTGACCATGTTCTCCTAAATCAGATCATTTGCTCATTAGACAGGCTTAGTGCAATATATTTAGTTTGTCTTGGAGCTTATAGAGTGAGTGGAGTACAAGATATGCCTTGATACAGAAGAGTAGTTCATAGTTATTAATTAAGTTTGTGTTTTAGGAAATAGATTTAAGTTTGGAGATTTTAGATTTTCTTTAATATACATGCTTATCTGGTCAGTGGACAGGTTTAAATGGGTACTCCAGAAGAAGAAAAAAATTCTGTTCTATTCAAAAAAAATTCTAGCCTTCCAATACTCAACAGCTGCTGTATCGCTGCTGTGAATCGCTGCTCTCTGCTGCCACCTCTGTTTGAGTTGGGAACTGTCCAGAGCGGGCTTTAGGCTTTCCCATTTTTAGACAGTTCCTGTTTTGGCCAGAGGTGGCAACAGGAAGAACTGTGTTAAGCTAAAAAGAACAACACAGCTTCCCAAAGGACATACAGCAGCTGAAAAGTACTCGAAGACTTAATTTTTTATAACGGAAGTAACTAACAAATCGTTATAACTTTCTGGTACCAGTAAATTTGAAAATAAGCTTTAATCATCTAAAGAAGCACTCCCACAAAAATGTTTATCCTCTGTCCCTTTAAAGAGGTAGTGCTGCGCTAAGAAATTATTCACAAAATAACACACATTACAAAGTTATACAACTTTGTAATGTATGTTATGTATGTGAATCGCCCCCTTGGCCGTGTTCCCCCACCCCCGCACGTGGACCCGGAAGTGTAGTGTACCATACATACCTGACGTGCGTCGTCCCTGACCCTGATCTTCTGTCAACAACGTAATCTTTCGGAGACCTGCCGAATCGATGCAGCCGTCCCTGATGCCGGCCCCCCTCTGCCGTGTCATTGGCTGCTCAGCCGCGATTGGCTGAGCATAACTGTGTTCAGCCAATCGTTGCTGAGCAGCTGATGACGCGTCCGCAGGAGGGTGGGGGAACACGGGGAAGGGGGCGATTCACATACATAAAATACATTACAAAGTTGTATAACTTTGTAATGTGTGTTATTTTGTGAATAATTTTTTAGCGCCGCACTATATGTGTTGTTCTTGGAAATGGCTACAGCTGTCTTGCTCTTCTTGGTAATCTAAGTGGGTTCCTGTCGATGACGTGAGCTAGTGAGTGCTTCCTTTAATTTGAGTGCACCGTCTACTGTTGTTTTATCAGTTGCCAATATGGTGTGAGTACACAACTTTTGCCTCCTAAAGGACTAGGGCACCCAATCACCTGAGCCAGTGTTGGACTGACCCACAAGAGGACTGGAGGATCCTCAGGTAGGCCCCCAGCTTTAGAACCTATACTAAAACTGACTGACATGTCGTTTCTCACTGGTTGTTCATTGATGGGCCCCCAAGGAGGGCCCCAGATACCCCAGTCTGACACTGAGCTCAGCCCACCTATAAGAGCCAATTTCACCTTATCCATGATCAAAGGTTCCCAGCCCATCTGGTGTTCTGTGTAATGTGTTCTACTAAAACAGGTAGTATCCTGTGTATGATCTTTACCTTCTATCCAAAATCAGCCTCTACCTCATTATGTTTATCGTTTGCCTCTCCTGTGTATGATTGTTGACCAGTTGAGCTTTCTGCCATGAGCATACTTTACTTCTCCGACCATTCTACTACATTGCTTACTTAGGACCTTGTCTTGAAACCTGACCTCAATGATAAAGAGAGTCTCCTAGTCTGCTGGGCCAGCCGCTACCTACACTGGGACCATTCCTAAGGTGGCGACCTAGAAGCCCCTTGAAGCTATGTCCAGTGTCTTCATTTTGAAGCAAGAAAAAGTTTGAAAACCAAAAAGATGCTTGTATTTTTCACTTGAGTTTGGCCCAAAATCAAACCAGTTGGGTAGCTGGTCCGAACCCATTGCTTACTACAACAAGTTAATCTACTATATCCTGATACCTTAGAATTATCCTAAGGCACAAACCCTGAGAGTTCAAATACAAAAACCTTACAAAAAAAATTCAGTAAAAAGGAACAGGTCGTAAAAAGGGGCCTAGCCAACAAGTGGTTGCTAAGAGCAGCATTTCTTTATAGTAGAGACAAAAGCAATATGGAGATCAACATCGACATGAAGAATATTTTATGAAAGCCATCTGATTGAAACTACTTGAAATGACCTTGAAACCATAGATGTAAAAATAAAAAAAAAGGAAAAGAAAGGGAAGAAATTCTAGTATCTGCCCATTATGTATACATTCATATTGTGATGAACATTTCTACGAAATAGTTTATATTTCTTATACCATTTCTCTAAATATAGATTTTCCGGTCAATATATAACTGACAATTTACATTGGTCCCCAGTTGGCATTGTTCTCTTCCTTCATCATTTCCTCTCGAAAACCATTTTGCATGATGAATGTTTCATTATTGAGTAAAAACATTCAGCTATCACATAGTTAATTAAGTGGAACTGAGTATATTCATTAAAATATTTGTTCCAAACAAATGTATTTAACATTCAGATACTATGCGGAATAGGTGACAATTGCCTATCTCCATGGAGATCGATAATGGGATTCAGATCATTGTGTAAAGAGTGCGAGTGTAATGCAGATAGAATGTCATTATTATTTCCCTCTTAATGATGGTCATTATGCGCAAACACTGATTGAATTCCATTTGTTACCTGTGTTTGAGCTGAGAGGAATAATTACAATTTAAGTGTCTCCATTAAAATTCATACAAGAATATGAATGCAAAAAATTATACTTGAAAATGACAAAATATACTTTGAGAATATAAATTGTATTTTCTAATCGACTTGTTAAAAGTATTAAAAATAGTCTTATTGTAATAGAAAATCTTAGCCCCATTAAAATCAAATGGCTATTTTTTTTTTTTTTTTGCCGAGGCTGGTACAAAAAGTACCGGACACGGTCGAGCAAGATGGAAATGCCATAGGAGATAGAATGAGATCTTCAATTATAAGGCTCGAGTCTAATTCCAATTCTCTTTGGAACCTGTACATACAATTGTGGCTTGTCTAATTTCCATTATTGAGATTCAATGGATTTATTTATCTTAATTACTAATTCTATGTGGGCGCATTGACAGAACAGCCTGTGCTGCCTCGAAAAAAGCTGGACCCAAGAGAAGGAACATCTATGTACGCGGTATAGTTGACAGAAAGTAAAGAATAATATTTTACATCAAGATGACTCATGGGATTGAGTGTCTCTAATGAAAAACTACTGCCCATTTCATTCTTTAATGAAGGTGTACATAAGAAACCGCTAAATGACAAATACAGTCTGCTATTTCTGTACCGCCATTAGCTCAGTTAACCTTTGCTGAAAGAAGATAGGGTAAGGAGAGCACAAAGGAAACCAAGAAAGAGAGAACAACCACTGGTTGTCTATGTTGGGTGTCCTCAAATAAGAGCCATAGGAGAAACGGGGGAGCTATGCTCTACTCTAAGTAATCTAAAGGCCATATTACCAGAACGCTCTGCAAACAATATGCTAGATTGGCGCTTGCTTACTGAGCCTATAATATGGTTCGATAATTATACAGCATTTGCTTTATTCAACCATGCATCTCTTATTACACAGAGAGATGTGCGACCAACGGTAGATAATTTTTTGACATGTTGAACGACACCGAGCAGCTGACTACGGAATGTTTGCTTGCTGATCGCTGGCTGTATTAGACAGGGAGATATGTGCGTGATTTATCAGATAGTTTCTTTCTGTAATAGAGCCTTAAAGAGGATGTACCATCAGGTACATCCCCTTTGATATGACCCACGGATAGAACGGCGCCGCCACGGGGAAGCTGGTGAAGAGGTCAATTTTTTGAACCTCGGCCCGGTTCCTGTGTATGGCGCAGTTCTATCCACGGGTATCAGGCCAGGGCTGAAGCACAGTGAAGGGGTTCCCCTGCCCCTCTATTATGCGGCTCCATTGATTCTAATGGAGCCGCGTCATAGAGGGGAGGGAATTCCCTCCCACTGGGGGTGGGCCGGCCCGCCTCCAGTGCTTCAGCCCCAGGCCGGTACCCGTGGATAGAACAGCACCATACACGGTAACCGGGCCGCGGTTCGAAAAATAGACCAGGGCACCGCCTTCCCCGTGACAGCGCCGTTCTATCCGTGGGTCATATTAAAGAGGATGTACCTGATGGTACATCCTCTTTAAGTGCAAAAACTGTTTGTACAGGTGAGAATAGTCTATCTTCAAGCTTGGAAGGATGATTGGCCTAGTTGGTGGCACTCTAGCAGATAGTAATGCATATAGTAAGGGGAAAAAGAGCAACTGCAGCTAATTGGGTAGCTATAGACAGTTTGATAATGTTAGTGGGGGACGATCCAGGAAGGCAGAAAGTAAAGGTTGTAATATACTCCACACTTTGAGGTTAGAAAGCAAGCCTATTGTCAATAACACTGACAACACGTATAGTTGGTGTGTGTGTGTGGGGGGGGGGGAGAGAGACTGGGGGCAAGAACAGACAGTCTGGTCCCCAGGGGGTTAACTTGACTCTCTGTGGGCTGCACTGTTGTCCATAGGGGATTAAAGGTAGCGCAGGGGGTGACAGGGTAACCCCCTATGAGCCAGACTGTGCTTTATAATTGGGGGGGGGGGGTGAGGGAGGGTTATGGATATGGGTGCAGTTTGAGATCAGTATGGCACCTAAAGGGTTAGGTGTGGATGAAATACACCCTCATTTACCCCCCCCCCCCCCCCTTGTGTGACAGACTGTAAGCAGCATCTGGAGAGTGTTGGGTGTTGTGCTCCTGCATTTTTTTTTTTTCTGCCTCAGCTGCTGACTGGCTGAGTGGGCCTGACATATGAAGACCTGGGTCTCCACTCAAACCACGAAGCAGCCGGGGACTGGGAACTGGAGCGGAGGACAGCAAACTCCTGCGTGGGAGCTGGGGAGGTAGGTGCATGTTGTTATGTTCAGCCACCTCCTCCCAGGCTGTTTTGAAAAAAAAAGTCAGAACCCGGACTTCTCCTTTAAGGTAGTGTGCAGCCAGCATCAAAGTAAAATTTTGGAGCCAACAGCTTTAGCCTATGTTCACACTGCGTACGAATCCGTCCGCAGTTCTTACGCCGCCGTACATGTATGGCTGAAACTACGGGCGTGGGAAAAATTGACATGCGGCCAGATGCGTATACACTGAGAACATACGCCTGTAGTACAGTTATGCTTCCCTAGCTTGTTTCGAAGCGATCTGAAGCAGGTCATTTAATTGGAAATCTTCGCCCAGCCCCGTAAAACACACAGAACATTTTGGATCGAAAAATCAACTTCAATTTGACTGAAATAAGTACTTTGTACGGGACCGCATGTAAATCCACGGCCGTGAGTTCAAACATTTCCGTCCTCAAACAATGGTCTTGTTCATTTTTCACAGTGGCATATACGATCCGGTCGTAAGTTCATACGTAGTGTGAACTGTGCGGCCGTATATCGTATACTTTCAAGCGAACGCATCAACCTCAAAACTACGTGCGTATATTCGCGGTTCGCACTACGAGCGGAAATATACGTAGTGTGAACATAGCCCAAAAGGGGATATCCAAACTTAGAAAAAAAACATGGCTACTTTCCTCCAGAAACAGCACCACTCTTTTTCTCAGTTTGGGTGTGGGTTTTGCAGCTCAATTCCATTGAAGTAAATGAAGCTGAATTATAATACCAAAAACAACCTGACAACAGGGGTGGCGCTGGTTTTGGAAGAAAATAGCTGTGCTTTTTAAGGTGCACCCAGCATAACTTAAACAGGCAGATGTA
Organism: Dendropsophus ebraccatus; assembly: GCF_027789765.1. NCBI lineage: Eukaryota > Metazoa > Chordata > Amphibia > Anura > Hylidae > Dendropsophus > Dendropsophus ebraccatus. The sequence continues at coordinate 28,263,688 of NC_091462.1, read as the reverse complement.
CATTTAGAAAGTGACATTAGGGCATCGCAATGGTTATGTGATTGTGTAAAATGCTGACCATCCACAAGCAATCCATGACTGGCAAGAGAAGATTTTTCACTAGTGTTATCAGACATACGGTAACAAAGTTGGGACTCACATGATGTCCAGCTACTCATGGTGGGGAATTATCAGCAGGCCCTCTCCACTCCTCCTTCTAGTACAGTGGTCCCTCAACTTACAATGGCCTCAAGATACAATGTTTTCAACATACAATGTTCCTTTCTGGACCATCGTAACTTGAGACTTGACTCATCATACAATGCTACACAGTCCAGATCTGCAGAAATGTTGAATAACTTGATAATTGACCAGTAAAAGTGACCATTTTACTGGTAGGACCCAAGTATAACTGAAGTGCATGCAGATATTAACCTCTCTACAGCACAGTGTGATATTACATGTCCTGTACTGCTCTTTATCTTTACCAGGATGAAGTCGCTTTGGGCATCAGGTGATGGTGGTTTCATTTTATTTTTCTGGGAACCTGTGTGATCTGTACAGGACTCTTAAAATGCTTGAGTC